>NW_017306361.1:432515-470850 GCF_000935625.1 Nanorana parkeri | reverse complement strand
ACCCGACCCCCCCCCTCCCCCCCCCAAAAAAATATTTTGCTTCTCTTTCCACCCTGTCTAATATTTAAAGCATACCGATCATCTAATATATTTTTCTTGAGAAGAACATATATGCTAAGTAAAGTGTAAAAGTAACAATTACATGCATATACTACCGCTCACAGAGATCATAGTACTCCCTTTGACAATGCCTTCATTTTCTTTTCTATCCAGAAGGACAGAGCCATCTTTGTTCAAGCATTATAGAGGGTCGGCATCAACTTCCTGTAAATAGATGATGGCTTAGAAATGACACAGTCATATGTCATGGTGTCTGTGCAGTTCTTGGCAGTGTTCACAGTTGTCTTGCAGAGATCAGCCTCTCATCTTGTGACTTACTGCAAAGTTACAATACTGCAGTCTGATCACTGGGGAAGAGGAGATTAAGGAAATGCTTCCCCCTGCCTGCAGCAAACTGAGGACATCTCAGCCTAGGCAATGTCACTGACTGAGGAATCTTTTAATAATAACTGGTAGTGCTTTTTGAAAAATAATACTGTTGCTGTACATTGTGACATGCCAGTAATTTATTAATGAGACTTGTAAAGTTCCACTTTATCATTGCATGACAGCCCAGCTTATCCAGGGCTGTATGACCAACTATGCCATCCTAAGCAGAAGCCAGCAGATTGAACAAAAAAATGTAATGGATACCTCCATCCATGCTAAAGAGCGTGGATAGACGAATCACCTGCTGTGTATTTTGTATTCTGACAGCAGCGGGTGTGTCAATGTCAGAATACTGAAACAGTGATGGCAGCTGAGTGGCTGCTTTCACTGTTCTCTTGAAGGTTTTCCATTCGGATTCTTCAATTTTCTGATCAAAGGCTGCCGGATAAAAGTGTGCCGTCAGGAGCAACAGGACTTCAAATTTTGGTCGGTTTACGAACAAAAGCAAAACTCTCTATATATTAAGATCAGTGAGGGGTATTAAAGTGTATTTCCACTTTTGCAGCCAAATTGGGCCTATTTTAGATTTGTTACATGGCCCCTTTGACATAACTTCACATTCGCATAACTTTAATAAAAAATAAAAAATGGTTGCTTACCATTTAACATACTCTTTTCTGAGAACTCCAAAACTGAATTTTGTCCCCATTCTCTGTCATTTCAAAGAGAGGGCAAGAGAAAGACTGTATACCATATTTAACCCTTCCTGTGCTGTGCAGGCAGATTTTCATTATTATGTAAACTAGATTTGAACTCTGCCTGTCCTAACAAGGGTTAAAGATCTAGAAGCCTGGCTTCTTGCATTGTTTCTTAATTAAACCTGCTTTGTCCCCAATTTGTCTGAAGGCAGACTCACTTTGAAATTGTTCAGAGTAGCTTTCAGTTTGCCCTAAGGCCTGCTCCAAAGAAACATCTGAAAAGTAAGTAATATTTTAATTTTTTTTATTTTTAGGTATGCTCTTTGAATTCGAATATATAACAATAATATATTGGGGGCTTCTTAGATTTGACTGCAAAAGTGGAAATATACTTTAAAACAGCTGAAAATGAACCAGACACAAATCAAAATACCTGTGTGAGTGCTTTAAATACAAGATACCATTCTCCAATTCCAAAGCTACAAAACTATTCCCAGAATAATATAATCATTTCCAGGATTAATAATTTCTATATAAAGCAATTTTTGGCTATCCTGCTTCATGATTTTTTTTCAGAAAAAGTTGTTTTTCTATAATATAAAGTGGCCCCTTGAAATGTAAGCAGTTGAAAGTGTTTTTGCTTTTGCTTTAAATTGTAAAATTCTATTAAATTCTATTACATTTTGCCTTGTAAACACAAAGTAATCTTCTTTTTAGATGTCACAAATTGGGGGTAACAAGCATAAAAAATATGCACTAAAATGTATAACCTTGAGGTTAACAAATACACATTTAAATGATTCAGCTGTAGACCAGGTTGGTCAGCTGCCTTCACAGATCAAGAATTACAATGGTGGGCACGATGACTTCCGCTGAGTCCATTGTGTGACTTGTAATGCAATAGCCATAAGCAAAACATCAAAATGGTTTTTAGTACGTTAAACTTGTTCCCTTCAATCAAAAAGCAGGCCGTCCACATGCAACAAGCCGTGTCTAGGGAGAAAACTAGAAGGCAGCGAGGATCTTGGTGGTTGCAGCATCGCAGGCTCTTTCATGTGTAGAGTATACAAACTGGATCTGTCCTTTCTCAAATATTCCCCCAGAGGCGGTCCGTATTATTCAAAGCCTAAGTGTGACTGGAAAATGATAAATACTATGTGACACAGAGGCGGCGAGCCAGCTGGATATCGGCTGTGGTACAGTGTTTGCATTAAGCGCCTTATATTTTAAGGTGCCATGTTCAACAACACAGGAGGGGTGACTGAATTCACCTAGTGACACATTGGTAAATAAAGGAAGTGATTTTAGCAGTTCCAAGTACCTGCAGGGGAATTCTGCCTTTCTAAGGTACATATAAAAAAGTGATTTTTCAAATGCAGCAGGCAGGTAACTCTGACAAGCGGTGCTTTGAGGCTGTTACACTTAGCAGATTGGGGAAAAATACACTATAACACATTTAAAAAATATTAAAGCGGACCTATCATTCATATGTAAACCTGACACAAAGCAATAGCGTATATGTCAACATTACCAAATCACATTATCATTTGGAGTAAAAAGGTAATGCTTTTTTTTGCCATAAATCATGCCCTGTTATGTGATGGTGTTTCATATCTTTAGAGGCTGCAGAGCCTATTGTTTCCAATCAACAGTCTTGTTGGTAGACCTGTAGAGGAACAGCAGGATTGAAAAAGCACAATCACTTTTCAGCACAGCTAAGGCAGGAGCAGAGCCTGCATATTAATGAGCAAACTGTGCAAAATTAGCTTTGTTGGACTTCAACAAACTCGGCCTACACCAAATGTAGGCCCGAACCCCACTGGAGTCTATGAGAGCCAGATCCTGTTATCTTTTTCTGGCCCTTTTCAAGGCTAATTTGCAAGTAGTGCCCTGGGTTACCAATTAAAAAAAGATTTTTAAAAATACCATTTAGCAGGAACAATAAAAATACACCAATCCTTTAAATACCAGGCTTTGGGAATGCCTGAAACCTGTATGGGAAGTTTCGGAGCAGTATGATGTACTCATTTAAAGTGGCATTGTTTGTTTACAAACAGCAGCCTGGGAAATGACAGATCCCCACTGGCTTTACATAATCACAGTCTTGTAGCTTGTTGCATCTCCCCCCTGATAATTATTCCTCATCATACCTCCAGAAATAAGAAGGTGACCTAGGAACAAACTTTACTTTACAATAAAAAGAATATAGTCTTTACTTCAACCACAAGGCATCCATTTCTAGAAACAATTCCGGAATCTGGTTTTAAAATATTATCTAAGTGGTAATGAATCTCTAATACTCTCCATAAAATCTTCCCTTAAACAAGTCTGTGCCCTGTCTATGCACACTAAAGTATTTACATATTGTAAATAACTGTTAGATCACTTTAAAACAAGCCATTCACCTCCGTAGCTATAGCATTGTTGAGAAATTAATTTTTAAAGTTCACAACAGAAGCACGGTCCCAGCCTCAACCTGCCAGCCAGCCTGCAACCAAACAAGTAGCCCTGTCAACAGTATGCGTTAAAATCAGAGGTTTAGTTGCACAAACTTTTGGCCAAAAATATGTAGAAGCCACACTGCCGCGCCAAGGCACCTCTGCAAAGTGTGGTCCTAACTCTATTTATCCGAGTCTCCAAGTGTGAGCATATTAATGAAGTTGATAAATTACATGAAGGTGTACCTGGAGGTAGCCAACTCCTCCTAATAAGGTGCAGGGACGCACTGGAGGCCCAGCAACCAAAAAATGCATGCATTTTTGGTTGCTGGGCCTCCAGTGCATGCATTTTTGGTTGCTGGGCCTCCAGTGTGTCCCTGCACCTTATTAGGAGGAGTTGGCTACCTCCAGGTACACCTGCATGTCATTTATCAACTTCATTAATATGCTCACACTTGGAGACTCGGATACATAGAGTTAGGACCACACTTTGCAGAGGTGCCTTGGCGCAGCAGTGTGGCTTCTACATATTTTTGGCCAAAAGTTTGTGCAACTAAACCTCTTATTTTAACGCATACTGTTGACAGGGCTACTTGTTTGGTTGGAGGCTGGCTGGCAGGTTGAGGCTGGGGAATTTTTGTGTTTTGTATCATTGTCACAGGTCGGCTAGAACTATGAGGTGAGTGAAAAGCACACACCTCATAGTTCTCCTTTAACTAATTTCCTGCTATAGCAAAATCCTGGTGGCCCGTCAGTTCTAATGTAAACACACAGCAGATATTTCTAAGCTTTCGGGAACTAACTGAAACCCAATCTTTTGAGAATGAATTACTGAAAAGTACCTGCAGCTAGAGAGGTCAGGGATTGTTTCAAAGCCTTTTTACTGTTTATTAAGAATATTTTATGTGTAAATATTTAATTTAATCTAATGTAAATATTTGAATGTCCATAGCCTTGCCATAGGGGCATTTAATCTTCCATTATGTCTTGGAGATGTGGCCAATCTGCTGGCACAATCCTGCATGTGTCCCTAATCCACATCTAAGGAGTTCTGTCCTTAATTTGAAGACTTAATGGTGCCCTGAGGGGATAGCCTGGCAACATTCTTGCTCCATTTGTCGCCAAAAAGCACTACATAACACTCTCTTCTCATCCACCTCCCTAGTGCCTGAAGGGCATCCATTCCCATGTTCTGGAAAAAAACAGCCCCCTGCCCTTGTCACTCTATCTCTCCAAAATCTATTACAGGTGAAACTCGAATAATTAGAATATCGTGCAAAGTTCATTTATTTCACTAATGCAACTTAAAAGGTGAAACTTATATATGAGATAGACTCATTACATGCAAAGCAAGATAGTTCAAGCTGTGATTTGTCATAATTGTGATGATTATGGCTTACAGCTCATGAAAACCCCAAGAACCCCAAATCCACAACCTCAAAAAAGTAGATTATTACATGCAATCAATAAAACAAGGATTGTACATAGAACAATATCGGACCTCTCAAAAGTACAAGCATGCATATGTACTCAGTACTTGCTTTGGGCCCCTTTTGGAGCACTTACTGCAATTACTTTTGCACGATATTCTAATTATTCGAGTTTCACCTGTATATTTAAACCACAGAGACTCTTACCTCTTCTTTAAAAAAAAACAAAAAACGAGTAAAGGTATAAGAAGACTTGGTTCTTCTGGCTTGAGTTTACACACTCACAGAAGTAACCCTCTCTCCTATACTTCTCCTAACTGGCTTAGTTAAACACCAATCAATAGAGACTTCCTAAGATCCCACTGGCCTGATGGACAAACTGCACCAGAGCCCATGCCCCCTCCTTTTAGCCTTCCCATAACCTTTTAAACATAACCCCCACCCTCATTTACACCCCTAGGGGGCTAGGTGATTATCCTACATCTGCCAACGTCTTATGGTCTAACCTATTTCTCAGAAAGACAACTAAGAAACGCAGTGTTTTATTGTTTGCTTTTTTCCTTCTTGTATAATACACTTCTGTATATTAATGTGCAGTTGTGTTGTCTCAACTCCAATGGATGTATTTCCAATGTGATATTTTTTAAGTAATTAAAAAACTGTGGTTTCTCTGGATCATTGTTTAACAATGTTTTTGCCCTGCTATTAATAATCCCTTCAATGTGATTTAAAATGCATATTTTCCTAGTCATTTTCATTGCAATCATTGTGTGTGATATTGATTTAGCAAACGCTGAATGTAGTATTATCTTGTGACTTTCAGGATTTGAGTTGAGACCCATTGGGGGTGATTTACTAACCTAAACACGCGCACGCATGAGGCGCGTGTTTACACGGCAAAACAGATTTATCAAACAAACACGCGCAACGTTTCACATTTTCGCGCCTAAATGGCGTGTTTTTGTATTTACGTATATGCGCGTCGTGTAGCAAGCGCCATAGGCTACACGCTGCTCTAATAGTGGCATGCAGGTCTCTAAAAACATATTTCCACTAATGCCATATATGGAATAATCATACACATGATAGATATATAATGCTGCTTCACCTCTATGCCCACAAACATTCCAAAAAACACTTTGAAAAGGCAAAAAACAATATTCAAAAATATGGAACTTACACACCATTGACGTGTTTAGGTCTGCATGAGCCAACTGCGCATGTGTGGACGCCCGTTCACACGCTTCTTAAGCTCAGAAACACAAGCACGCCGGTTTTTCACAATTTCTTGGTAAAAAGAATAAGCACGCGCGACTGGTGCATAGTTTTTAGAAGTGTGTTCTCAGGCAACTATTATTACAATCATTCTGTACTGTCCAGAGGTGTTTGTTAATGGCAGCTTATTTCCTCTTGGCAGTTTTTAAGTGTTCCTCATTCCACTTATGGAGATACTTTCAGTATTTATTGCACTACCTAATTAATGTCCCAAAAACATGGGTGCATCACAGTTTAGACAAAAATGGTTAGCTCATGCATTTACATTCCTGCATTCATCAATGCAAGCAACACAACGTACAGCTGATTTACACAACATCACCTTGCAATTCATGCAGGGCTTTGCACAACACACCTGCTGGGTGTGAACAAACCGCAGAGGTGTATACATTCCACCAATAGATCAGGCTGGGTGTGGACACACTGCAAGGGTGTATACATTCCACCAATAGATCATGCTGGGTGTGAACACACTACAGAGGTGTATACATTCCACCAATAGATCAGGCAGGGAGGGAACACACTGCAGAGGCGTATACATTCCACCAATAGATCAGGCAGGGAGGGAACACACTGCAGAGGCGTATACATTCCACCAATAGATCAGGCAGGGAGGGAACACACTGCAGAGGCGTATACATTCCACCAATAGATCAGGCAGGGAGGGAACACACTGCAGAGGCGTATACATTCCACCAATAGATCAGGCAGGGAGGGAACACACTGCAGAGGCGTATACATTCCACCAATAGATCAGGCAGGGAGGGAACACACTGCAGAGGCGTATACATTCCACCAATAGATCAGGCAGGGAGGGAACACACTGCAGAGGCGTATACATTCCACCAATAGATCAGGCAGGGAGGGAACACACTGCAGAGGCGTATACATTCCACCAATAGATCAGGCAGGGAGGGAACACACTGCAGAGGCGTATACATTCCACCAATAGATCAGGCAGGGAGGGAACACACTGCAGAGGCGTATACATTCCACCAATAGATCAGGCAGGGAGGGAACACACTGCAGAGGCGTATACATTCCACCAATAGATCAGGCAGGGAGGGAACACACTGCAGAGGCGTATACATTCCACCAATAGATCAGGCAGGGAGGGAACACACTGCAGAGGCGTATACATTCCACCAATAGATCATGCTGGTTGAGAACACACTGCCGTATTGGTAGCATTTATACACCTCTGCATTTTTTTTTAACACCCTTATTTCCCAACAGGTGTAACATGCATATTCACCAATATATGTATGTGTGTGTGCGCTTGTGTTTTGTTCAACATCCTCTTTGTATTGCCATACTTGTGTAGAAGGAGCTAGTGATATTTGTCTTGGTTTCTTTCATCCAACAATTTAGTTCCACCAATAGATCAGGCAGGGAGGGAACACACTGCAGAGGTGTATACATTCCACCAATAGATCATGCTGGTTGAGAACACACTGCCGTATTGGTAGCATTTATACACCTCTGCATTTTTTTTTAACACCCTTATTTCCCAACAGGTGTAACATGCATATTCACCAATATATGTATGTGTGTGTGCGCTTGTGTTTTGTTCAACATCCTCTTTGTATTGCCATACTTGTGTAGAAGGAGCTAGTGATATTTGTCTTGGTTTCTTTCATCCAACAATTTAGTCTCACCTGCTGTCAATTAGTGAAACTTTGATGCTGCCAAACTATGGACTTGTATGTATGTTTTTATTTTGTGATGCTGTTTTTAATTATTTCATGGCTTTTTTCACAAAGGTGTAATGTGCATATTTTTCTGTCTTAAATCTTTTTTTTTTTCACACACACTATGTTGAAATGTACAAAAAATCAACTTTTATCATTGGCCAACAATTTATCCTCACTTACTGTGAATATGTATATGCAGCTTTATATATATATATATATACACACATACAATGTGCACATATACAGTGTATGTAACATGTGCATTGTGTGCATGCACACACAGATGGTATATATTTGTGTGTGCATGCATTGTATGTATGTGTCTGCATACAATATACATGTGCCTGCAATGCACATATACATGTGTATTATATACATGATATATGTGTGTGTGTGCATGCGTTGCATGTATATGCAATGCACATACATGTGCGTATCTATGCACATACATATTGATACACATCTCTCTATATGTATATAGATGACTACCAGTCAGCAGGGACAATATGTACTGCTGACAGTTGTAGTTCCCCTTACCATGTCCAATAGGCTCTTCCAACATTAAATTTATTATAATCCTCAAGCAATTTATGATTATGTATGTAGTGTAGGAAATGTTTGGTGTGCTTTATCATTATGAACATCAATCTGTGCTTTTGGGGGACCAAGGAGTCAATTAACCTTCCTACATGTCTTTGGAGTGTGGGATGAAACCCTTGTGGAAGGTGTCCTAGATGGTATTTGAACCAGGGAGTACGGGTGCTGTAGGGCAGTTGTTCTAACCCCTAAGCTGCCCTGAAGGATTACTGTTCATGAATCTTGTTAGATCATGGCAAACAAGTGGCAGAAATGCTCCAATAATAAGCAAGATTATTCCCTTTCCACAATGATATATGCTGGTGGTTGGAGTATTTGGAGAAGGGATTTGCAAGCACAGGGAGAATGTGCAAACTCCATGTGCATGTCACCTGAGCCATGATTTGAACCTGAGAAACACATGCTGAAGGCCAGTTGTCCTAACCCCTGAGCTACCGGGCTGCCCCAAGGGCATTATCATATCCATCCATCCATCCATCCATGCATCCCAATAATAAGCAAAATTATTCTCTTTCCACAATCATATATGCTGATGTTTAGAAGGGCTATGCAAGCACAGGGAGGATGTTCAAAGTCCATGTACATGTCATTTGAGGCAGGATTTGAACCAGGGGCACAGGTGCTGCAAGACAGTAGCTCTGAGCCATGGGCATTGTGATAATGAATGTTAGAATTAGATATTTCACCTCCTTAGAAGTGGCTCAGAAACAGTAAGCAGTTTAAACTAAAATGTCAGGTTACAATAAGCAATATATTTCCATTTCAACAATTATAATGCCATTAAATATCCTCATGAGGCAATCCTTTAAGCGGCAGCCAGGAAGTAGTGCCTAACGCGTAGATGATAACGCGCCATCCGCGCGTGTTGACAGCATTAACAGGCGTGTGCATTACCAGCATTGATTCACGCCTATTAACACGCTTTTGTGCAATACGCCTATGTGCGCACAATTCAGGCGTGTTTTTGCATGGCGTGTTTGTGGCGTGTTTATAAGGTTAGTAAATCACCCCCATTGAGTTTGAATGTGTGATGACCTATCGTGTTTTAAAGTTTGTTATATTTTAGAGCCTCCATATTATTGCAAGGTTTCGAATGCGAGTTATATTTGAAATAGTTTTAAACGTGAAATCTCAATGTCTCGTACTGTCTGAGACCTGTTTCCATAACACACACAGGACAATTTCCAGTCTCTTAAAATTCTTAGAGATATTATTTCATACAAAAAGGCAGATCCGGAGAAGAAAGTTGACTGAAAAGAACATTAAATAGTAAAAACGTTGCAAAATATGATGGGATTTCGGCTTAGTAATTGTTCTCATATGATTTATTTACATTTTTTTCTCTTTCTTTTCTGCTGGCAGGATCCAAATGCTGGAATTGTTCCCAGAATGCAAGAAGGAGGCTCCATACCAAGTGCAGGCCCCGGGCCTACTCCTCTCACAGCTAATGGCTATATACGCAATGCAATCCTGAAGGAGCAAATAATGAGGAGGCAGCAGGTTTGTACAAATCCTTTCTTTTCTCACCACCTTGGAGAAACTTGTTTATGAAATGTGTGAGGGAATTCAAAAGGAAGCCAAAATTATGCTTCGAAAAAGGTATAATTTTATTTCTAAAAACACAAAAAATACAGTACAATGTTGTATTATAATAGAGTGCAATGTGTTGTGGTGTTCAGTTGTCCATACTGGAAGCTTTACTTTGTAATGATAAGTAAAAGGATAATGGAACTTTATAACGCACAATAATTATGTGAGAAGGTCTCCAAGTAGCGCCCCTGGTAGAGACCAGCATTTACTGTGTTACAGTATACAGCAATTAGAAGTCCATTTAGTGGGGAGGGAATGGAACTAGCACTCTCGTCTGCTAAATTGCAAACTTTATTACTCCCTAATCTTTCTAAAGGTCCCAATAGAAAAAGCAGAATAAAGAAACTTAATGTAAAATCATCTCACGTGGTGCTGCTTTTTTGAGCTAACTGGCTCTATTACTACTACACTAGGAGCTGCTGAAGCTTTAAATGGCTGGCATGGGTTACTGCATACAATTTGAAACTAAAGAAAACAGAATGTATTTCTAGAATTGTGCTACAATAATCCTATAAGAGAGGAATTACCAGAAAACCACAACCACCAAAAACAATATTATTAAAGTAAATTGAATTGACCTACACTGGTTATTTTTACACTGAATGGTACTTTCCAACATGTAGTATTACAAGGATAAAACAAGCTTGTACACAAAATTATTATCTCTTTGGGATCCATTTGCTGGTGTGAAACTGTCTATGAAAACAAAACACCATATTGCATGCAACTTTGCTGACCTAAGGGGAACCTGCTGCTTTAGCCTGCATGGTTCATTTTCAAACCCTGCTCTGGAGCTATATATACACATTTCCCTTACTCTCCTGCTTCTGTGCAGCTGCCAGAAGCAAATACCATTCTCTCCAGTTAGAGCTTACACAGAGCTAAAGACTTCCCCTGTCTCAATGGGACAATGCCGAGCCTGCCATCAAGCATGGCATTGTCACATAGACCAACCTTTCTCAACCAAGGTGCCATTGTACACCGGGGTGCCTCCTTGCTTCCTTAGGGGGGCCTCAACATTTTATGATGGTAGGACTGTGAAGGGGGAACTCTGATGTAAAAGGGGGGCTCCTGATGTGCAGGGGGGTTTGTGATGTGAAAAGAGGGGCACTTTGTGTAAAAGGAGGTTGCTTCTAATGTGAGAGGAACTACTGATGTGAAAGGGAGGATTCTAGTGTAAAAGGGGGTTAGTGATGTAAAGGGGGATTCTGATGTGAAAGGGAGAATTCTGATGTGAATAGTGGCTCCTGATTTGAAGGGAGGACTTTGCAAAGGGAGGAACCCCACTTTTTTGTGTTCTTTTGCGTGGGGGTTTCCCCTTACATTTTAAACGGGGGTGCCTCAAGATTTTGCATATTTTTAAGGATGCCATTAAAGAGATAAAAGGTTGAGAAACGCTGACATAGACTAATTTGCATGCTTCCCTATATCTGGAAGTACCGGGATTTTATTTTCTCCCAGTACTGGGAGAGAAAAGTAAAGGTAAGTAGGTGCTACTATGGAAAGGGGAGGAGGGGGGGGGCATTAATGCACACCTACTGTTTATCCCTGCAGTTTGTTAGGTAATTTTGTGTCCATTTAGGATGTTTAAAGGCAACTCCAAACTAGTTTCTCCAAGAAGATACATTGTAACAGGAGTAGCAATTTGCATTGCAGAACTCATGTTATTAGAATAATAATAATAGTTAGGGATGCACCGTTACTGTTACCGTTAGTTAGTCAAATGCCCCGATGCCTAGCCTGATACTTGAGCTTCCGGTATCAGGAAGCCGGGTAGCGAGTCATTACACTCTGCCTTCTGCTAATCGGGAAGCTGGGTGGCGAGTCATTTCATGCCGACTGGCTTCCTTATCAGTGCTCGTACTCGATACCGAAAAACCGGTATCAGTGCATCCTTAGTAGTAGTTAATCACTTTATTTATAAAAATGACAACAAATGCCACAGTGGTCATTAACAGTATATGCTTGTTTGATTTTCAAGCTGGAATTAGCTGAAGGTCCTTTATTTATATATATATCCGCAAATAATACTATCATGAAAGATGCCGGACTGCAACACCATAGCCAAAAAGTGAAGGAAAGGTAATGTACACATAAAGTGTAACATTTTAATGAAGAGAAAAAGAAAGGACAGTATATGATAGTGAAGATCTGGACCTGAGTGAATATATGATCGACTAAATCGTTATATTGCTGGGAGTATGAGCGAGACATTAAAGCTTATTTATCCTGTTGGGGAAAGACCTACATAATAAGTGGGAAGTGGGTGTTGCAAGTAGGAGAGAAAGAGGATAGATAAGGAGAGGGAAGTAGGAATGGGAGGAAATACGGAGGAAGAGAATGGACATAAGAGGTGGAAGGAAAATGAAAATGACAAAGAAAAGACTTAAGGGAAACTACAAAGATTACATTTAAAACTTAATCTAAATCTGGATAACACTGAAAAAAAAAAAAGAAATAACAAACAAAATGTCTTTACAGAAGCCTTATTATTATTAGAAAAAGAGATCCATGGACTCCTTTTATGATGAAATGATTGTTCAGAGTTTATAGCCGGTTGACTGCATTTTCTCCAACATAAGGAAGAATGCAATGGGAACATTTTAGATAAAGAGGAGTAAGATACCATTTTGAAATAATTTTTATGAAACTTCCCAATGGTCTATACAACAAGAATGAGAGCCATTAGCCCTCGAAGCTTGTTCCCTTTGATGCGTGGTGAATGAGATAGAAAGATCATCTTCCCATTTGTACATATGGGACAGTTTTTTAAAATAATTTTTGTTTTTTAAACTCGGCGGGAGACCCTACTTTTTTTACCTTCTTTACTACTTTACTACTTTACCAGTTAATCGTTGAAGTCTCCAAAAAATCTTTGTGGTAAGGCTCTAAAGCAATATAATATTTTTGGGATAACATACATTTTAAACGCTGCTAACTTATCCACTCACCTAAATATGGTAGGCTTTGAGATACCCAAGCATATGGAAAGTTAGATTGCAATAGGGTGCAGGTTTCACGATTAATACCCATATTTAGTATTAAGGATTTCCTTTCATTGACCTTATGAAAAATAGTTTAAAGCAGACCAATACCCTAAAATATGTGTCAATATAATGATTTCTTAAATTAAGCTACTAACAGATTCAGACTTGTTTTGTAAAACCTGTAGTGCATCCTTTTCACTGTCCATGCATTCCTTCGTTTTGCATTCTAAGCATTGAATTATGTTGCTATGAGTAGTTCCTAATGCCAGGGAAATGTAATGTGTCACTCCACTCCACATGATATAATTCATCACTTAGGATGCCACAGGCAATAACACACAATCAGGTAATAGCACCCATGAGCAAGTGGTGCTGCACAATAAATAGGCATCACGTGTAGATACCTGACCTGGAGAGCAGGCCAATGTTGTGGTTGGATCATTGCTAAAATCTTTTACATGAAGTTTGCACTTTGTTATTTTAGTTGTGGATATTTACATGCATTTATACATTTATAGTACTGATATATTTTATCTGTGTTTCAGGTGAAACCAAGACCAAATATGATGGCCATGACATCTGAACAACGCAATGCATTTGTAGCACAGCAAATGAACCAGTTTCAGTGTAAGTGGGAAAACAGTTTAAAGCAAGTATTATGCTTTGAATGTGTACACAGAATAAACCTTTTACTTCAGACTCACCTCAATAGTCAATAGAATAAGACGTTGAACTATAGTCAAGCAGTTAATTACACCACTGAAATACATATATAGGAGCTGTTTGACATCTCAGTTTTTTTTTTCCAAGTGCACTTAAATATTTGATTTCTGAAGATACCTAAGGAGGATGGTGAAAAGAATTCTATTATCCTTCTGGCATATAAAATATTACATTCAGTGTGGTTATAATGTAAATAATACCACAAAGCTGGAGGGGAAGGTAGTTTAGTTTTTATTTTAGTTTTTCTAATCCTTTTTTAATGCTTAACCAAAACATCAGTTACCATCTAAATGACTCACCCATCCTATATTTCTAGCACTGTCAGGAGCACTGTCAGGAAAGCATGCATACAAATTAGTGACAGGACTAAATTACTAATAACTGAAAACAGCGAGAGCAAAAAACACCAACCTACCCTATTCTCCTGATTTGCTGTCTACTGTCTGCTACAAAAGCAGAAGTACACTTTCATGTATATT
Source organism: Nanorana parkeri (assembly GCF_000935625.1). NCBI lineage: Eukaryota > Metazoa > Chordata > Amphibia > Anura > Dicroglossidae > Nanorana > Nanorana parkeri. The sequence goes on along the minus strand of NW_017306361.1, from coordinate 456,510 downwards.
TTGTGCACATTTATAGTTGCATATTTCAAGACAATGGGTGATGATGACTAATCGAAAACGTAGGTTGTTATGCAAGAGTGCAGTTGGTCAACTGTTTAGTAGAAATCTTCTGCCTAAATATACATTTTAACATGTGCTTTTTCTTCTGCAGCTATTCCACAAAATCTTCGTACAGATTGTGTTCAGCCCATGCCAACACCTCCACAGAGCCACCGAATGATGACATCGACACAAGGGCTGATTCAGACCAATATGGGAAGTGGAATGACACCATCAACAATAAATCAGAACAGTGGGACAATGGTAATGATTCCGCACAACACTGGTAAACCACAAGGAATCTTCCCAGGATCTTCAGATTTTAATATGCCACTTAGGCAGAACCAGAATGCACTGAGCATGCCCTCTGGTTGCCAAACTGTGCACAGCCAATCCACTGTTCGGCCAGGAATGACATTGTCTGGATATACTTCCAGCTCACTAATAACCCATTCTGGAGCTCAGCAACACTTACGACAGTCCAACATATCAAGAATTCCCAATGTCTATGTCAACCCTTCTTCTCAGATGTGGACTCAGACTGGTGTTTCAAGAATACCAGGTCAAACCCAAATGGATCCCAGCATGCAGCAATTTTCAAACAATCCACTGTTCACCAAACAAAATGTCAGACCAAACATGGTGAGCCAGCAGTTTCCCCACCAGGGAGTGGTTCCTCCTAACCAGATTGCTCCTGGGGTTCAAGTAAGACAAATGCAAAAACTTGGTCTGCCCCAGGCAAATCCAGGATTAGGGTCCTTGAACAATCCTAACCTTGGAAACAGTTTATCCAGAGGTCAGCTAGCTTCTGTCAATGTAATGAAAACCATGCCACAAGGTGTTTCCACATTTAACCAAATGAACCCTGGTCAGCTTGGTCCACCTTCATATGGTCCAACTTCAGTCCAAACCCCTGAAACTTTCGAAAGACTTGGTTCTGGGGCAGATCTCCACCAATATGACTTTGTAACAGCACAGAGTAACTCTGTCTTATCTGCTAACTGCAATGAAGCAGACTTTATTGACTGTCTAATGAAGGGAGGTCATACCAGCAGTACTGACGAAGACTGGCTAAACAACTTGACAATTCTTGATGACATTTTAGGGCAGCACAGTCAAAATCCAGGACCAGTGTAGCCCAGGGTGGTTCTAACATATCCATAAATCACGTGACTTGAAATACGTGGTTAATGCTGACACTTGTTCTGATGCCTGTAAATATTTAAATATTTTTTAAATTATGTTTTTTTTTCTCCAAAAATAAATAGAAGTACTTCTACTTCTGTGTGTGATTGTACATAAAATATAGCATAATGTTTTGTTACATTATAGGAATTTCATTTATAATACCTTGTTTTAAATATGCAAATATTATCATTAGTTCCAGTAATACTATGTATTACAGTCTAAATAACTGTTATGTCTTTTCACATAACAAAAGGTAGGGGTGTCAAAGCAAACTGAATACAATGCATGCCATACATTTGCCCTTTAAATACTTGATATATTAAATAATAAACTTTCTGTAGTCCAGCTCCAGGAACAGAAGCCTGTGAGCGAAAAAATTAAATCCGGATGCCAGGTAAAATCTTGCCACAGATCTGGTATGCAGGATTTCCAGCCATCAGTAAATATACTGGCAGTCTGTTAAAAAAATGGCCTTGTATATGCAAGCATATCAATGCAGTTGTCTAGTTTGGGGTTTTACAGCTCTCTGTACATTAAAATGTACAACATAAAGTTATACTGAGGTCCACAGACCTGTTGCAAAAGGGTGTTGAACAAAAGTGTTTTGTGCCTTGCTAATGGGAACTTCCCACAGTGTTCAGCAAGTGTTAAATGCTGCAATAGAGTTTCTTGAAGAGGTGTACAGTTGTGACTGTATGCTTAAATAGGGTGATGCAAGCAAACATGAAAATCATTTTTGGAAGGTAAATGATCCGTTTAAAATGAACTGTAGTTCGTTTGTTTTTAGACATTTATCTGTATAATGTCTATGGGTAGCTTAAACTAGGAGGCGGTGGAGTCTGTAAAATAATTGCAGTCTTTTTAAGCTTGTAGGGATCACATAGGAAACTCTCATGTTAAAAATATCCATTTATTTTGTGACTTTTTACATTCTACTGAGCAGATCAGTAAAAATTAAGGAAAAGTGGTTCTCTGTTCCAACAAAGTTACTTTGCTCTCCATATTTATTTGTGGTGTAATACTGACATAATTCCCCCAGTCCTTTAATAATTCAGTAGTGGCAGCTAAAGGTCTCTGTGTCAGCCCTGGTATTGAATGTAACGTAATCAATGATTTTGGGACACTGCAGGTTTCCTACATGCCATGACCCCCTGTAGCTGCTATTTTGGACCAAAATGTGGTGCGATGCACCATAGCTGTCAGTAAAAATGTATTTATGGGCCTGGCATCCCTTTCAGCAGCCTGACAACCCCAACAGTATGTTGTTATAGAAGATGCATCAATGTTTTATAGAAAATTGTCAGAATATATGAATAGGAAGAAAATGGATCCCCAGATCCAACAGGTGCCAACTCACAAGGGCCTAGTGTGCCTTGTAATGATTGCAGCCTAGTTTTAAAAAAAATGGTGTAACAAAGGTGGCATAATGGTATGAATTACATTTTGTATGCCCGTATGGAAATATAAAACCAAAAGCCAACCCGATTTAAATGCTCGTCTAAAATTTGATTTCAAAAACATTGTAGGTTTGCACACCTCTGTATATATTTGTAGCATAAAGGTGACTGGTTCCTGGTTTTAAGGCTTTTTTTGCAAGTATGTTTTCCTGAAAAAAAGGTTTTGAAGAAAAAGCCTAGACATAAATTTTGTCAATTTTGTCTATGATGTTTTCTGTCAGCTAATATTGTCCTATGTATATTTAAAAGTCTGTTTATAAAAAAAATCCACTGTACTGTAAACCTTTAATGTTCATACTTTTGTGTAATCATATTTTAATAGTCGCACCATATTTCTGTAATACATTTGTAATATAATGTCTGCATCAAGCACAGAATCAATGATGTTTTTCTTCATACCATAATAAAGAGCCAGGGAAAAAAATATGTCTGTGTTTGGTTAATACAGCAGGGCTGCCTAAAAGTTCATATGTTTCTATTGCCAAAACCTTTTTTTTTTTAGTTTTGAATAATGTATGGATCAGTGAAAACTCCTGTAAGGTGAATTTTGCTTGTATAAAGTCTAATTAGAACTCCAAACAAACAGGTTTGGTGCTCTCATTAGACTTTATACATCTGAATCTTTAAACCTAGGCCCCTTGCTTGAGGGACACCCAGTTTTTTGTCAAGAGTAGCCCTACCAGAGGCAATGGGCCTTATTGTGATCTGAATGATCTTCTGACCATTTGAATCCAGCACCTTATTTCTAATTGTTCTTTTGCTGTAGGGGGCCTTTCCTTTCTATCCCAAAGACACAACATCTATCCAACGTGAGGGAAATCATGTCTTTAAATGTTGTCCTTGGAACATGTGCCCCTATTGGTTGATTTGTCCACGTTATAGTCACAACTGTAACATTTAGAATTCACACATCACTTTTTGAAACAATGCTCACCAGGGCAGTTAGAGAGGGTGAATCTCCCTATTGGGAGTGTGGCCAACCAGAAGTGTGGCTTTAGATATCTAGCATTTATTAAAAGAATATGAAGGTCCTTGTACAGGCACATCCAGTTATGGATGGGCACTTGCTTAAGTTGTACTCCTACGATGCGCCTGTTGCCTACAGTTGTTACTATCAGCAAGCTGGTACAGAGCAATGATGTAAAGTCAATGCTGGAGCGAGACAGAACATGGTTTTAAAAGGCTATAGTAAATCAGCAGCACTGTGATGGAATGCAGGATGATAAAAAAAAAGTGAAAACAGTATTTTAAGAGAAAAAAAATGGCAGGTGTTTAATGTATATGATGCACAAAGTTTTATCATCCCATTAGGGTTTAGATCTATTTTAAGTTAAGAACTATATACGGATTGACACCAGTTTGGCTTTATGTATTTACCTGACACTGAAGTAACCTGTTTCAGACAAATTGCTGCTTTCTCTGGATTCCAGACAACAAACTATCCATTACATACATTGCACCCTATCAATAACTAGAAAATGATTGATTCCTAAATTGTAACATTCAGTAAGCAGTTACTGCTGTAAAGGAGAAAAACGCAGCGTGACTTGATAATATACTGTATATATCTTGGATAAGCTTCTCTGTAATTTTCCATTTGTTTGGTCAGCACACCAGCAGTGATGTGGTTAAATGTTATGCCAATAAGTATATCCTTAATTTCAAGTATCTATTACTTAGAGCTATTTTTGCACCTGAAATAAAGTTCTACCTCTTAGCCTCTGGGGTTATGGTTTTGGCAGCTATATAGAAGCACTATTTAATCTTGCTGATAATACTCCATTGTTGAAAAGAGCATGTAATATGTCCATGTACCACAAAGGGCTTTTCGTTAGTAATTGACTATTTGACTAAAAAGAAATAATGCAATTTTTAAAAGCCTTCTAAGGTGAAATAGTTGTTGGATTAGATCATAAATGGAAAAAAAATCAGTTGCGGTAGCCAGTGCATGCTGTGTTCTTGTTAGGTGCAAACTGGCCATCTGGCAATTGTGGTATTTATCATTTTGTAATGTCCAAAGCTCACTATACAGCTCACTATACTCTATGCATATTCTGTGCTTGGACCCCGTAGCAGTAAGACTCAGGGATATACTGCCACATAAACAGGGGTGGGTTGGTCAAATTGTTTATATCAGGACTGGGTTTTTTTTTCTCTCCAGGCCTACTGCTATCACTGACTTGATCAGTGGTGGTTGTCAATGAATAAACCCATCTGTGTAATCATGTGCATTTAAAACGAATGTCAAACAAAGTATAGCAATTCCCTGTTGACTTCAGTGGGGTAGAGTAAATAATCGTCCAGTGGCTATGTTTGACCTGCTTTGGGTTGCATTTCATTGGACCCCGCTCAGATATCACAAAATGCATAAAGGGTCTAGTGACATCATCGCGCTGCCTGGAAGTCCACACACTGCTCAGAATAGAGGGGAATTTGGAATGATGCTCAAACTAGTGCAGGGTATGGCACTAGGAGATCTGAGTGAGTTTAATGTTTTAACAGATGACATTTTTTTTTTGAGAAAATATTTTATTGTTTCACATATTGAAAATACAAACAGCCCATCCTATTCGTACCCAAAAACATAGGCACCAGACATAGCAATGCAGCCGACAAAACAGAAAACAGCAAGGGGAATTAAAATAAAGGGGAAAATTAGCACAGTACCGGTGGATGGAGCTGTTCCCAAGGTAGCTCACCTAGCGAGACAAGGCACCAGATATACATGCAGGGATAAGTCTTGGAAATAAAAGAAAAATAATAAATAAAAAAAGTAAATAAAGGGGGGAGAGTCCGTTAGTGAAACATGGGACCACTCATAACCAGGTATCACAGCAATAACCCAAATATATCTATGTCCCATGGAAAGAATTAGCAACTCTCCTAGACCTCAGGAGTCTGTATCTACTGCAGAATCCGAATATTCTAACCAACTGTCCCAGACCTTATTAAATTTATCTGGGCATCCTCTGTGAACATAAGTGTCTTGGAACAAAGGCATGTTGTCATTAACCAGTTTCTTCCAGAATAACACAGTAGGGGGAGCAGGTTTCTTCCAGCACATAGCAATTGCCTTGCAGGCACAGAACAAAGTCAGGCCTAAAAGTGTGCATTCAGAATTGGTTGGAGCCGAATCCTCCACCAATCCTAGGCATACGGTCGGGGACGGGATAAGATGCAGAGAGGTGACCCTGGATATGTAAGCTATATTATCAAGCTTGTATGCTAGTAGGAGACATTCCCCAAAAATATGAAAGAAATTGCCCTCAGGGCAGGGGCATCTCCAGAAGGAGGGAGAGATGGATTAATTCTATTCAGGCGGTGGGGGGTGAAGTAAGCCCTATGGAGAATCTTAAACTGAACCATTTTATCTCGCACTGCGACTAATAGTGTAAAGGGCCCATCCTAGATCGCCTCCCAATTATCAACATCCAGGTCGGGGATGTCCACTCTCCACCTGGTTTGTAATGTCAGCAGAGTGGGGGTAGTCAATGTCTGTAAAGTGCGATAAAAGCATGAGGCAGGCTTCAACAATCCCTCCGTCCTTGCAAGAGATTCCAGTGATGTAGCGGTGAGTTGAATCCCACCACCAGGAAACTGAGACCTGAAGGCATGGGAGAGCTGCAGATATTGAAAAAGGCATCCAGGAGGGATAAGGTATCTCTCAGTAAGTACCTCAAATGGCACCAAGGAGTTCGCATGACAGATGAAATTTAAAAGGATGTTATACTATGTAACTGAACTTGAAACTGTGAATGACCAATCGTAGGTGAAGTAAACATAAGGCGAATAAGTGGAGTACATTATTTGTCTGCAGGAGGAGATGGTGGATGAGAAATATTGCTGGTAAAGATTTAAAAAAATGCAGTTTTACCTTACTTAATAAAAAAGTGGTCAACTAGGATCTATTGAGTGCACCTTTTAATAAAGGTGGCACAGAGGTGTTTTTATCATGAATAAATGTATTACTGTATATTAAGAGCACAAGAGGATCTTGCACTGTGGGGGTGGACTTTTAAAATAATTTATGTATATGGACACTGTTTACTGTATATTGTGTATTGTTAAAAGGGATTAAATGAATTTCTGTATAATATGAATGTGCATTAGGGTGTATGTACACAAAAACACAGGACATAATATTAGAGTATATATTTATTTTATTCAGTTAAAAAAAGCACTGGGCATATTGAAAACAAAATCCTGTTTGATAGACCGTTGACCTCCCACTCCTTGATTAAAGTGACACTAAACTCTGGAGTTAAATCTTACAACTACATTCAAATACCTTTACTATTAACAAAAATGTATCTGATATGTGTATCACTCAGCTGTAGATCCTCAAATCATCTCTGAATTCGTGCTGACACTGTCCGTCCTTCTGGAGGGTGACTACTTTTGATTCCCATGGTTCCTGTGTGTTGTAAAGTAGTCACCGCTCAAAGCTCAATCCCGTAAGTACAATCTCATGTTTTGTTTACTAATTTAGTTTATCTGCATTTCACCAGCACCCCAAACCCTCCTCCTCCTTACCACTAGCACCCCAACCTACCACCTCCTCCTCACTGCCAACACCCCAACTCTCCTCCTCACCACCTGAACTACAACCCTCCTTATACTCCTCGTATTCCTCCTCTGTCTCATGGCATTCCACATGCTGGTGGAGGGTAGAGATGGACTTCTTTGTAAAATTATGGCGGCTGGCATATGGACGACTTTGCATAATAATGGCAGCTGGGTACCTGGCACTGTGGTGTAGCAGAGGCCACAAACTCACGTAAAGGGGTGTTTGGCAAAGCTGGTATGAAGACGCTGGGCATGGGGGTAGTTTGTGAACATTTCTTTCTTCTCCAAGAGCAGATACATTAAAAAGCCCTAAAACACCACAGAGGTCTGTGGATTGGCTGTGGAAAGAACATTGCTAAAATAATTCCACCAACAAGTCACAGCCAGTTGATTGGGCCTAAGGTGGGACTAGCTAAAAAGGAGGAGGAGGAAAATAGGGCATGAGCAGCACTAGAAAGTAGAGATTCCCAGAGCCTCTACAGACTGCATCAGAAGAAGATGTGAGGAAGGGTGGGTTGCCTATGGCTGTAGGATTCAACAGTTAAGTTTTTGCTGCTGCCTGTCCCTCCACCTGGCCTTAGGGCTAGTTCACACCACAAAGGCTGCGTTCCAGAGTGTTCGGCCTCTGGAACGCAAGCTGCCCTGCTCCCTGCGTTCAGTGATGGGAAGGGGCGTGGTGGTGCATTGAAGTCAATGGCACTGCAGCCATGCCCCCCCCCCCCCCCCAGCCTGCAGTGCGATCGACTGCACCCGGAACGCAGACACATTAGTGCTTGCGTTCCAGTCCAGGGCATCTGCAAAAATACTTCAAGCACTATTTTTGCAGATCGCTCTGGAACGCAGCCTCTGTTGTGCTTGTACCCTTATGCAAATAAAAAATGCAACACTTGTAAACGGTGAAAAGATATCAGACAAGTGGCTAAACAGACAAATTACATTTTATCTGCAAAATGATTTGTAATTCTGTTCAGACTCTCATGTTAACCAGCAGAGCACAATTTCCAACATTCACTGCAGCAGCAGGAGCAGCATCACAGCTCAGTTGAAAAATGCACTCCCAGCCACCAGATTGGACAAAGAAAGAGCAGCAGCATACTAATACGATAATACCATTTGCTCTCTCCTCCTATCAGCATGATCACTGTCAGCATAAGTGTTTATAGCAGAGGTTTACTGGCTCTTAGTGCTGGCTTTTATAACTAAGCAAATAACACTTTCTGTGCTGTTTATTAACACTCTTATAATCCTAAATAAAAAACATTCAGAATGTACCCTTTTGCCTTTAGACTAAACCCATTGTTATTCTGCTGGGATCATGGCTGCAGCTGTGGGTGGAAAGTAGTGGCACCTGTGACATAACTAGCAAGAGGACAGGACTTCATATCCCATCACCCCTTTTTACTCTTTGCACTGGTTGATCCAGCTGTCAGTATACAGAGAAGGGGCTGTGCTGTGATGTTGGGGGCTAGGGTGCAGACTTGGGGTTCCATATAGATGTGCAGGTGACAAGGCTGTAGTAGATTCAGCAGTGATCCTACAACATTGTGTCCTTCTGAAGGAACTGACCCTACACCATCATTGGTACAGCAACCTATCGAGCCTTAAAGTGACATTAAAGTCAGACATTTTTTTCCCCTTCCCAATCCTGCTGTAGGGACTTACCTTAAATCATGCCTCTTTATTCGATCACCTTCTTCTTTACTGTCCTTTTCAGCTGTCCCTCCAGCCCTGGTGCAATCCAGCGCTGACTCCACCGATCCAGCGCTGACTCCTCTGATGCCCCACGGAGTCTGTGCGGGTGCACGCTGCTCCATAGACTTACCTTGTGTTTCTCCTTGTCTCCCAGCTGAACATCTGAAGTGCGCATGTGCCCGCCCCAAGATCCTTTGCGGCCGCCCGAGACTCTTCAAATGTTCGGACAGGAGCGCACGTCAAAGACACAGATACGTTTAAACCTCTTTTAAAATGTTTTTTTTAATGTTTTTCCAAATATCTACTGTTTGCTAGCAGTAGATATATGCAAAAACCTCAGAGGATTTAATAACAATTTAACTATTGCATTGCATTTTTTTTTAGTATTTGCCTGGATAGTTTTAATGAATAATATACAGCACTTAGGATAAACAATAGAAGGTATGACTTACATTTGCATCAACACATTCATTTATCTTGCTATACTGTATATCCACCTTTAGCTGTTAGACTTGCTCCAAATGAACATATCATCACCCTCCAAGAGGCACTTGTTTTACTGACAGTTTGGTTATACCTGAGATGTAGTACATTGATGTATACTCACTAACATTTAACCTCTCAGCTAGCTGGATGACAAACAACATGTATATCAGTATAATTGCTTATTGTAGTCTCATCAGTGGATGACAGGTAAGGAAAACACCAGAAATGAAGTGAAATTCTACCCTCTTTTTTTAAAGCTTTTTTTCAGAGGGATTTACAGTGATATAATGATGATGATGTGTATCCAAAATGCCCTGCACATGAATCAAATCTACTGTATAAGTATCAGATTTTGGTTTAGGCACACCAATCCATTCATCTCTATTGGTGAGTGATCTCTTACTTGCTTGATGGGCTAATGAAGTGCTTCATACTGGAAGGACCAGATTCTAGTTCATAAAGCTTACCCATGTAGTACCATTATTTACAAATAGTTCAATAAATCGTGTCACCTGTCAAAGCAGTTGACAGTTTAGTTGTGCGAGCAGGCTCTAGAAAGTGACAGCTGATCCTTCCAGTAACAAATACTATATCATTCCATCAAAGAAGTGTCATGGAATAGAGAATCATTTACTAATAATGTTAAAGATGGTCAGTGCGTGCCTAAATGGCTTGTGTTATTATCTGACTGCTAGTGGGACTGACTGGGAGCAGTATCCAATGAGAAATAGGTGAGGTTTATGTGTCAAGGAGTATACTTGAGGAAAGACTGTAGTAGTCACTATTTGAACACACAGGATAAAAAGGGGGGGACAGTAATGCAAAGAAAAGAGGCCAAGTCCACCCCAGGGAGGGCCTACCACTTTCGAGGAAATTGTTACCCAAGGATAGTGAAAGCATGGCACAAAATCCAACATTCAAGTAGAATTAAAGCACTTAGAGCTGCTGAGGCATACTCATCAGAAAGCAAATAACTCCTCCAAGGGTCTCGCCATCTTACCCACAATGCCTACATCTGCCAACCAGGGATTATACAAGAAAGGACACAAGGTTTCCGGAACCATCAGGTGAGTAGTTTATAGTTTAGTTCCTGGTACTGGTTGCTAATGTAGGTGTGGTAAGAAAAATAAATAATGTGTTCCAGTTGTTGTGGGAAAAGGTAATCTGAAGGTCTCTTTGCCACTTCTGGAGAAAGGAATTAGGTGGGAGATCAACATCTGCCAAAAGAAGCTAAAAGGAAAGAGATATGCTCCTCAGGGGATCCTTCTGATTGCAAATCGTCCCAAAAGGTGTGAGCTTTTAACAAAAAGCCTCACAGGCAAGAAGGGATCATAGAAAGTGTCAAAGTTGAGTACTCTTCTAGACGTCCAGCAGAGCCACTTTGTTAGTCCCCCTTCTAGCATCCATCAGACACCATCCAGAAGGGGACTGAAAACATGATGCCCGCAATTGCCCGCCATCAATCCGGAACAAAGTAACATTTTAAATTGGTCACACAAGTTACTCCTGATTTTACCCTCTCTTTTATATTTATGATTTTAATAAAACTTCAATGGATTTTTAAGTGGGCCCTCACCAATATAGCTGTTGTTAAGTCTAAAAAGGTGGTGCAGCATTAGTACAGATAGATTCTACCCTGTGCGCCCCATATTACAGTAGTCAGGTCAGAAAAAAATGCTGAAAAGAACCATGCTGATAGGAGAAGACAACAGAGTGGTGGACTCGTTGGTCTAGTGCATCTCCTCCTCTGTCCAATCTGAAGACTGGGGGAAAGGTGGTTTGCTATGTAATGTATTTACATATCATTGCTATGTAAATGAAAATCCTTTGGCAGGTATATATTTCATCTGTGTATTTAGACATTTGCCTGGAGTTCAGCTTTAAAGCACACCTGTACTGAGAAAGATTCATGGAGGTTGCCTTTGCTGACCCCTTTCTGAAAACGCTAGTTGTCTGGTTCTCTCTGACCTAAATACTGTGAACAAACTATGAGAAAATATATCGGCCCAACTAAAGAAAAAAAGAAAAAAAATACCTTCAATTTTAAAAATGAGGGAACACCCTGACTTTGAAAAATAAGAAATACATATCAAATATATGTTTTGTATATTCTTTTTGTAGTTCATGTTTTGTTTTTTGTTTTTCTTTTTTGTTGTTGTTGTTGTTGTTAAATATATGAGCACATACAAAGCTTATAACAGTGTATTCCCCTAACTTCTAAATACTCTGGACTCTTCATCGGAATACTTGTTCTAGGTCAGTGACTCAGAAAGTACTGCCCCATTGGATAAGCATAACCACCAGTCAACTAGGATTTTCCAAAGGAGAGTGCCTATGAAAGCTTTCTTTAGCCTAAAATGACCAAACACATTATAAAAAAATCTATCTAGTGTAAAAGCAAATATAGAGTAAATGGTGCATATCTAAATGTGTCTCTCAGTAGGGGAACATTATTTGCATTGAAGTAAAATGTATCTTATATTTACTAGTCCTTTAAATAATCTTGAAGAACATTTTCCATATCCTATTTTACAAAGGTATTAAATCTTCAGGATGCAGATTTTACCAAGATTGCTTACTTTACATACATGTATAATAAATAAGTAATGGTTATAAAGCAGGGACCCTATTTCTATGCAAAGGCAATATCAGTCAGGGCTGAAACTATTCTATCATAGTCACAGATGCCTTTTTCAGGGCTCCACAACGGCACACACTGCCTGTATAAAAATAGAATTCCCTCACTGTGTTTCCTGTCTAATTTGCATCGAAAAGCTGATTTGGAATATCTAATGGGAACATTTGCATTTTGTGCTGGCTTCTAAGACCAAATTGGTTTGGGGCATTTTCCAGAGATCTTACGGAAGGTCAGTTCTGCTTAAACTTCAAGACGCGTTTTCAAGCAATACCTCACGGAAATATATCTAAAGCTCTGTTTCTAAGTTAGTTTCAGCTTTTTTGGGTCGGGTACAGTCACAGTTCAGAGGTTAAGGGTCCTTCAATTAATAACTGGCACAGAGTATATATTTACAGTGGGACACAAGATTTGTTAATGAGTTGTTCTAAAAATCTACATTCTGTCTTAAGGCCAGATATGTATCTCAGTCCCTTTTACTAATCTTTGTGCATATATAATGTACTGATTGACTTGGATTTTAATTAAAAGAAACATGTCAGTGTAGAAATTATGGATGTTGCCATTGCTGACTTGATTTTTAAAAGTTCTGGGGCTATTATTTAATTGCCCTAGCATGTAATTGGGTATTCAAAGAGAACGCTGCTTTATCTTATTTACCAAGCTAAGTGAATAGTTTCCATTCCTTTATTAACCAGTTGTGGACTTTGGGTGCATATAGGATGGACATGTGTATTACGCCACTACTGTCAAAATGGAGCTACTTATCATTGTATGTAAACCATGATTCAGAGATACAATGTATCAATATTTTCACACTGTATTTACTGTGTTCATTTCATCTGCAGGTCAAAGCGCCAATCTGTGATCTGTATATGATGTCAGCTAAAAAACCTTACAAAGGTTTATTTATTAATTTTTTTTATCCAATCATTAAAAAACCCATAGTTTACCTAATCAGTCCTAAATTAAATCCTTTCCCCTTTAAGTAATATTTTTTTGCCAAAATTTAGAGGGTTTTTTCAACCATTAAAGTTAAAGTGAAAGTGAAGCTGAAAAAAATGCCAATTGGCAGGCTTTCTAACCTACAGCAGAGACTGTGTAAGTCCCTTTTGCCATAAAGGTTTATTCCTGGCTGTCAGCAATTTTTCTTCATATAGTCTTAACAACGCATGCGCAGGTCAGGGCACAAGCTCGGCTTGCCAAGATAAGCTCACGCACATGTGTGCCAATCAAGCCGAAGCTTTGAAACCCAGAATAAGACCGGGGCAAAGATGGAAGCATCAGCAAGGGATGAGAGCACTGACATCACAGCACTGGAAAGGATCACTTTGGCTGGTGAGTCTGCCATAATACAAACCAAAAAACCTCCACGTCCTATCAGCTGCAAGCACTAGAGAAGTATACATTTCCAATAGTCCAATGCAGAACATTTATACTCATATTAAGGGGTCTATTCACAAATCTGCCGAAGGCAGCCGTGTGAATAACCGACCCGAAGTGAAGTTGTTCGGCTATTCACTTCAGGCATGTACGGTTGATTTCGATCAAGCAGAGTAAACCTTTTCGGGAGAAAGTGTTTCTTTCCTGGGCGGCCGGGAGCTGCTATCTAATAGCGGGAGACTCCCGGAGCGTCCGGGAGAGTTGGGATGTCTGGTAATGACAATTCAGCGTCCCTGGGACGCTGATCTGTCTCTGCAAGTGGCCGGAGCCAGCCGTGAGATGACGGCTGGGTCCGCCCAGCTGTCAGTAGCAGGCTGTTGGCCGGCCATTCGGCCAGCTTCGGCTTTCACCTCGGCTCAGTCGAGTCGAAGCATATGACTTCGGCTTGACTGTGCTGCTCGGACAACTTCGGGAGCTGTACGGGCTTTGGTGAATAGCCCGCACAACAGCCCTTCGGTTCTACTGAACCGGAGTGGTCCTGGGGCCGAAGCTAGCCGAAGGATCAGCCGAAGCTATGGCTAGATCCTTCGGAAGCTCTGTGAATAGACCCCTAAGTGTGCCATAATGTTCTAATATGCTGTGCATACTAGCACACTATGGCTAAAAGCCCCGCCCCCTTTTTTAAAAACCTGCTTTACTTACACTTTAATATTTAATCTTTTTTTCATTAATTTTGTTCATTTGCTTTTTTGACAAATAAAACATTTTGTATTGTAATAATTTTGCAGTGCTGTCTACCAGAATCATAATTTTAGTATCGTTGTAAATAGGACACCTGATACAGGTGAAACTCGAATAATTAGAATATCGTGCAAAAGTTCATTTATTTCACTAATGCAACTTAAACGGTGAAACTAATATATGAGATAGACTCATTACATGCAAAGCAAGATAGTTCAAGCCGTGATTTGTCATAATTGTGATGATTATGGCTTACAGCTCATGAAAACCCCAAATCCACAATCTCAGAAAATTAGAATATCACATGCAATCAATAAAACAAGGATTGTACATAGAACAATATCAGACCTCTGAAAAGTATTAGCATGCATATGTACTCAATACTTGGTTTGGGCCCCTTTTGCAGCAATTACTGCCTCAATGCTGCGTGTCATGGAAGCTATCAGCCTGTGGCACTGCTGAGGTGTTATGGAAGACCAGGATGCTTCAATAGCGGGCTTCAGCTCTTCTGCATTGTTCAGTCTCATGTCTCTCATCTTTCTCTTGGCAATGCCCCATAGATTCTCTATGGGGTTCAGGTCAGGCGAGTTTGCTAGCCAATCAAGCACAGTAATCCCACGGTCATTGAACCAAGTTTTGGTGCTTTTGGCAGTGTGGGCTAGTGCCAAGTCCTGCTGGAAAATGAAGTTAGCATCCCCATTGAGCTCGTCTGCGGAAGGAAGCATGAAGTGCTCCAAAATCTCCTTGTAGATGGCTGCGTTGACCCTGGACTTAATGAAGCATAGTGGACCAACACCAGCAGATGACATGGCTCCCCAAATCAACACAGACTGTGCAAACTTCACACTGGACTTCAAGTAACTTGCAGTGTGTACTCTGGGTCCTTGGTTTCCAAATGAGATGCAAAATTTGCTCTCATCAGAAAAGAGGACTTTGGACCACTGAGCAACAGACCAGGTCTGTTTTTCTTTAGCCCAGGTAAGACGCTTCTGACGTTGTTTGTTGTTCAGGAGTGGCTTGACAAGAGGAATACGACATTTGAAGCCCATGTCCAGGATCCGTCTGTGTGTGGTGGCTCTTGATGCACTGACTCCAGCCTCAGTCCACTCCTTGTGAAAGTCCCCAACACTTTTGAATGGCCTTTTCCTGACAATCCTCTCTAGTCTGCCGTCGTCCCTGCTGCTTGTGCACCTTTTTCGTCCACACTTTTCCCTTCCACATAACTTTTTATTAATGTGCTTTGATACAGCACTTTGGGAACATCCAACTTCATTTGCAATTACCTTTTGAGGCTTTCCCTCCTTATGGAGGGTGTCAATTATGGTTTTCTGCACAACTGTCAGGTCAGCAGTCTTTCCCATGATTGTGATTCCTACTGAACCAGACTGAGAGACCATTTAAATGCTCAGGAACCCTTTGCAGGTGTTATGGCTTAATTAGCTGATTAGAGTGGGACACTTTGAGCCTAGAATATTGCACCTTGTCACAATATTCTAATTTTCTGAGATTGTGGATTTGGGGTTTTCATGAGCTGCCACAATCATCACAATTATGACAAATCACAGCTTGAACTATCTTGCTTTGCATGTAATGAGTCTATCTCATATATTAGTTTCACCTTTTAAGTTGCATTAGTGAAATAAATTAACTTTTGCACAATATTCTAATTATTCGAGTTTCACCTGTAAAATAAAATGTACATGTTGTGTTTATGGTAACACAATTTTTTTTTAAACTGAGACTGATCAAAACAGACAAAAGTATGATTTTTTTATTTTAGGTTTGTAACATATTTTAGTCTATGGAGTGCATAGAAAATAAAATTATTTTTGAACAAAAATATCACCCAAAGGAAGTATTGTTTGTCCTAAAAACAGTATGTTGCTTTGTTATTTTTAGTAATTACAATGTATTAATCAAATAAACAACCCCATAGCAAAGATGAAACATTTTCTCTGGTCCATAAGGGGTGTAGAGATGCAAGAGCTGAAGTGGATAAATATATAATTTATTTATTTTTGCCTTTGTTACATATTTTTGTTTTTAGAGTGCTTACAAAAAAAATTCCCTTTGCAGGACAATATTGCCAAAATAATTGACTAAAGGGTGAAGGGTAGGGAGTTGGGGGAGAAATGAACAATCTAGGACAACATAGGTGATTTGGAAAAAGTCTCCAATTCAGCTCACTTTCCAGTTCAGCTATGTTGTCCTAGATTGTTCACTTCTCCTGCCTTCTCCAAACTCTTCACCCTTTAGTGAATAACCCTGTATATATGTATTACTTTAGTATAATAAATAATGACTTATGTCAGCCATACCGGGCTCAGACTTCAGGTGATTCAGTCAAAATTCGAGCCATAGGCTCGGCTTGACAAAAGTCAATTTAAAAAATCATCTGAGGCAGATGGAAAATTCTTGTAAGATTGTGGATGTACAGATGGCCAAAGAGACATAAACATATATTTTGCATGGCTCTGCCCACTATTCTAAAATTAGAAATAAAGCCTTTATTTTCTGGATTTATGATTAAGGTGATTAATATTCTCTGTTTTAGGAAGATTCTGCTGTGCTTTGCAGGTCAGTAACAGCTGCCTACATATTTCTTCTGGAACATGTTTTATCCATGATTATAGCACTCATTTATGTATACTTTAAAACCAAAAAGTGAATATACTAGAAAAGAACAGGATTGTTGAAAAGTAGACTGTGACATTGCAGAAATCACATTTTTAAACAATTTGTGCTTTCATTGCCAAGTCAGCAATGGAAAATAAGAGAATAATGTTTGACTTATATTTTCATCACTCTTGTAGATGTCTACAGGAAAGTTACAGATAGCAGATGACACTGCTCTGTGCCTAAACACTGCAGATAACTTTTCAAAATAGCTGCATCCAAATAAACTAAATGATAGCCATGAAACATTAACTCGAACAGACGTGCTAAGCACAAATTTATTGGTGACATGTTCCTTTTAAGCTTTTGTTTTCTTATCTGTCCAGAAAAATGAGCGATGGAATCTGACTGATTGCTACAGGCAACGCAGACACTGATCTTTCCTCCGGTTCTGAAAACTCAGGCCCAGAATTTGAGTAATTGCCTGTTTATTAATTGTTGGACTTTTCTAACATTATTATAATAATACACAATAATGAACCCTAAAACAGGACTACGAAATTCATTCATTTATATTCTTAAAATATGTTAATTTTTGCACAGCCTATAAAAGCTCTGCCTTGGATGGTATAAATAAATAAATGTATGTCTGTGCCCTCATGATTGTTCCTGTTCATTCAGGCAGTTCAAACTATTTTTAATTAAAAGCTTCCTCTGTCCCTCCTCTCTTTAAACTATGTATATCATAATAAAATTAAGCTTAAAGCTAAAAACTCCAATTTTAAAATATTGTATGTTCCCCCTTCCCCTCCGTCTAGAAAAAAACATTTATGAAGCACAACTCACCTTTTCCATTCTCCAGCGCTGCCCTCTGTGTACTCTTCTACAGCTGTTGTCTGCTCCTCTTCTGGGTTTATAGATAACCGGCCTCATTTAACTAACTTCTTTTGAGGCCAAGCCGTCATGAATGCACCCCATGGGTGTATATGGCATCACTCAGCCTGGGCCACAGTAGAAGGTCAGTAGTTTAATACCTGTGCTCAGCAGTAAGAGGTCTGTAACTTGACCAGTACGCAGGTTCACACCATTTTCTGGACCAGATCTGGAATGCAGTGCATTGCGTTTTTACCGTGATTTTGCAGCGTTTGGAATTTTTTGTGTGCTTAAAATGCTCTTACATGTGCTTTCCAGTACGTTCCAGTGTGTTTGTATGTGTTTTTGATGCGTTCCAGTGCATTCCAGACCAGACAAAATAAGACAACCAGTATTTTTCTGGTCTGATCTGGAACGGACTGCGCTGGTGGGATCAGAGGCCAGAAATAGCATAGGGATACATTGAGATGCATTTTGGGTCCGGAAACAATCTGGTCTGGTCTGGAGATAATCCGGACATGGTGTGAATGGGCCCTCAAAGCCTTCTTCTTCCTCAGGTATCATATGCTCCCTCCGCCCTCCTTTCTATTCTTCATGCACTAGTGCAATAAAATGACCGAAACTCTAACTAAAGTGACTAGCACCCATCTTTTGTACAACCTGAGGAAAGAAACACTCTCTGGAATGAATGTGCCTGGGACCTTAATGGCAAGTAAGTGGGCTTAGGACCAGGGGCAGACTGACAGCATATGGGGCCCCCGGGCAATAAGAGATTATGGGGCCCTCTTGGACTCCACCTAAATATAATCCACCCAATGCAATATGACAAGGGGTGGGCAAATGTAATTCCTCTAGCTGTGGTAAAACTAAAAATCCCATCATTCATCTGGTTGTGGGAGTCATGACTATGCAAGAGTCTTGCAATGCATCATGGGTCTTGTACCTCCACCACAGTTAAAGAGCGAGAGTTTTCCCACCCCTGAAGATCCTCTACAGTTTAGGAATGATCGCTGTACAAATCAACGCACGGCAGACCTCAGACCAAAACCAACGCACGACAGACTTCAGACCAAAACCAATGTACGGCAGATCTCAGACCAGAACCAATGCACTGCAAACCTCAGACCAGAACCAATGCACAGCAGACCTCAGTCCAGAATCAACGCATGGCAGATCTCAGACCAGAACCAACGCACAGGATCTCAGACCAGAACCAACATACGGCAGAACTCAGACCAGAACCAACGCACGGGAGACCACAGGCCTGAACAAATGCACTGGAGACCATGGCACTCATCAGAATTAATACATCTTCTATGATAAGCAGTATAATCCATGTTTTTGATGTATCAATGCATTGATTATATGTAAGAATTCATGCCCTTGAACTGTACACAGATAAGATCTCTATAGTGGCTGTGATGTGACACAACACACGTGCAGCACTACAAACCATGGAAGCTGCTTGGCTGCAGTCTACAGTATGTGATTAGAGCTAACAAGGAGAGGGGCAGAATACCTGCACGCTGATCACGGCGGAAAGGAAGCAGCACAGCTGGAAAGCTGGAGGATTGCAGGATGTGTGAAGGCAGACTGCCCTGGATGTGTGAAGGCAGACTGCCCTGGCCCGTCCTGGGTTCGGTCCCCCGCCCACTCGCTTACCCGCCGGCTCACCTAATGGGGCCCACCGGGTACAGGATGGCTGCCTGTACAGCCCTATTGGTGGCCCTCGCCATGAGCCCCATGCTGGTCTCGGACCCTCAGGCAGTGCCGGAGTGTCCGATGGGTCAGTCCGCCCCTGCTTAGAGCATTTGCAATGTAGCTTTTGGTTAGTTGAAGATCAACATTCATTTACATCTATTGAGTGTCATTGCCAATTGGGCTAGCTGCATAGTATTTTCCCAATGGTGAATCAGTGGATCATGTGTGGGTAATGTGTACTGAAATGGCCACTTGTAACCTCCATTAAAAAGCCCCGTGTAAGTGTTACAATGAGAGGTATAATTGGGAGATGAGGAAAGAGCATTGCTGCCATTGGAAGTGCCTAAACAAGGACCTTCATGGCAGAATCGGCAAGAATTATTTTAATGAAAGCTGCAGATTTAAAAAATATTCACAATTATTTTTGAAATTATCTTAACAAGTTAAAGTTTATATAGAATTTTAAAGGGTTATTCACAAAAGGGTGAAGAGTTTGGCGAAGGCAGGAGAAGTGAACAATCTAGGACAATATAGCTGAACTGGAAAGTGAGCTTAATTGGAGAATTTTTCCAAATCGGCTATGTTGTCCTAGATTGTTCACTTCTCCTGCCTTCTCCAAACTCTTCACCCTTTTGTGAATAACCCTATAAATCTTCTTCATATTGCCCCCCAAAAAAGAACTGATCCATGGCCATCATAAGCATCATAAGTATGTAAAAAGCTCTGCAAGTACCACCATATTTGGTATTATAATATGATATGAAGCACCATCAACCGGAAACATAGAATGGAAAAGGATCATGGGAAAAATGTGGTTTTGCTTGCCTTTCGCTGTAGGATGTCAATAAAATCTTAATTACTTTTTATTTCTGCTTTTCAAGAAAACAAGATGGTTTGCCAAGAACATGACTTTAGATAAACAGTTTTCACATCTCTTGTAAGACATTTCACAAACAACGCAGGGCATTGCCAGCTAGGGAATTACACAGGGCTTCCCTCTGAGCCCATCCAAGGACATGGCTTATTCAATCTGAAGACCTGTCGGCTTTAACACAAGCAGTGCTGGGCTCCAGCCAACTACCGTTGCCTCTCTCTCTAATACTAGAATAAAAGACAGTTTTTTTTATTTCATGAAAAATGATATAAATCTATTCCATTCACATAAGGAAAAATACTATTATTATTTTGTAAATGAAAAAAAATGTATTATTGAAAGTTGGACAAAAGGAAAATAGAGACTGGTTTCAGCAAACAACTCAGGAAATTGCTGGTGTAAATTAAAAGTTATGGAAGACTCTACTGAAATAAAACAACTATTATGTTGGAATCTATTAATAAACAGGCCTTACACAACCTTAAACCTTTAATGGTTTGGGTTTATTAAAGCTTTCCATTCAGTTTTATTTCCTGCTTTATTGTTTATCTTCTTCATTTCCCGGGAGTCAATAAGTTGCCTCCATGAATCTCTACAGTACCCTTAACGGAAATGGCATAGAGAAAACATCGAGACAACCATTGCCTTGTTGTCATTTTGATCCTCTTGCTTTCTTTATTTTGAGTACCACACCCAAAATATGTATGCAGATAAAGACTTCTACATTTTTCTTGCTATGCATGCTTGTTCTGAAAGTCAGTGGGTAATATTAATCTAGACAACTTGCATTTCTAGAAGCAGTTCAGCAATGGCAGCCATTCAAAAGTGGAGCAGATAGAATCTGTAGCAGTTGCCCACAGTAACCAGTCAGCTTCTCTCTTCAGTTTGTTCAGTTACAGCCCTTTCAACGGGCACTCCGATTAGGTCTGCCTGTCAGTTTTTCAGGCGGATCTGATCAGAAGCCCATTGTTAAGGTGGCCATACATTGTACGATTTTCGTTTGGAAACGGTTTCGAACAAAAATCAAAAAGTTGATGGTAAATCACTGATTTTCATTTTTGATATTGTGATCGAAATTTTTCAATCGGTCAGGTCGGAAAATTTTCCTCTGACCAAACAAAAATAAATGAATCAGTGGGGTTTTCGTTCATTAAAAATCTCAGCAAGAACACAGCACAATCAGTGATGTACACAGCACGAGCGCAAAATAAAATTATTATTATTTTTCATCAAAAATTGGTTGGTTAGTATGGCTAACGAACGATTTCCGAAATCGACATGTGACAATGCTTGATGGGGAAGTTTAGGTATAAACGAACGAGGGTTCATGCCAGAAACGAAAAATTTCTAACGAAAATCGTACAATGTACGGCCACCTATGGGCAGCCGGATCTAAACGGACTTGTGTCTCCGGCCAGGATCAAAAAAGCAAATGGAACAGAGTTCCGCTTTGGCAGACCTGAGCATAGCTGATCAGGGGTAATCTAATGTAAGCGGGCACATGTCCATTTACATCTTATTCCCCATAGGCCAACATGTGTCAGGTGATTCCAGTTTTTTCCACCATCCCAAGATGGAGGAAAAAACTGGATGGACATGGGTGTGACAACGGTGACCTCCGTTCCAAACTGTCCACAGATCCCCTGCTGATTGGAACTAAAGGCACAAGTGTGAAAGTGGCCTTAAGCTTTAAAAATACATGATAGAAGCTGATTGGTTGCCATGGGCAACTGCTCTAGACTCTGTCTGCTCCAGTTTTGATAAATTCCCCTCAAGGAGTTTACAATTTTCCAAGTAGAAGAGATGTGTTTATAATTTCAAAGGGGTGGTGGGGCTGTCACCCATTTACACCATTCAGTCAGCTACCAGACAGCGTGCAGCACCTAAATTTTTTATGATCTAGTTAAATGGGTCACTTCACCCAAAGACAGTGGTGGTAAGAATGAATAATTTAAGACAGGCACCAGGTAAGCTGTTTAGTTGTTTATAATATACCAGGGGGACTAGAATGAAGAGATGAGAGCAGGGTAGAAGTTAACAAGTCAATGACCACTTCAGACGATGACAAAAAGAGAGAAGAGACAGATGGACTTATGAATGTGCTGCTTCTCTTTCACAGTCCAATCAGCGGGCTGGAGATGTTTTCTCGAACAAGCTGCGCTGATGTTGAAATAAAGTTCAAGGATTTGTCTATGTTGTCTGGCAGGAGTTTCTGGATCACAAGACTAGTTGCACAGAAGTACATTGCCATGGGATTATACTTTTTTACATATACTTTATGTATTTTAGCTGCTTGCCTGGAGTTCACCTAAGGGAGGCTGTCTTCAGGAATGTATTTCTGAAACACAAATCATAATAATTTGGCATAAAAGAACTGTAAGAAATTAAAATTTGAAAGCGACAAATTGGTAAAACAGTGATAGCAGTAGTGTAAAACACATAGCCTTTGAAGATTTTTTTTTCCATTTATTTGCAACATTTTCTTTCCTGAAAAAACGTTTTTACTGTTGAAGTTCTGCTTTACAGCTCTCATGCAGATTAACAAGTCATGTGATAATATGGCTCTTTAGAAAAATATCATTTCAAATTGCAAAGTGCTGTCAGCATTTAATTCTCATTGCGGATGCATGAAAAGTCATTTTCGTTACTGAGGTGTCTGCATAATTTGTATTCAGCAGTAATTCTGTCTGCCGCTGGCGCTAAGTGAAGTTGGTATAGGTACTAATAAGAGTCTAGTGTTAATGAAATTGTCAAGAATTATCCACAGCAGTTTAAAGGAAATCTTGACTTAATTGGAGCATTTATTGGCTATGCGGTATCCTTATGTAAACTGGAAACTGTCATAAGAGGGTTTTTTTTTCTTTCTTACTACACATGGAAGAGATTTTAGGTGTCTATTAAAATCTTCAGATAATTTTACAACAGCAGTCATTCTTGTTAAAGATGCTTTAACTTGCAGGTAATGTTTGCTCTATTCCTCCAAGTTCAGAAAGCATAACATTTTAAATTAGGACACCAGCATCCATTTGTGAAAATAGTGCAGAGAACTGGGGATTGCATGGAGAGATTTAAAGAAAAGTAGCACAATGCCCAGCAGCACATGCTCACATTTTCTTTGCTACCCTAATCAGCTGCTGGGAGTGAAGGAAATAACCAGTATGTCATGGTATTGAGGAGAATAAGACCCACTCCATGTGACAGCAATGGTCATTAGTGATTGACCCAGCACTATCACATGGGTGAGGGGAGAATCCTACAGCTCTGGCTGGAGCGTTTTGGAGCTTACACAAGGTTGTCCTTGTTCACTACCGGCAATTGCAAGGGGTGGAAAGAAGCGAAGGAACAGTGAGTATGCAGCCAGGGAAGGTGACATTACATGGACTTATTGCTTGGCCCTGCATGAGCAAAATTATTTAACTTTTATTTTTTATTACAGATATTTATATAGCACCGACAATTTACACAGCACTTTACATGGGTCCCTGCCCTCAAGAGCTTACAATCTAAGGTTCCTATTGTACACACATACAAGGGCCACTTTAGAAACCAATTAACCTTCCAGCATGTCTTTGGAGTGTGGTAGAAAACCGGAGTACCCGGAGGAAACCCACGCAAGCACAGGGAGAACATGCAAACGCCTTGCAAATAGTGTCCCTGTAAAAAAAAAGATTTTAAACTGATTTTTCAGGGTTTGGGTGCATACAATTGGGATAAATCACCCACTAGTATATTTCATGTAGTTTA
>NW_017306361.1:412315-432394 GCF_000935625.1 Nanorana parkeri | reverse complement strand
TTTCTTCCAGCCAGCAGGTGGAGCTTTTTTAATTATTATTATTGTTATACAGGATTTAAATAGTGCCAACAATTTGCTCAGCACTTTACAAAATAGTGGAGACTGAACAGAAGGGCTCCAGCTGCCGAAGTTAGCCGAAGGTTCAGCCGGAGCTACGGCTGATCCTTCGGCTAGCTCTGTGAATAGCCCTTATAGTAAATACATTTAAAGTATCATAAAAATTGACATTTTTGCAAATACAGTAATACCTTGGTTTACAAGTAACTTGGTTTGAGAGTGTTTTGCAAGACAAGCAAACATTTCTGAAAAATGTTGCCTTGATATACAAGCAATGTCTTGCAATAAGAGCAAAATTTTGTAGAAAAGCGCCCCCCGAATAAGGCTGTAGCAGTGCGAGCGATGAGTCTGTTTACTGACAATGCAATGTCACATTGGATAGATTCCTTGTTAAGGTTTCACGAAATGAAAAAGATTCCATTGAGTCAAGAGATAGCATTGATTCCGTTAGTGATAGTGAAAGTCGCGCTACACAATAATCCTCCTCTCTCTTGTCCCTCTCACACCGGCCACAAAGGTACCGGTAATTGGTTTATTTTTCTTTATATTTTGTACAGTATTATATTACAGTACAGTATTGTAATCATTTTTATATGAATATTTTTGGGTTGTGGAATGAATCATCTGAATTTCCATTATGTCCTATGGGGAAATTCGCTTTGATATACAAGCGCTTTGGATTACAAGCATGCTGCCGGAACGAATTATGCTCGTAAACCAAGGTATTACTGTAAAATAATTTCACGGCATGGAGTGGCAGATTTCTATGGCTAGACGGATGATCGGAGCTGCTGCAATGGACGTCCGTTCAGCCTCACATCCTGGCCACGGCAGATTTCTTTCTAGTGACAACAGTGGGCTGTGCTGGTATAAATTGTCTTTAATCAGCTACTGGTGGTCCCTATATGAAGCCTGCAAGACAGGGTGCAATGCAGGAGCATAACTGGGAGGCAGGAACGAAGTGTCAGAACAAGGGCTAGCACGGCAGGATCAGGTATTATTTTAACCTCCCTGGCGGTATTCCCGAGTCTGGTTGTTGGACTCTTGTTTGGACAGATTTAGGTGAGTTATTCCTAGGATTTACTAAGAACTACAGGCCTACAATGTAAAACAACATATTTGCTTGAAAAACAATGTACCGCTTTTGGTACCTAAAATCCTGACATAATCATACCGCCAGGGAGGTTAATGAAAGCTGCAGGTTTAAAAACATTTTTAAAAAATACTTTTGAAATTACATTGACATGTTAAAGATTATAAAGGATTTAAGAGATTGAGTACACATATACGTTAAATGCTCATTGGTAAAACAAAGATTTTATACAAAAATTTAAAAAATATAAATTATTCATTTAAAAATGCACAAACTATAAAATAAATTCAAATAACAATTTTGCCAAAACCATTATATTTAACCTTTAAAATGGTCACAATTATAGATTATATTGTTCATTGTCTTCCTGACAGGTCGCTTTGTCCCATTATATTAGAGGCTACGTATTCAGTAAATGCCTATTTGCAACAATACGCTTTTGAGAAATGATTTCGCTTAGGATTTGTGAATACAGTGAATAACTGTGCATTCAAATATTTATTTTAAAAAAAGAACTAATTGTTTGTATATTCTATTGAAAAAATGTCTTAAAGAAAAAGGCCGCTCACAAATTATATCTAAATTTAAATGAGCCAGTTCCTCCTTTAATATTTCTCCACATTCCCTTTTTATCCAGAGGGGTTAGTAGCTTGTTAATGCATGTAAAAAGAGGCGAGCAGAATAAAAAATAAAATTCTATTCTGTACAAACATCAGAATTTCAGGCCCCTGCGGTGACATCAATTGTACAGCAGGAGGACAGCAATTGGATTGAGGGACAGACTTGTCCAAAATGCACCATATTTTAATTAAGACGATTACTGTGAGAAGTAATCGCCTTAGATTAAATATTGCCTTTGTACAGTCTAAGGGTACGATTAACAGATGGCTTCTGATCATTAAGGACAGCAGAGCTGGAGAACAGTGTTTCAAACATGGCACATTTGGAAGCCGGTAATTATGTATGATTAAGGAGGGGAAAAAAATATAAGACCTTCAAATCCTATAATTCAGAGTAATATCACTTGAATCGGAGGTTCCAGCAGATTAGATAGATCAACAGATCAAAAAAAGAAAGATACATTTAAAGAGTTAATCGTAATATATCGTGAACACATCTCATAAACAGTATTGCTAAGTGATTATAATTATGGTATCATGCAACCGCCTCCTAAGTGTATTGTAATGCCCATTATTAACACTTGTGTTTTGTCTGTGAAGTTTAGTCTGGTTGAAGCCATGCCACACATAGTTATGTCAAAGACAGATTAGACATTGTACACTGTGCCCTCTAACAATCAAGGTTCACAATGGCCATTTCGCTACCGCATTAGTCAGTTGCAGCTAGCCTATGAAATACCTTTAAGCTATTCTAATCTTCTTTTATTATCACACTGGATAGTGGCTCCGTTATGTATTAAACCAAAATGTGCGAGGTTTTTTTTTCTGCTAAACTGTTGGAACTAAACCATGGACAGATGGGGGTATCCACTAGCTCTCAGACAGCAGGTTACATGTGGTCCCAGTGCCAATTCATATGTAGAGGATCATTATGCAGTTCACCTTGAAATAAATACATCAGAGATCTTTTCTTTTTGTGGAGGACACAACTGTAGTTTGTGAGTTTAGGTGCACAATTATCTGCTCATTAGAGCAAAGTCTTTACTGATAGAAATGCAAGGGATGCCAGAAACTTTGAATACATGTTCTTGGTCAGTGCCTCAGTGTAGAATCCACATGACAGCCAGGCAACTAGTATTTTTCAAACCCAAATTTTAGCTGTGGAAGTCCACACAGTGGCGTCACAAGGGGGGTGCGGCCCGCACCTGTTTGACACCATTTTAGGGGTGACACCAAAATGACTGGCAGTCATTTTGGTGTCACCCCCTCTGAAAAGTCGGGCACTAGGTCATGGACCGAGAGCCCGACAGTATCAGGAGAGAGGAGGGGACCCGGCAACATGCCTCATTCTGCCGAGTGAATGTCCCCTCCTCTCTCTTCCGGCGTCCATCACCAAAATGGCTGCCGGAAGGTATCAACAGAATGGTCGCGCACGCACGGTGACATCATAGCACAAACGTGTGGTGACGTCACACACATGCACTATGACGTCACGGCAGGGCACCGGCTGCAGGGCTGAACTGTGTGGTGTGGGGCTGTCCATGCCTGTGCCAGGAAGGAGGAGGATATATAAAACAGGACATGCACTGCCATGGACAACTACTGCCAGGTCCCCAGCAGGCTGCCAGAGGTTCCCAGAAGCCGCTGCCATTTAAAAATTTAAAGGGCTGGTATTGGCCTTAAGAATCTGGGCATTTTCACGAGTATAAGTATGCCCGATATCGGGATATCCCTAATTTTAAAGCATACGGGTTGCACTATGGCTATATCTACTTTCTTTTGAGCAGAACCACAACGAGATAGGGATATATTCTTGTGACGTAGTGCAGTGAATGAGGACAATTGTCAAGTGTTGTACAACACATGAGCGCATTTGACCTAGTCCCAGTGGAGCACATAGCAGGGGTGGAGCACAGAAGTTGGAGATGCATGCTGAAGTAGGAGCGGAAAGAGCTTTATTTATGCGCATATTGCCCTATAAGAAATTAGACATTTATTGGGTTAAGGTCCCTGATCACTCCTGGGCATTTTGACGCTCAAAGCTAAACGCGACAAAACTCTTAACACAAAAAAACCCATTAATTTCTATGGCCCCTGTTCACACCTGAGAGTTTTGTCACAAGCTGGAAAATGCTGAACGCTGTAAAAGGTACATTAACTTTTTTTCCGACAGATTACAGCATGTTTGGCCGCATAGACTTCAATAGAAGCGCATAACAACACATGACGCAAGCGTTTTACACATTTCTGTGCATGTCTCCTACGTGTTTGTGCGCACGTTTGCTCATGCACCGCAATGCATTTCAATTGGCTCAATAAAATGCGCATCTTTGCATATGCACGTCAAAAATGTGCACAACGCGCAAAATCGTGCTAAACACATTAGATGTTACGCTTAAACATGTGCTATATGTGCGAAAACGCTGACACCTTGGTGTGAACAGAGACTTATTGATTGTGTTTGTCATAGAAACACACACTGGAATGCTGGTTTTGTTATTTTGCACTTTATGGTTATGATCCACTTTTATGATCCACATGAATGTTAAAGATTTGTATATGACAGTATTTTTATTGTATGTAATTATTATTATACAGGGTTTACATAGCACTTTACAATCTAAGGAAGACATTATAGTTACAATACAGTTCAAAACAAATGGTTAGCAGGGCCCTGCCCGTGAGAGCTTGCAATCTAAAAGGATGCACTTTAGTTATAATTTTAATAATACATCACATTGGCACTTTTTTAGCACTTTAGGGCTACACTGCACTCCACTCAAGGTCGTCCCTACCCTATATACCGCCTAAGGCAGCAAAGCGGGTTGGGATAGGAGGCTGTGTTAGACGGAGAGAGAACTGTCAGCAGCTCCCTGCCAGGTCAGTCCAAACTCACTGACGCCACTGGTTGCCAGGAGCTCAGAGAGACGCCTGCTAGAGCGTCCCACTCAGCTCCCTGGCAACCAATGACGTTCTCAGGCTGCCTCGTTATAGGGATGACCCTGACCACTGATTGATTTAACTAAAAAACACTTGATTCCCCCATCCACACTGAACAGCATAAATGGGGGGATCTCCCCTGCCAGCTATTGTACTCAGACAGTTGGCACTTGCAGCTTTTAGAATACCTGAATAGCCACACGGCAGCCTTATGTAGTGTGTTGCTGGAGTTAAAAAAAGAATGTTTCTGTCAGTGAAGTGTAGCTGTCAGTGCTGTGTAGTATAGTGCAGTGAAGTGAATGCTAACTGGTGTCAGTGTAGTGAAGTGTCAGTGCTTTAGACAGCATGTAATACTATATACAGTACTCTGTGCTGTATATAGTATTATTTTCTATGCTGTATATTCGCTGTCTCTTTTTTTGTGTGTGTCAGTGGCGTCACTGGTATTTCTCCTGTGTCACATTTAAAAAAAATAATTTTTTCTTTTCCAGCAGCAGGTTCTTTTGCTGCCTCATTGCTATTCACCCTTCTGTGTCGCAGGTCTTCCTGTTTTTTTTTCTTTTTTCTTTTTATAATAAGCCATTGTACAACAGTTTATAGTGCACCAAGCACCACATTCGATAAAGTATTGCACCCAAGCACTAATTTCCTATCCCACATTCTCTAATAACATTTTATAATAAGCCCCACATCATGTCTGAAAGGCCAACAAGGAGACAGGTGTGTGACAGGTATATATAATTTGAATTGTTAAGCTGCAGTGCCCATATACCTTACTTTTGTCTTGCGATGGTTGTAAGCTAATTAAAAGCTTGTACAATCTGCCCATCTTGGACAGGCAGATCGTACTTGCGATCATTGCAAGCTTCCGATGACTGCAAACGGGCGTGCGCACACCGGCCCACTCGGCAGTTGTCGAACAAGCAGGCCACTAACCCGCCGAGAATCGTACGATTCTCGGCGGGTTTTCAAGCCTGCTTGTTTGACGGAAGACATGCGACCATACAGTAGAAACGGTCGCACGCCTTCCATACACTTTGCTATTATCGTACGATCGCGGGATTTCCCGGGATTCTCGTACGATAATCGTACAGTGTATGGGCACCTTTAGAGCAGGGTCCAATCCTGCACACGTCAAGAATAACTGAAGGGTTACGATGTGAAAGCACCGCCAAGGCCCAATTTTAAAGCACCTGTTGTAACTTCCATCCAACGTCTGCAAAAGAGACACCAGCATTTATCCAAAAAATCTCTAACCTTGTTCTGAGTGTCCTAAAATGTGGCCTCTTCATACCTTCTGCCTCCCCCAAGCAGTTGTTTACAAAATTAAGGGAAAACCAATTACTAGCAATTTAAATGTCATTTTTTCCTTTATAAATGTCAGTGTTGTTGCAGCAGGTTCTATACATAGTTACATAGATACATAGTTACATAGATACATAGTTACATAGTATTTGAGGTTGAATAAAGACATAAGTCCATCAAGTCCAACCTATTGTGTGTGTGCATTTCTGTTTGAGTTGGTGTGTGAGTGTGTATTAGTCCATGTGGGATTTCGCTCTTAGCAGTACCTGTACCCCTGTATATTATGGTCTCCGAGGAACTCGTCCAGGAGTTTCTTGAACAATTCCACACTCTTAGCTGAAATCACTTCCTGTGGCAGTGAGTTCCAGACCTTAACCGCTCTTACTGTGAAGAACCCCTTGCGCCCTGTGTGTTGAAATTTTTTTTCCACCAATTTTTGGTTGTGCCCTCTGGTCTTTGTTACAGAGCTAACAGTAAACAGTTTGTTACTAATGTTGCTGTCACCCTTGAATCGTTTATACAGGAAAATCATGTCCCCCCTTAATCTCCTAACCTCCAAAGAGAACATATTTAATTTTAACAACCTTGTTTCATAGCTCAGGTCCTCGAACCTCTTAATGAGTTTGGTTGCCCTCCGCTGGACTTTTTGCAGCTCAAGGACATCCTTTCTGAGTATCGGTGACAAAAACAGAACCGCATACTCCAGATGTGGCCGAACCAGTGATCTGTAAAGTGGCAAAATTATAGACTTGTCCCTGCAATACATTCCCTTCTTAATGCAAGACAGAACACTGCTTGCTTTGTTTGCAGTGCTTGCACTGCTTGCTACATCATACAGATCCGCCACTTTACAGGCAGGTTAAGGGGACCCCCCCAGGCACAATATTTAAAGGAATTTTTCACTTTTATTGATATTTCCAAGTGATGTTAAAATCACTGCTCCTTTAAAATTTTTATTTTTAAAAGTGTTTTTTTCATTGATACATGTCCTCCCGGATCCCCATACACCTTTTTATTGCCAATAAATTGCAAATAAGGCTTCAAAATGTGGATATTTGATTTTCAATGTTCTACCCCCATAGATTTGCATTGAATTCTAAGTTTGAATTAGAACTTTTTCCATGTTCGAAAGTTCGAATTATTACCGGACACGGGGGTGTTCGCCCATCACTATACTTGAACAGCAACTGCGGCTCATTGGTTACAGTCATTGCTCAACCGACAATTTTCTGCCTGGCTCCTTCAACCAAAGTCGATTGACAAACAGAGTGCTGCCAACAGGACCACCCATCTCAAATACTGGCCGACTCAAAAGGACTTGGCTGAAATTTGAGCAGTCTATGACCAGCTAAAAAGAAAAAGTGTTCAAAGCACATTGATAAATCTGATAAGGTGTTGCAGTCAGTTGGTTAGGACTGCATGGGCAAGGGTCACAATACAATACTTTACTAAGCATTATCATTTGTGTTATGTGAACTTCTGATATGTTGATTGATAGATCAAGACACACACACACCTGTTGTAGTACTGCAGGTAGCCAGCAGATGGCAGCACAGAAGCAATCAAGGCTTCCTCTGCTTATTATTTAGATTACAAACACTTCTCAATTCATATACATTGTAACATACTGGGGGGAATTTATCAAAACTAGAGTAGACAAAATCAGGAGCAGCTGTGCATGGCAACCAATAAACATCCACCTTTCATTTTCAAATCTTAACTGACCAGACTGAAGAGAGAAGCTGAGCTCCACATTTTTTTCTGCTCCAGTCTTGATACATTTCCCCACTAACTGTATATTGATAGGTTTTTTTCCTCTCAGTTCCAGTATCAGATATTCATATGTTTCTTTTCATTATAAACTGACATTGGGTTAATGTTAGGGGTTATAGTCATGTGGGGAAAGCATATACTTTTGTGCAGTTGTGCTACACCGCACGGCTGCAGGTATGCGTGTGCCTGGCACAGTGCTTCTGCACTAATTGCAACACATTGCACTGTTTTGTTTTGTTTTATGTTAGAACCTTATTGAAATGTCACAATTGACAGTTCATTAAGTTGCATGGACACAGCTCAGTGCAAAGTTGTTGTACCGCGTCGCACACCACTGCAACAGAGTGGTGTAAACTGAACCCATCTCGAACAATGCACATTGCCTTATCCTGTGTTTTGCGGGCGTGCTGGAAAGATCCTCGGTGTCCTCACTTACTATGCAGGACTGCTGAGTTCAGCATTACACAGGGCAACGGTGAACAGGTGGACAGTGGTTTTTTGATGGCATCTGCACTGACTGACATGACCTGCACAGCGTCACTGATTGCTAGGACCGGAGTGGCTGGGCCGCACAGTCATTGGTTGCTAGGATGGAGACAGGAGCACCATAACAACCAATGATGCTATGGGGCCACCTGTGTCTTATCAACCAATGTCTGGCACACACTGTTTTGTTGTTAGGACACTAGCTGCTGGACCACATATTATCATTGGTTGCTAGCAGGGGCGTCCCGAGGCTGGGTGACACCCGGAGCGGTTACCGGGTGTCACCCCGCCGACTTGCCACTGCGCATGCGCGTGACGTCACCGTGCGCGATGACGTTATCGCGCACACACGATGATGTCATCGCGCACGTGCGGCACTCTTCTGGTACCTGCCGGCGGCCATCTTGGTGATGGACGCCGGCAGAGAGAGGAGGGGACAGTCACCCAGCGGCATTCCCTCCTCTCTCTCCTGATACTTTCGGGAGTTCGGTCCATGACCGAGCGCCCAAATTTTCAGAGGGGGGTGACACCAAAATGACTGCGTCATTTTGGTGTCACCCGGGTGCACCCCCACTGTGACGCCACTGGTTGCTATGACTCTGGTGGCCCCACTGCATCATAGGCTGTCGGTGTGCCGCCCTGCATCCTAGTAAACATTGACCTGTGCAACCCAGTCGCATGTGTCCTAGCAACCAGTGATGCTGTGTGGAAGGCATCACTAGTTGCTCGGACACAAACATTTTTCTGTTGCTAGGACACAAAAAAAAAATTTGCCAGGCAAACTGATAATCATAGAGACAGTTTGAGTCCAGGTTGAACTCATGGTCTACCCGAACCCAAAGCTCATTTCTAGTAAAGACCCTTTCAATGTATTTGCATGTAACATACAACATAAAATGAGTTTCCTAAACCTAATCTTCCTGGTGGCTGCGTGTGAGGAAGAGGCACTGATTAGCAGCCCACACAGAGGTATGCAGACAGTGTCTCTGCCTCATACAGGTCTGTGGTGAAAATACAGAAGTGAAATGGAAGCCACTGGCCAGACTCTGGAATGCCCCATTTCATGAGTCCTGCTATTTTGTACATGGTAGCAGACAGTGTCTGTGAGCCTAAAGTCATTTCTATTTACTCAGTTTGTACTCTGGAGCCCAAATCAAACTAAAACATTTTATTATGGATGGTGTGGGGAAGCATTGGAGACTCTGTAAAGTTTTTTTTTGCCATACGGTATGTGTTCTGTTTGGGGAAATTATCCCTCACTTCCTGTCTGGAGATCTTTGAAACGAGTAGACAAATGGGAGGAATCTAAAAAACAAACACATTTTCAGCAGAGTGGGGACGCTTTAGAACTTCTGAAAATGTTTTCATCGCTGTTCGTGCCTTCTTGTCCCACTGTCTGCCATCGGGACAGAAAGTGAGGCAAATCTCCTCAATGGGGGTCACAGACAGAAATATCAACTTTTCCCCACTCAATCCAAAAATCAAAACAAACATTTTGACTGACATTAGGCCTTGAAATACAGCTGCACCCAAGTAATGCTGACCCACCCGGTAGCACCCCTGAACTCACCTAAACTGAACCCCCCATCCCAGCTGCTTACTTACCTCGGTAGCACAGCTACTTACTTACATGCTCTGGTGGATATAGCCTCTCGGCCAGAAATCTTCATAGTTGTCCATGGGTTGGGTTCGGATCCAGCTCATGGTCAATATGAACCCAGAAGCTCATCCCTATTCAGGAGGGCTAGGGAGGGCAAGTTAGTGTTAGGGCCTGTGTCGATGGGCCCCGGTCTGTAGCAATGAGGCTCTTAGGACATCAGTTTGGGACACTTCTGAGAACATTCACAATTCATTGACAGGTACATCTGACCTACAGGTGACCTCCTTCTGACCTGCCGCAAGCTGCTTTTGCATTACCATAGAATTCTATGGAGAGTGAAGCAGTCTTGATGTAAAACAGGCAGCTGTACTAGATTTCGCTCAGGCATGTTCAACTCAGATGAAATAGAGGACCAAATTAGAAAGACAAAATCAAGTGGGCTGCATTATGTCTACTGAGGGCCGCATTATGTCTACTGAAGGCCGCATTATGTCTACTGAGGGCCGCATTATGTCTACTGAGGACGGCATTATGTCTACTGAGGACCGCATTATGTCTACTGAGGGCCGCATTATGTCTACTGAGGACCGCATTATGTCTACTGAGGACCGCATTATGTCTACAGAGGGCCGCATTATGTCTACTGAGGGCTCCATTACTATTCCCTCCTCTCTCTCCTGATACTTTCGGGAGTTCGGTCCATGACCGAGCGCCCAAATTTTCAGAGGGGGGTGACACCAAAATGACTGCGTCATTTTGGTGTCACCCGGGTGCACCCCCACTGTGACGCCACTGGTTGCTATGACTCTGGTGGCCCCACTGCATCATAGGCTGTCGGTGTGCCGCCCTGCATCCTAGTAAACATTGACCTGTGCAACCCAGTCGCATGTGTCCTAGCAACCAGTGATGCTGTGTGGAAGGCATCACTAGTTGCTCGGACACAAACATTTTTCTGTTGCTAGGACACAAAAAAAAAATTTGCCAGGCAAACTGATAATCATAGAGACAGTTTGAGTCCAGGTTGAACTCATGGTCTACCCGAACCCAAAGCTCATTTCTAGTAAAGACCCTTTCAATGTATTTGCATGTAACATACAACATAAAATGAGTTTCCTAAACCTAATCTTCCTGGTGGCTGCGTGTGAGGAAGAGGCACTGATTAGCAGCCCACACAGAGGTATGCAGACAGTGTCTCTGCCTCATACAGGTCTGTGGTGAAAATACAGAAGTGAAATGGAAGCCACTGGCCAGACTCTGGAATGCCCCATTTCATGAGTCCTGCTATTTTGTACATGGTAGCAGACAGTGTCTGTGAGCCTAAAGTCATTTCTATTTACTCAGTTTGTACTCTGGAGCCCAAATCAAACTAAAACATTTTATTATGGATGGTGTGGGGAAGCATTGGAGACTCTGTAAAGTTTTTTTTTGCCATACGGTATGTGTTCTGTTTGGGGAAATTATCCCTCACTTCCTGTCTGGAGATCTTTGAAACGAGTAGACAAATGGGAGGAATCTAAAAAACAAACACATTTTCAGCAGAGTGGGGACGCTTTAGAACTTCTGAAAATGTTTTCATCGCTGTTCGTGCCTTCTTGTCCCACTGTCTGCCATCGGGACAGAAAGTGAGGCAAATCTCCTCAATGGGGGTCACAGACAGAAATATCAACTTTTCCCCACTCAATCCAAAAATCAAAACAAACATTTTGACTGACATTAGGCCTTGAAATACAGCTGCACCCAAGTAATGCTGACCCACCCGGTAGCACCCCTGAACTCACCTAAACTGAACCCCCCATCCCAGCTGCTTACTTACCTCGGTAGCACAGCTACTTACTTACATGCTCTGGTGGATATAGCCTCTCGGCCAGAAATCTTCATAGTTGTCCATGGGTTGGGTTCGGATCCAGCTCATGGTCAATATGAACCCAGAAGCTCATCCCTATTCAGGAGGGCTAGGGAGGGCAAGTTAGTGTTAGGGCCTGTGTCGATGGGCCCCGGTCTGTAGCAATGAGGCTCTTAGGACATCAGTTTGGGACACTTCTGAGAACATTCACAATTCATTGACAGGTACATCTGACCTACAGGTGACCTCCTTCTGACCTGCCGCAAGCTGCTTTTGCATTACCATAGAATTCTATGGAGAGTGAAGCAGTCTTGATGTAAAACAGGCAGCTGTACTAGATTTCGCTCAGGCATGTTCAACTCAGATGAAATAGAGGACCAAATTAGAAAGACAAAATCAAGTGGGCTGCATTATGTCTACTGAGGGCCGCATTATGTCTACTGAAGGCCGCATTATGTCTACTGAGGGCCGCATTATGTCTACTGAGGACGGCATTATGTCTACTGAGGACCGCATTATGTCTACTGAGGGCCGCATTATGTCTACTGAGGACCGCATTATGTCTACTGAGGACCGCATTATGTCTACAGAGGGCCGCATTATGTCTACTGAGGGCTGCATTACGTCTACTGAGGACCGCATTTTGTTTACTGAGGTGCCGCATTATGTTTACTGAGGGCCGCATTATGTCTACTGAGGGCCGCATTATGTCTACTGAGGGCTGCATTACGTCTACTGAGGGCCGCATTATGTTTACTGAGGACGGCATTATGTCTACTGAGGACCGCATTAGGTCTACTGAGGACCGCATTATGTCTACAGAGGGCCGCATTATGTCTACTGAGGGCTGCATTACGTCTACTGAGGGCCGCATTATGTTTACTGAGGGCCGCATTATGTTTACTGAGGGACGCATTATGTCTACTGAGGGCCGCATTATGTCTACTGAGGGCCGCATTATGTCTACTGAAGGCTGCATTACGTCTACTGAGGGCCGCATTATGTTTACTGAGGACGACATTATGTCTACTGAGGACCGCATTATGTCTACTGAGGGCCGCATTATGTCTAATGAGGACCGCATTATGTCTACTGAGGACCGCATTATGTCTACAGAGGGCCGCATTATGTCTACAGAGGGCCGCATTATGTCTACTGAGGGCTGCATTACGTCTACTGAGGGCCGCATTATGTTTACTGAGGGCCGCATTATGTTTACTGAGGGCCGCATTATGTCTACTGAGGGCCGCATTATGTTTACTGAGGGCCGCATTATGTCTACTGAGGGCCGCATTATGTCTACTGAGGGCTGCTTTATGCCTACTGAGTGTTACATTATGTCTAATGTGGGCTGCATGGTTTACTGAGGGCCACACTATGTCTACTGAGGACTGCTTTATGCCTACTGAGGGTTACATTATGTCTACTGAGGGCCACATTATGTCTACTGAGGGCCACATTATATCTACTGAGGGCCACATTATATCTACTGAGGGCCACATTATGTCTACTGAGGACTGCTTTATGCCTACTGAGTGTTACATTATGTCTAATGTGGGCTGCATGGTCTACTGAGGGCCACATTATATCTACTGAGGGCCACATTATGTCTCCTGAGGACTGCTTTATGCCTACTGAGTGTTACATTATGTCTACTGAGGGCCGCATTATGTCTACTGAGGGCCACATTATATCTACTGAGGGCCACATTATGTCTACTGAGGACTGCTTTATGCCTACTGAGTGTTACATTATGTCTAATGTGGGCTGCATGGTCTACTGAGGGCCACATTATATCTACTGAGGGCCACATTATGTCTACTGAGGACTGCTTTATGCCTACTGAGTGTTACATTATGTCTAATGTGGGCTGCATGGTCTACTGAGGACCACATTATGTCTACTGAGGACTGCTTTATGCCTACTGAGGGTTACATTATGTCTACTGTGGACTGTTTTAGTTCTACTGAGGCCTTGTTCACACCAAAAGCGTGTGCGTTCCAGAGCAGTAGCTGCTGGAACGCACTGCGATTGCGG
The DNA here is from genome assembly GCF_000935625.1 of Nanorana parkeri. Lineage (NCBI taxonomy): Eukaryota > Metazoa > Chordata > Amphibia > Anura > Dicroglossidae > Nanorana > Nanorana parkeri. Next base: position 418,640 of record NW_017306361.1, on the reverse strand, counting down.
AGAAACTTCCCCTCGCGTTTTGGGGCGGGAGGGGGCGTGGCGGTGCATTGTATACAATGGCACCGCTTCCACACACCCCCACCCGCAGTGTGATCGGACGCGTATCAAATCTGTGCCAGCGTTCCATTCCACTGCAAACGCAAAAAATAGGGCATTTTGCTGGGTTTCCGTCACGAGTGCCAAAGCGTGCATTCATTTTTTTTGCGTGCGCAGGTGTGAATGCGTCCTTATAAAGTCATCGCTAACCGCTAAGCTAATCTTTCTATTGTACTTTACGCGCACTCCATTCACTCTCACCTCAATTACAACATATTTCATATGCACAGCTACTACAAAAAACTAAACAGACGTCATAATGAGAGTTAAACAATTTACTATACTGATCGTTATTTCCCATTACGATCGATATTTTCACAACCAGCTCTGCCAAAAAAAACAAACAAGTTGCATGTAGTGGAAACACATCTCAAGTGGAGTGTAATGTAAACTGTGACATTTTCCAAAAATCTAATGTCACTGGGAAGTTGGCCAAAGCTCTGGACATCGTTGGTGAGAAATTCTGTTCTCCGTCATCTGTGTGATCAGTCATAGATGTTCGAGCCTAGCTGGGGAAGAAAAGAGTTTAAACGCCTCCGGCAGTGACAGACTCAGAGGAGAAGTGACAGCTCTCCAAGTCTAAAAATAACTCCGGCATCGCCTGCTAAGACCTCTCAGTGGCCCCCAAACTACCCCGGGGGACTACGACTCCCACAATGCAATGCCCGGCATGTCAGACTCCAACCAATCGGAAGTGCGGCCTATGCCGAAGCCTCGCCCTTGTTTGCGTCACGTGGCGTGGCCCGGGCCCCTCCCCTCTGGATAGAGGTGAGCTGTGGCTTCAGAACTTCCTGTCAGGCTCGTCGGCCCCGGAGGCGGATCTGCCCCGCACAGGTAGGCAGTACAGGGCGAGGATGGGGGAGCTTGGTTAGGCCTGGAGCAGGTCGTTGTGCCCTGGGCATGGTGGGGTGGCACGGTGCCCACTGGTATCCGGCCGGAGCTTTGAGGAGTGCCCGGCTGTCAGTGTATGAGCTGTGTGTACTGGGTGGGAAGGCAGGTTTTATTTATGGTGGCTCATTGCACCTGTCCTTATGTGGCAGTGAGGAGGAAAGGGGCACGGGGTATGGAATGGCTGCTAGCACTCGGTGGTCTTCAGGAGAATGCTCAGGTTTGTCCCTGGAAATATCTCTCATGTCACTGAAGTGAACAGATTGGGGGGGTCAAAACCAAAGCAGGCAGAATCTGGAGCAGTTGCCCGTAGTGACCAATCCGTTTCTCTCTTTCATTTTTAAAGTTAACTCAACAAACTGAGAGAAGCTGATTGGTTACTATGGGCAATTGCTTCGGTCTTGATAACTTCCCTCCATTGTATTTTCTGTGCCCGTGTCTGACCTCTGTCCATGTTATGGGAGGGGGCGGATTCATCAAAATCTGGAGCAGTTGCCCATGGCAACCAATTAGCTTCTCTCTTCTCTTCGCTTTGGAAATGAAAGATGGATGCCGATTGGTTGCCATGCACTGCTGCTCCAGATTTTGTCTGCTCCAGTTTTGATAAATCTCCCTCCATTGTTCTCAATGCATTTTGTAGCTTTAGTGATTGAAGAGAATCAAGGCATATCTAAACCTGAGAACCCCATTGTCCTATATTGCCGGTCCTTAGATGGAGGGGCTAAAAAACAAAGCTCCCCTTGTAGTGGGGCCACTCTCACACCGCAAGCAGAACAAATAATAAAGCGCCCCTAGGAACTTTGGGACTGATGAAGTACATAGATGTGTCTATCTCTGTCCAAAGTGTCCCATATGTGTCTTGGACAGATTCCAGTGGGATCAGTGGCATAACAATCGCCATAGCGACCCAGGCGGCCGCTATGGGGCCCAGCACAGGGGGGCCCGGCCAGGGCATCCCTCTGATGCCGTGTGGGTCGCTATGCCATGTAAGGGTGCTGGCTGTCACGGACACAGCTCAGCAGCGGCTGTGAAGATCACTGACAACTTGTCAGTGATGTGTGCAGCGCCCGCGTCGCGTTTTCCCTCACAGCCGCTGTGGAGCTGTGACAGCCAGCAGCTGTGGCAGAAGAGGCCGGCATTTGGAGTAAAGGAGGAGGCGGGGCCCGCCTAAGAGCAACCCCGCCTCCTCTTATATCACTGGCCAGCGACCTAAGAGGAGGCGGGGACCACCGAGGCGGACAGCGCTGACAGGTAAGAGGTGTGCAGCCCATCTGAGACCCTGCAGAGCCCACTATTGAGAGTCTATGGTGGGCTCTGCAGTGTCACTCTCGGGTGGGCTGTTTCGTATATCAGGTGGGCTCTGCAAGTGGCATAACTAGCAATCACGGGGCCCCATACAAAATTTTGCAATGGGGCCCTGTGATTTCTAGTTACGCCCCTGAGTTGGATCCTTAGTTTCCAGGATTGTGGTACCCGGAGGTATGTGGGGTATGCTGGGACAGACATATACAATATAAGCGTGAGATAGACTAATTACACCAAAATGGACTTGTTCCTACTTTGCATCACTTTTCTTATTCCCGTACTGTCAGAGTTTATTGAATATGAAGTAATAGGATGTCACCGTCACACCGAAAATATCTGTTATAGCGAACATTCTTTATTGATGCGTATTGTCACATGGATGGCGAATATGTGTCAATAACGGCGTTTGCTATAACAGATATCTTTGGTGTGCTGCTGACATCCTATTACTTCAATGATTTGAGCGGCGCCATCTGCATCCAACACAAAGGGGTTTTCCGGTAAGGAGTGCGGCGGTGCGCTTGTTGGACTTATTTATTGAATATGTCACAAGCACAGCGCCAGAATGAAATACGGAGCAAATAAGAACTACTTGAATTTGATGCAGATGTCAGTAGAGGTCCGGAAAATGGCGCAGCGTGTTTTAGAATTTGGAGCAGACATTTCTTAGGTTGCATTAGTGTCAGAATTCTGGTACAAAGGTAATTCTCAATTCCCCCGAATGTGTTCGTATCGTATTGGTACATTATGGGAGACTTCCCTACCAAAGCGATCCTCTTCAGCGATGGCTGCGACCTCTTCTTGTGCCGGCACTTTCATCTTCGTCCCAGTCGTCTTCCGGGTTATGATTCTTCTGCCACTTGATTTGCCGGGCCCCGATGATGTCATTCCTCCGCATGTATTACTTCATGTCTGCATGCTAAGCCTGTACGCTGACCTGTGCATGTACAGCTCAGTGTACCGAAACACACAAAAATTGCTGAGCAGCAGGTAGAAGCTTCTGTGGCAGAAGAGACTTAGAGTCTGTTCTGACATAACATACCTGCCTATCAGCAATTTGTAAATAGAAGACTTCACCTCCACTGCTTGGTAGTGTCTAAAGCTGGCCATACACTGTGCGACTATTGGCTGCTGCTTGGTGAACCGGCCGAGATTCGCACAGTGGGTGTCGCTGACTGCACTCTTGCGGCTGCTGCTTGGTGAACCGGCCGAGATTCGCACAGTGGGTGTCGCTGACTGCACTCTTGCGGCTGCTGCTTGGTGAACCGGCCGAGATTCGCACAGTGGGTGTCGCTGACTGCACTCTTGCGGCCGGCATCCCTCGATCGCCTGATCGTAGTAGCCAGTCAGAAAATCTTTGTACAAATCAATGAATTGCTGACTCTGTTAGTGTATTGTGACGGTGGCCGGCGGCTGCTGTCACTACACAATGAAGACAGCGGGAGATTCCTCAATCAAGGCTCCTCAGCATTGATGGAAGAATCTGTTATATTTTCCTCGTTCAGCTCGCGGGTTGAATGAAGAAAAATATTTACAGCGTATGGCCAGCTTTAGGGTATTGTATAAAGGACTTTTACTTACCTGATCCCCACTTTCCCTTTGCTTCGGCTTGTGGACTGTCCCTCAGCGTCCTCGGATATAAATAAGGACAATGGACCCTGCATTGTACGGAGTGACATCAGCAGGCCTCTGAGCCCAGCGGGGGAAAAGGGTTTGGGTGCTGAACCTGTAGGGAGTGGGGATTAGGTAGTCCTCTTTTAAGGTGCCCATACACTGCACGATTCTCGTACGAGAATCGCGGGAAATCCAGCGATCGTACGAGAATCGGGCAGTGTATGGAAGGCGTGTGACCGTTTCTACTGTACGGTCGCACGTCTTCCATCGAACCAGCAGGCTAGAAAACCCGCCGGGAATCGTACGATTCTCGGCGAGTTAGTGGCCTGCTGGTTCGACAACTGCCGAACGGGCCGGTGTGCGCACACAGCCCGTTTGCAGTCATCGTAAGCCCGGCCCTCATTGCAGTCATCGCAAGCCCGCCACTCGGGGCGGGTTTGCGATGATCGCAAGTACGATCTGCCTGTCCAAGATGGGCAGATTGTACGTTTTTTTAAGTACTTTACAACCCTCACAAGACAAAAGTCTTGCGAGGGTTGTAAAGTGTATGGGCACCTTTACACAGGTCCCTGAGACAAAAAAGAGCAGTTAACCCTTGCAGTGCGCGGGTAGCCCCATTGCAGGAGGTTCTTTATTTTACATGGTGGTAGGTGTTTAGACTCTGTATATTTTCTGCAAGTACAGAATATCCTGATATAAATACAATGTACTTGTAGCTTCCTGTGGACTTAAAGTGAAATCAACAACAAACATCTATATAACTTAAATGAAGAGAGCGAGAATTGTTTGTAGTGAAAATAAGAGCAGCCTGGGGTGACATTGCGGTTTCTCCATAGATAGAGTACAACGTGTAGGACAGGAAATGTGTTATTGGCCAGATCACCGGGTGAAAAAAGAAAATGAATGCAGCAACCACATCTAAGGAATAATAAACTACCATGTATTACATTTTATTTTTTGGGGGGTTTATATACACCCCCCAAGCTTCCTTCCAGCTCCACAAGGATTTTCTGCCCATGCGCACTAGCGCCATCTGCTGTACATCTCCTACTGGCAGTCACTGGATGTGACATGCCCATTCGGAGAGCTCGACAAATCGGAGCTTTCGATAGAACATCGGTCAGAGGGAATCTCCCTCTGACCGGAAGTTCTGGTATCAGGATAAGTATGGAAGTATTTGGCTGAGTACGGGTACTCTTCCCAAATGCTCAGTATCGGTGCATCTGTATTTCTTACCTATAAAAGATGACGGTAAATGCATTTACATCTGTCTGTTGAGTTACATTATTTGTATGGCATTCTTTACTTGTTGCCTAAAAGCAGCCCATTCATTTTGATTATAGTGACACTAAACTCCACCCATATACAAACAACCCATATTCCAGATGAAGAAATGTGGTTGTGTGTGTGTGTGTGTGTGTGTGTGTGTCTCATGGCCCTTCCAAGACCTTATTGTGTCCAACAAACTCAGTTACGCAGACTGAACAGCAGCCTGCCCCTGGAAAATATCTTGTATATAAGGCATGGAATATTAGTTGAGTTTTGGTGCCTATTTTTACTAAAAAGTAAAGTCAGATCTTGAAAAATGTGTCCTGCAGCATTAAAGTGATGTTTTGGGGGATTTTTCCCTTCCCGCTAATGCACAAACTTGCTCCCTGAACCTGCTAGACCAGTGCAGAGATTCCACTTCCTGTATTCTGGTGTCACCCACCTTCTGAAATCAGGGCAGTGTTATCACCCTCATGTCTCCTGTGGCTGTAAGGACTACAGCGTGACATGCTGACGCAGCGGGGACGTGACTAACACAGCTGGAGCCACCGATGGACAATGCTGATCTGTCTTCTGCCCCCCACTTGGAACACGTCCAATGATTTTTAATGCATAATGTCATGGGGAGGAGTTGTAGTAGTCTGGGCACAGAATTTGCAGTTCATGATCCATAACTACAAGTGACTTCTGTTGTCTACTTTCCTAATTTTCCTTCCAATAATATAAAGCTACCGTGTTGTGAAAACAATTACTGAAACCTTTCTTACTAGGGATTCACCGATACCGGGTTTTCGGCATCAAGTACAAAAACCCATATCAGGAAGCCAGGCTGCCTCGCAGTGTAGCTAGGCAGCGTGAAGCCGGCTTCCTAGCCAGTCGGGAGGTGGGTCATTACCCACTGACCGGCTTCCTGATTGGCCTCTATGCTCCCTCACAGCACTGACGGTGTACTATAGAAAGTTCCAACTGGTGACGTCACATCCGGTGACTGCCAGTAGGAATCTACAGCAGATGATGCTAGTGCGCATGCCTAGGAAATCCTTATCGAGCTGTCTAACTATTGCCACAGCGCCTGCGCGGCTATCCACTTCTTCTTTTTTTTTTTTTTTTTTTTCTCAAAAAAATTTTTTTTAAATTTTACATTTAAACAACA
>NW_017306361.1:392860-411453 GCF_000935625.1 Nanorana parkeri | reverse complement strand
GGGGGGCGTTGTGAAATTGGTGCATGTCAGACCCGAAGGTGGCTCAGTAAAGGGTGGTCAAGTCAGTTGTCGTTGTAAAGTAGGTCCAGCACGCCCACATTGACCTAAAGTGATCTATTTTATCTTGTTTGGTAGCCAACAACTCTTCCATTTCATATACATGACCAACCTGTGCCAACCATTCGCGGATCGTAGGCCCATCGGGCTGTCGCCAGTGGCGGGGGATGACTGTGCGGGCAGCATTAATGAGGTGCCGGTGAAGTGACTTAAACGCACCATTTGGTTTCCCAGGTTCCCAATGTAGTAGGGAATGCGAGGGTGAAAATAGAAGTGTGGCTCCAGTGATCTTATAAATTGCTTCATAAACCTTTTTCCAAAATGGTTGTATCTGGGAGCAGGACCAAAAGATGTGTGTGAGGGTACCATCTTCTGCATTGCATCTCCAGCACAGCGGGGATACGGCTGGGTACATGCAGTGTAATAGGTGGGGAGTCCTGTACCACGAAACTAGGAGTTTATAATTTGTTTCCTGCATTCTGCTATTAAATGCGCATTTGTGCACTGTTGAACAAATATCCAGCCAGTCATCTTCAGGGATCACTGTATGGAGATTCCGTTCCCATTTAGTGCGTGGGTGAGTACCGTGTGGTGGTAAGTCGCTCTGGAGTAAAGCATAAAGCCCAGAGATTGTGTCGGGTCTGGCCTTTGCCTAGACAGAGCCGTTCGAACGGGGTAAGGTCTCTAGCTGTGGAGGTTTTACGTATGGGGTTCGTTAAGAAATGTCTGATTTGTTCATCTCTCTTCAGGTCCTGTTGTTGCCGACCTGGGCCATTCTCAGCCGAGAAGAGTCATCTGTGCCAGCTTGAGGGGCAATCTGTCGTAGCGTGGATTCGTGGCCTGTCAATAGCCGGGGTCCCATACGTGGTTGAGAGAAGGAGCGCAAAGGTCATCACGTATGAGCCGTTTGTGTCGGGCATCAGGAGGCAATCTGGGTTCCACTTGGCGATGCGGTTTGCGGGAACATGGCAAAGGGGGTCCAGTAGCTGTGGTAGGGATCGCCAGCTTGAGGGGCAACAGAACTTAAACAGGGCTGTACCTTGGACCTCAATGATGGCGGTGTTCTCCTTTAGATAGATCCTCAGCCCGCGGGGGGGACTCAGCTGCTCGTGGCACGGGGCGGTAAGGCTTGCTGCGTTTCGGGCCTGCCGGTGTTGGTGGTGAGGAACGTCGGGTCATCCGTTCTGGTGATTGATTCGGGGATCTTCGCTGGCCATCTCTCGGTGGAGGAGCGGGTCGTAGATCTTCATACCAATCCTGTATCGTGACCGGAGGGAGATCCAGTACGGAGCAGAACAACTCCAGGTCTTCAGGTGTACGCAGAAGTGCAGTCTTCCCCTTGTGGTTAGCGGAGAGGCAGAAAGGGAAGCGCCAGCGGTACACTATACCATGATGGCGGAGGCATTCCAGCAGTGGTCGAAGTGCTCTCCGTTGCTGGAGTGTATGAACGGAGAGGTCCTGGAAAAGCTTCACTTCTGTCCCGTCAAGGAATACCGCACCCCTGCGCCTAGAGCGTTGCAGGATCTCCTCCTTCAACGGAAAACTCTGCAAGCAGCAGACGACGTCTCTAGGCATTTCGTCATTTGCCATCCTGGGCCTCAGCGCCCGGTGTGCCCTCACGAATTCTATGGGTGAATCCAGTGGCCTCTCCAGCATGTCATTAAATAGCCTTAGAAGGGTGGCGGGGATTGCATCGGGCATGATGGTTTCCGGGAGACCGCGTACCCGTATGTTAGACCGTCGACCCCGGTTGTCTAGGTCTTCCAGCTGGCGTTGTGATAAGGGAGTGAGAGGTGGTCTCTTGTTGGGAATGGAGCCGCCGGATCTCCCCGTCTCTTGCCGCGCCGGCCCTCTCCACCACGGCCATCCTGCGGCCTATGTCTCGGATGTCGTCCCGCAGCTCAGTCACCGCGGAGTGCAGGGTGGCTTTTATGTCTTCTGCTATGGAGGACAGGTCAGCCCGAGTCGGGAGATGTTTGATGTAGTCGTGCATGGATGCATCGTCCGGAGCGAGTTGGGCGGGATGGGCCCTGCGGGAGGGGTCGTCCGCCATGTTGGTTGGTGGCGTCTCCGAGGCCTCATGTCGCTGGGAGCGGAACATGTCTGGTACCTGCTTGTTTTCTTGGCTTCCCTGCGACGGGGGAGTCTTCCCCGGGGGGTATTGCGGTCCAATCTTCCCCATGTCGTCTCTTCAGGTGCTGTAGAAGCTGATTTTGGGTTGCGGGTGGTCAGGAGCTCCGGAGTTAAGCGGCCATCTTGTTAGCCGCGGAAACCACGCCCCGGCTATCCACTTCTATAACCTACTACAGTTATATTTGTCCTAGGTTAATTAAGCCGATGAGCCGATAACTGCACAGTGGCTATTGCCTCATCGGATTTTATAACCTAGTCACAGGTTATATTATGTCTCAGCGCCTGCACGGCCACATGATTCTTTCTACAGCCACAGTTGCCACTGTGCCTGCACGGCTATCGGCTTCTATAATCTAGGACAAATATAAGTTTGTACTAGGTTATAGAATCCGATTAGCCGCTAACCGCGCTGGCGCAGTGGCAATAGTTAGACTGCTCCCACAAGGATTTTCTGCCCATGCGCACTAGCTCCATCTGCTGTACATCTCCTACTGGCAGTCACTGGATGTGACATGCCCATTCGGAGAGCTCGACAAATCGGAGCTTTCGATAGAACATCGGTCAGAGGGAATCTCCCTCTGACCGGAAGTTCTGGTATCAGGATAAGTATGGAAGTATTTGGCTGAGTACGGGTACTCTTCCCAAATGCTCAGTATCGGTGCATCTGTATTTCTTACCTATAAAAGATGACGGTAAATGCATTTACATCTGTCTGTTGAGTTACATTATTTGTATGGCATTCTTTACTTGTTGCCTAAAAGCAGCCCATTCATTTTGATTATAGTGACACTAAACTCCAGAGTTAAATCTAAAATACATTCAAGTACCTTAACAATTAACTACAAATAAAGCTCATTTCTGTATCACTCAGTTGTAGATCATCTCTGAATTGGTGCTGACACTGTCCTTCCTTCTGGAGGGTGGCTACTTCTGTTCCCCATGGTCCCTGTGTGTTGTAATTTAGCCACCGCTCAAAGCTCAATCCTGTGATGGACTACAATCTCAAGTTTAGTTTACTAATCCATATTGAGATTGTATTCCATCACCGGAGTGAGCTTGCAGTGGTGGCCACAGAGCAAAGATCTCAGTGGATCAGCAACAAATGATAACGGGGAAGGGGGGGGGGAGCTGGTAATATAATCATTGAGAGGACATTTTCACTGTAAGGATTTACAGACATGCTGGAAGTATGTGCTTATCAAGTGTCTCAATAGCTAATATACACAAGCTTGTTACAGGTCAGTGACTTGTCAGGTAGTGAAGGATGAATACAGATGATGACCCCAGAGCTTGTACCTTCAGAAATAGCATTTCTGTGCTGACAGGTTCCTTTTTAAAACACAAATTGAGAAGTCTGAGCAGAAATTATGTTGATCAGGGCTAGACAAATTCCAGGAGCTAGGTAGCCAATGCTCCTGAAAAAGCAAAGCTGACTCCTAATGTTTGAGGTTTTCTCTAGTCATTGTCAATGGAGCTGGCTCCAAATAAATCCTGCTGTATCCTGGACTTCAAAGACTGGCTCCTGAGTTCCATAATAATTTGTCCACACCGGTATACATTGGTGATAACTGTCAGCAGATGACCATCCGGACCGTCTGTATTTTTAGCTCGGCAACAGAACTATTAGTATATTCATGAATGTTTGGATTAAAGATTCAGAGAGGAGAAGACACTTCTGTAGCGTTTGGTCTGATGGAATTTGTTCTGCTGCGGGTGGAGAGACATTGTTTAGGTGTGAAGAGATATGTTTTATTGTTGTTACTTTTACATAAAGTTTAGGCCCCAGTCACACCCAAATGATTTGTCACATGTTTTTGGAAGTGCTGAACGTGAAAAATCCCATTGTTTTCAGTGATGTTTGTGGCCACATGAGCGTTGTGTCGTTTGTAGCTCAAACTCCATGCTTCTCTTTCTCCATGCTTCTCTTTCTCCGTGCTTCTCTTTCTCCGTGCTTCTCTTTCTCCGTGCTTCTCTTTCTCCGTGCTTCTCTTTCTCCGTGCTTCTCTTTCTCCGTGCTTCTCTTTGGCCAGAATCACACATTGTTGGCACCATAGACATCAGCGGGACCGACTTAACGTAATGTGTGACTCTTACACATAAAACCCATTTCTCTTCTCTTGATAACTAGCTTTTCATTGGCTAAAATAAAAACACTTAATCCTGAAAATGCCAAGAAAAAATAAGTGTAAAAAGTGCAAAAACCTATTCTAAATCTCCTGAAATACACACGGCTCAGGTGTGACTGCGGGTTTGGGGCACGTTATTTATTGCCAGGGCTCTTTATAATGTTAAAACTTCGAGCAGACATATGCCTAACGGAGAATCTCTTTGTAAGATTTGTCATCTGCAAGTTGGTTAAAAGGTTGTTCTGCGTTTAATAAGCAGTTTGAGGTGTTGAAACTGTGAAATGCCTCTTTTGGGGTTCATGTGCCAGAGAAACGGAAGACCACAGGAATGATTTGAAAGTCTAGGATGGGTAGCCAAACTCCGGCCCCCCAGCTGTGATGAAACTACAAATCCCATGATGCATCTCTCTCCGGGAGTCATGTCTGGCTGTGAGAATCTTGCAATGCCTCATGGGATTTGTAGTTCCACCACAGCTGGAGGGCCAGAGTTTGGCTACCCCTGGTCTAGGAAAGGACCTTACAGGGCCACTATATGTGATTTCAATTGCATAAGCTTGTGTTATGTAAAGAAGAGTTTCATAATGTTTGTAGACCAATATGTAAACGTTTCATGAGATTGTTGGGGAGGGTCAGTTGTTTGACATGCATGATATTCTCAAGCAGGTCATTGATAGAATAGTGTCCTTTGTATTATGATTTTTTTCTTCTGCTGTAGATTGTAAATCTCTTTTGGGAAAAATGTTATGTTTTGTGATGAGACATCAACGTAGCAAATGGCTGCAGAGAAGTTTTGGCCACCGTGTCAGGTAGCACAGGAATCGGCGCAGTACTAACAAAGTGCTTTATTGCTGTATTTCTCTCTTGGAGAAATTATTCTCACATCCTGTCTTGCTGACCACAAAGGTAAATGGAGAAATGTTCCCACTGAGGTCACAGGGAACAGTAGAAATCTGAAAGTTCCTGTTCTTCCCTAATCTCTCCAAAACATGAATGTGAGCAAGTAGAAGTGAGCTACAAAGCAAACAATGCTTGCTGCAAGGGCGAGGCAGTTTATTGTGTCTGGACCAAAGCTTTGCTCCTCTTTAAAGTGCTTGGTTACCCCTAAAACCTTGATTGCTATGCAGTTACCGATCACCTTCCTGGTTTCTGGTATTGATCGCTTCATCTCCCTTCTTTTCTATCACAGTGATGGGCCAATAGTGAGGCTGATGAGGCGGAAACTGGACAGTGTTTACAAAGCCCTGATAACCATATCTAACTTTAAAGATTGTGTGGCCAAAAGTGGTGCTTGTGTGACTGGGATTTTAAAGTGAATATTAAACCCTTGTGTTTTTTTTTTTTTTTTAATTCTTCAGAGGAGATCCATTTGTACCTGTGTAGCTTTATTTTTTTTTTTTTCGTACTGCCCATTTCATTTATTATGTCACAGGATTTTCCCCGGGCCCCCTCCCCTCCTGTTTACGGCTGTCCACTTTGCCTAGCAGGTTGCAAACGAGACACCCCGTGCGTGCGCGCTCATGGCCGAGAATGAGCCGTGCTGTGTGCGTCTATTGACATACGCAGCACTGGACAAGCCACATCCCCTGTTCCTGCCTCCTCCCTGCTGTGATGGGCAGGTGCAGCAGCCTGTGGCTGCCCTGCTCTCAGTGGCCTCGAGATCCCTCCTCCTCTTACTGGAACTTCGGGGGACACATCGCAGATCATCTGGGAGCCAACGGCGGTGGACGTCGAGTATAGGTAAGTGTTTGGGTTATTAAACCCTCACCTTTTTGCATATATCTATCTCCGTCCGAACATCTGAAGAATCTTGAGCTTAGATAAAGGATCTTGGTGCGGGCGCTTGCGCAGTTCAGATGTTCGGCCGGGAGACGAGGAGAGACACAAGGTAAGTGTATGGAGCAGCGTGCACCAGCACAGATTCTGTGGGACGTCGGAGAAGAGGACAGAGGAGTCGGCGCTGGATCGGAGACCGGCACCAGCGCTGGAGGGACAGCTGAAAACGACAGTAACAAAGAAGATCGGATTAAGAGGCATCATTTAAGGTAAATCCCTACATTAACATTATCCTTTAACCACTTCCCGGCCAGGAGTTCTCTAGATCTGAGCGGGCAAATAATTCTAGGGCTATCAATCACTGATAACACTAAACTGATGAGCGGTAAAAGCTTTTAAAGCGTCGCCTATGGTCAATTTTGGGTATGGTAGTTTTTTGCGATTTCGCGGTATGCGCACAATTTTAAAGCTTGGCATGTTTGGTGTCTATTTACACGACATGATCCCGTCTTTTAGATTTTACCAAAACAATAATTGTTTCCTAATATAATGGAAAAAAACCTTTTTTATTTTTTAAAGAATTTTCAGTAATTTCTCCTGAATATAGTAAACAATAAAACCCCCAGTGGTGATTAAATACCACCAAAATAAAGCTCTATGTGTCCCCAAAAAATGGTATAAAATTCATTTCAGTACAGCGTTGCATGACGGAATAAACGTCAGTCAAAGTACCGCAGCGCTGAATACTGAAAAATGGCCTGGCCAGGAAGGGGGTCTAAACACCTGGTCTTGAAGTGGTTAATGTCACTTTAAGCTTTCCCTACACAATCCAACATACAATTTGATCACAATGTGGAAGTTGGGCTTTAGGTTGGGTTTGCTTACCATGGTGCTGCTTATACCTTTTACACACAGGCCACATCCAGCTAAAAGAAATGGCAATCTTTGCGTGGTGTTGTTATTTAAATCTAACTATATCAACTAGAAGAAATCCTACAGTGTTTATGATTCACAATCTTTTTCTCTGCCAAACAAAATTGGCAAAAATAAAGAGAAACTCATTATGAACAACTGAAATGCCACCTTGTTCTAGTATTGCATGTTGCCTGATATTTGAAAGGAAGATCACTAGAAGAAAACATTTATCACAGATATATTTTTCTGGTATAACCTTCTAAAATCTGGATCTTTTATTTTTTATATGACTTGCCTGCAGCTTTTTATTGTGTTCACTTAGCTTGCTTTCTTACCCCATGAAAGTAAAGCCCAGAAGTGCCTTGACTTCTCTTCTTCTAAATGTGTGTATGAAGGTAATGCGAGTCGAACTCCAGGCAGATCATAAAAATAGCATTTAACCCAGTTATATCTAATAATGAAAAGTGTGTTACAGTACTTGGGCTGCCAGAGAGAAATGCATCACTCCGAGTCAGTCAGGGTTCTATTGCTTTGCATGCCGCTATCACTGTGAGCATGCTGATAGAAAATGAAAACGCATGGATCCTTATCTGGGAGCTTCTTTCATTGTTCAATAGAAAGGGGAGGAAAAGTGACCGAGGAAGCAAAACTTTAGCTGCATTTGTGTTTGTTCTCATAGGTAACAGCCAGGTAGGGGAGCACTACTGCCATCATTTGGGGGAGATTAACCTGTGCACAGATGTTAATGTGGGAATACAGTTAGTCTTCCTTCTTCATACTGTGCGTTTTGTGATTCATGCCGCATCTCCCGTTTTTAGCTGAGGCCGCTGTCACCTGTTCAAGTTATTGACTGAGTGACAGCGGCCATATCTGTAAGCAGTCCACAGGTAATCGTATGTGGTTTGGAATAGATCACCGTCCCTGGATGCATCTATCCTGCATACAGGGACCGTGATCTATTCCAAACCACATGTAATCATACCATTACATGCACACTGCTGCTTACAGATGTGTCCGCTTTCACCCGGTCATCAAGTCTAACAGGTGACATTGGCGGCAGCAAGTGGAATATTTGGGATTCCTGCCACAGGGATCCCAAAACGCAAAGTGTGAGTGTATCCTTATGGTCTTAAGTATATACTTTTTGCTTGGTGCTTTGCATGAAATGTGACCTCTTGTGCGTTGTTGCTTTGTTCATGTTTAGTCTGTGCTTGTACTACCTGTTCAAGCTTCCCCTCTCTTGATTTCCAGGGGAACTGAAAGTCAGAGCTACAGGATACTGTGTATTGCCCCGTGGTCCACTGATTGTGGTTGCAATGCTTTGCTGGCTCCAATCCAAAATCAATTTGATATTTTATTATTGTGGGTTTACTTATGTTTTTTTTGCAAAAGGTGGAATATGCCTTTTAAGAAGTGAAGCAGCTTTTTTTTTTTTTTTTTTTTTCTTTTCCTCTGGCTTAGGAAAAACCTTCTTATATCTGCAATGGTGCTTAAAGCTAGCAGGCAGCAGATGGTGCCATGTTCATTCAAGAGCCCAGACACTGCCAGAGTCTGCTCTTTGTGCCTGCCAGGAGACCCGAAAAAAGTGTCACTGTTTCAGTCAGTCCCTGGCACCTTAATCTTATCACCAACGCTAACTTTCCCAGTTAAAAGATTTAGATGCTGGTGGGTGTCGGGTCTTTTTCAGTTTAAAGAGGAGATTTATCTCTGTACAGTGAGATAGAAAGGTTAGGTGCCTGGGTAAAGTGACTCTAAACTTCGGAGTTTAATCTTAAAAATGCATTTATGTACCCTAACTATTAATAAGATGTATCGTATTTGTGTGTCACTCAGCTGTAGATACTCCGATCATCTCTGACACTGTCCTTCCTTCTGGAGGGTGGCTACTTTTGTTCCCCATGGTCCCTGTGCATACTGTAATGTAGTCACCGCTCCAAGCTCACTCCTGTGATGGACTACAATCATGTTTAGTTTACTAATTTTGTAGTGAGATTGTAGTTCATCACAGGAGCAAGTTTGGAGCCGTGGCTACTTTACAATACACACAGAGACCATGGGGAACAAACGTAGCCCCCCTCCAGAAGGAAGGACAGTGTCAGCACCAATTCAGAGATGATTTGGGGATCTACAGCCGAGTGGTACACAAATAAGATACATTTTTGTTTATAGTTAAGGTACTTGCATGCATTTTTAAGATTTAACTCCTGAGTTTTTAGTGTCACTTTCACTGCATAATACCAAAATACTTATTATTTTATTATTGATATCACAGGCTTATGTTGAATTCAATGGGTCTGGCTTTACACCCATGTGTTGAAGTAAAATGTGTGGCTATTCATTGCAAATAGCACTGCATATGTATGGTAGGTTGGACCTCACCTCAGTTTACCACAACGCACATGCTATGTGATGTGTTGCACCATGTCTGGTTTTCTTTTGTTGCTGACTAGGCATTTGGTTATGTGATGGCACTGCAGGAAATCTGAGGCAGCATTCTCTCCCGGAAGGTGTGTATTTAAGCTCTCCTATTGTTTACTTCTGAATCCCAGCAAGACCACTACAAAGATTTAAAGTGAACCTATCAGTAACATTACTAGTCTTCATGAATAAATAACGAATGTGCATTGAAGCAGTATAATTCAGGACTGGCTGAATCCCAGGAGCCAGGTAGCCAATACTCCTTAAAAATGACAGCTGGTGTCTAACCTTTTTGAGGTTTTCTAGTTGTTGTCAATAAAGCTGGTTTAAAAAAAAAAACCTGTCTCCTCTATTGAATAGACTGGCCCCTCAATTCCATATTAATGTGTCCTCCCCTGGTATAATTGTTCAGAAATGCTATGCCTTTTATCAATACCAATGATGATTTAGCAGTCAATTGACACGGCTGAGAGGCGGAATCTGGAAAGATGAAGTCATCGGTCTGCTGCAGGCAAGAGTAAGACTTTTCTCCATCTCCCCTCCCTCAGTGATAACTTTTACTGTAATTTTAATACAAGGTAAGAGGCGGCTGCAGGAGACTGATTTGTGTGAGACAGCATGAGTAAACACAGCCAGGAATTGCACTAGTACCAGGAAGTAGATACTGACCCTGAATGGTGCCTTAACAAAGGTGGTGCTGTCTTTCTGGAAAGAAAAGTAGATCAAAGCATTGTAAAGGGATATGTTGTGGTAAAGCTAGCCATACACTATGACTCAATGTCAGAATACAAAAGCTCAGCAGGGACATGGATGGTGGAATACCCTGCCGGCCTATTGTATTCGAACAGTGGTAGGTGTCCTGCTGTCAGAATACCTGAACATTGGCTGCAGTCACTGTTGGACAATTTTTGCCCTGGTTCAATTGACAAAAGGAGATTGAAAAATTATCAGAAGTATGCATGCTGACAGTGCCACACACAGTTCAAATTTCCCCCAAATCAGCTGATCTCGGGCAAAATGTGAGCAGTGTATAATCAGAAAAGGTGAAAATGCTCTTCTCCAGGATTGTACCCTGCAGAAGCTGCACTCTATTGGTGGCTGGTCTTCTGACCCTTTTCCTGGGAGCCCAATGGCCACTCCCTCAGTGATGTGACTTCACAGCTCCTTCACTCATTAGGTTGCTACCACTCTCATGTTGTTCTGGAAGAGATGGTGTCTGCTCCTGACTCCTTCTTCCCCTCTCCACAGAGTTTCTGCAGCTCTCTTCTACTGCCTGGTCCCGACTTCCTGTTAGAGTGACTCCTTTCTCAAGCAGAGTGCTATGGAGCCACCCTTGTGTGTGCTAGTATGCTGTGTGTGTCTTCAAAAACACACAGACCCAGCAAATCAAGCTATTCCCCCTCCTCCAAGCTAGTAGATGAACAGTTGCTGGAATCTGCACTCTCATTTATAATTTAGTACTGGACAGGAAGTTCAAGGAAGCCAAGCTGAGAGACTTGGAAGCAGCTATTGAGAAACATGATGATTGTAAATGTTTGGGCAAAAATGTAAAGAAATGCTTTGCTGGTCGATGTATATTTGTTTCATCTGGATTCATTATTGAAAAAAAGTCAGAGTTTATTACTACCGGTACGTGAAGCATGTTCAGAAATGTTTACATGCGTTCAGGCCCATTGCGGTGTGAAAAAAGGCGGCTGTACTTTTTTTGCAATCTCTGGAACCGAACGCAATGGTGTGAACTAGCCATGAAACAATTGGAATCGCTGTCCATGCATTTTTGGTGCACCTGGCTGGAGATGTGTGACCGAGCTCTGACAGGGTTATTCACAGAAGGGTGAAGAGTTTGGAGAAGGCAGGAGAAAGGAACAATCTAGGACAACATAGCTGAACTGGAAAGTGAGCAGAATTGGAGAATATTTTCAAATCGGCTATTTTGTCCTAGATTGTTCTCTTCTCCTGCCTTCTCCAAACTCTTCACCCTTTTGTGAAAAGCCTTTTAAAATTCTATATAAACTTTAACATGCTAAGATAATTTCACAAATAATTGTAAATAGTTTTTAAATTTTCATTAAATTCCTGCCGATTCTGCCATAAAGATCCTTGTTTAGGCACTTCCTATGGCAGCAATGTTCTTTCCTCATCTCCCAATTATACTTCTCATTGTAACACTAACACGGGGCTTTTTAATGGAGGTTACAAGTTGCCATTTCAGTACACATTTAGATAAATAGGTTGGACTTGATGGACATATGTCTTTATTCAACCGCAAATGTCATGTAACTATGTAACCATTGGGAAACCCGGCATAAGAAATGCTATGCAGCTGTAGCCCTATTGGCAACGAGACTCAATAGATGTAAATTAATATTGATCTTCAACTAACCAATAGCTACATTGCAGATGTTCTAAGCAGGGGCGGAATGACCCATCGGACACTCGGGCACTGCCTGAGGGCCCGCGACCAGCACCGGGCCTTTGGCCAGGGCCGCCGATAGGGGTATACAGGCAGCCGTCCGGTACCAGGTGGGCCCCATCAAGTCAGTGGGCGGTCCCCATTAAGTGAGCTGGTGAGCAAGCAGGCGGGGACCGAACCCAGCACGGGCCAGGGGAGTCTGCCTCCACACATGTTGCGATCCTCCAGGGACACTTCTCCAGCTGTGCCGCTTCCTTTTCCGCCGCGATCACCGTGCAGGTATTCTGCCCCTCTCCTGCCTTCTCCAAACTCTTCACCTTTTGTGAATAACCCTGGAAGTCATTGGGCTGCTTGTCAGGCTTTGGACCAGTCAGATGGAGGATCCCGGCAGGTCCTGGTAGCAGTGCATTTGAGAACAAACGGATGTCTTAGTGTTTATTAGCCTTGAGAGGAATCATACTGCTGCTTTTATAGCTTCCAATTCGAGCTGTTACAGAGATTGTACTAGGGTCTGATGCAAGCACAAGTCTCACTTCATATCTTTAGTGTTTGATTTCTTGGATTCACTAGAGAACAACAAAGCTCTTAGGATTTGACAGATGTCAATGTTTAGAACTTTGCTGTTACTCTGCTGTACAGTTCTGCCCAATCCACCTATAAAATAACAAGAACATACGGAGAACAGAATATTGTGCATGGGTTTTTTTTTTGTTTGTATTTTGCTCCAAGACTTAAAGAAGAACTCCAGGAACAATAATTAACCCCTGCAGCAGGGATACCCCTGCACTGCAAGTGTTAAGAGTCCGTTTTGTTTAGGATAAATAACAGTTACCCTAACCTGAAACTCCAAGCCGGCCGGCTGTCACACCACTCCCTCCAGCCTCCTCTGCAGAATTGGAATGTGCCTTAGCATCCTCAATTTTATACTCTTTAGTATAGATTTCCAATTCATTTGAATTCATTTGTGTCTTTAACATTTGTAGTTAAGCTTTCACCTGTGTCACCAGAAGTGTCTGCTCTCAGGGTAATGTGTGGACTGAGCCACATAGGTGGTGGTGAGGTTTAATTGTTCATTTTCTTTCCTGTACAAAACTGAATGGCACTATTTATTTTCAAACAAAAGTTTGAAAGTGCACTTAAACTAAGTTGTTAAATCGTAAAAATGCATTCAAGTACCTTAACAATAATGTACCTTTTATTACATTGTAATGATGCGTATCAATGCATTGTTTCAAATAGAATTTCTTTAATCTCGGTAAATGTTTGATGTGTATACCTTTTCTATATACCTGGGGTCACGTAAAAATGTCCTTGGGCAAAAAGGGGTCACGAGTGGGAAAAGTTTAAGAAGGCCTGGTATAGAACATGACGATTCATGGGACCTTAAACCGCTGCAGAGGGGGAGAGAGAGGCTCTAGGGACCAGTCTAAGGGCAAGCCGACTCCACGGTTCGCATGAGTAATTTTTTTTTAACCTAGTCAAAAACAGGTAGTTAATAGGTAAAACATTTTTTAAAAGCTTGAATACTGTGAGCAAGGGTTAGAATTCCAGCTAGGTTTTATTTTTTTTATTTTTTTTTTTACTGTTTGTGCCCTGCTTGAGCGGTTCACCCCCCCCCCCTACTGTCTCTGGAACAAAATGTGGTGGGGAATCTAACTGTTAACAGTTGTTGCCAAAGCAGTAAGTGAAAAATCTTCCAACAGTGACTGCGATCTCGGAGAGGAGTTTCCCTCACTCTGGACAGATTTCTATTCATTTCCTGTTGTCTTTCAGACAAGAACTCTCTCCCCAATGGCACCCAGGCTGTGAATAAAAAAAACTTGACAGCGGGTCAAATTCTTCTCTGGTAAAAAAGAAAAAAAAATCATCTTTGAATATAGATAGACTTTACATGTGCTTGGTAAGGTTGGGGATCTAATACCACATGCTAAAAGTAGGTAAAGTTCTCGTAGGATATTGATCACTTTTTTTTTTTTTTTTTTTTTTATTTGATCTGTAAAAAGTTGGGATAATAAATGAATAATAATCATATCCAGGTAAATATACTTTTGACAAAAGTCCTAAATACCACCATCTCAGCTTTCATCTTCCTATTTGTTAAACGTCCAAACCTGAGATGCTCTTGAATTCTAGATCTCCTGTTCTAGCAGTGAGTTCTGAAATGGCCCAAATGTTGTGCTCACCATGGGGAGTTATGGCCTTGCTCATGGCTTAGGTTCTGTATGGCTAGGAACACAGTATGCCTACCACTATGCACTGATACCGTTTTTTTGGTATCGAGTACCGATTTATTTATTTTTTACGGGACTCGCCAGTACCGGTTGCCATATGACAGCTCATGGCCCGGCTTCCTGATTGCCTGTAAAACGGTGTTCTAGCGAAAGAACACCGGCTTCACTTGCCGAGGCTTCCTGACCAATCTGGAAGCCAGGACGTGAGGCATGACGTGCCGCTCAGCTTACTGATTGGTTAAGAAGCCAGGCTGCCAATCAACAGCTGAAGCTGGCATGCGAGCCAATCGGGAAGCCGGGCGGCACGTCATGACCTGCCTTCCAGGCTTCCTGATCGGCTAGGAAGCCGGATTTACTTGTTCCTAGGCAGCCTGGCTTCCTGACCAATCAGGGAGGCAGCTCATAACCCACTGCCTGGCTTCCTTATTGAAAATGAAGACAGCTCCATGCTCCCTTGGCACTGCCGGTCAGAGGGAGATTTCCCTCTGGCAGGAAGTTCCGGTATCGGAGCATTTGGGCGAGTACTCGCACTCGGCCAAATACTTGCTATCGGCACCGGTGCATCCCTACTTGCCACAATCAATGCTGAGAGTATACACACCATGACAGTGAGAACGCTGATGTTTCTGCATGTAACGTCTGCACTGGAATCTGCTGAAGTCACACACATTATATCTGGATGCCATATTAACACTATAGGTAAGTTACAAATCTGACTGAACACACGCTTGGCTCCCAAGCACAGGTTTTCTCAGATGAATGAACATGGTGCACATATGATGGTACAACACGGAACTGCTCAGATGAACCGGTTTAAAGACATTTCTCAGTGACTGACACGGAAAGGTTAGATTTGCTGTTTTCAAACAGAGCATAAAGCGGCCATGGAAAAATCTGTGAGCCGCGCTACATGTGTGGCTTTTATTGAGCTCACAAGCTGTTGGCTTAATATGCATAATCTTTCTTGTGAAGGTGTAGCCTAATGCTCTGAAAAGAAATACATAAAATGATCTGCTATTTCCACTTCCCTGCGTTTTTGTACCAGATTCATTGATTCATGAAAATGACTGTTTGTTAGCGTTGCTAGGCAACCAGACTATATTTCTGTTTCAACAATCTGTGACTATTTTCACCCGAGTGAATCGGCTTCTCCGTGTTTTTAAAGTCTTCACGTTGTGGTATTTGGATGATGCTGGAACACTGAGCAGCAAAAAGTGTTTCATATACTGAGTGTCTTTGTCAAGTATATGCTAGCCAGCCTGTAGAGGGTTAGGAGCTTAGGTATGGTCTCTTCATTAGAACTTTGAGATGCATTGATTCTTGGCGCATTACTCTTCATTTACATATGTGTATGTTCTAGCGCTCACAGGGTTGAAATCACTAGCACTATTTTTTTTAATCAAGGGATAGAAAGAGACGGCTCACTGACACTTTGTGCAATTACTTTGTAGCTGTGCAAGGAATGGCATAAAATAGTATCTGTCATGGAAGGGATCACCTAGTGCTAGAGCAATTGCCATTCAAATACTGTATCAGCCAACTAAATGTCAGGATGTCAGCTACTATGCAAGATCTTGACTTGTGGTTATGGCTTATGGTAGTTTTCTTAACCCCTTAATGACCGTGGCCTTTTTTTGGTTTTTGCACCCATGCTATAATCCACATTTTAGGCCTGAAAATTACTTTAAAAACCACAAACATTATATATTTCCTGAAAGCCAAGACCCTGTAGAATAAAATAGTGGCAGTTGCAAATTTCTATGTTGCATGATATTAGTACAACTTATTATCAAACCCAAAAATTTAGTGAAAAATGCACTTATTAATTGCAGTGCCCCAAAACAAAAAATACCATTTTAAAAAATACAAATAAAAAAAGATGGTTACAACCAGTAAGTAGATACCCAACATGCCCAGGTAAAAAATTGTGTGCGTCTTTTGAAACGGCGACAAAAATCAGTAGCCCAAAAAGTCCATAGACGCTTTAAAAGCCCCTACAGGTCATCAGTTTAGAGATGTGCATAAATATTGGCCCTAGAATTCTTGCTCTCACTCTGGCGTGCGTGGCGATACCCAACATGTGTAGCATCGTTTTTATACGTAGGCGCACCTGACGCATGTTTACATTATGACTCGCGGGGGACTTTTAAAACATTTTTTAAAGTTATTTTTACATTCAATTTTTTATTTTTAAAAAGTGTGTGTGTGTGCAGATCGCACTTCAATAGTTTATTGCTGGGCTTCAGGAGCCGAGCAATGACAGCTATGGGACCGGAAGTGATGTAATACGCATGGCTCCCAGTCCCATAGTACGGAGAGGAGATCGTTGTATGGACGCTCGCCTTTCTCCTCCCCAGTGCCCCCCGACAGTCAGCTTCACAATTGTAAACCGAGAGCTGCCGGGACTCTGATTTAAACGGGCCTGCTGCTAGTGACGTACTACGCACGTCACTGGTCGCGATGCGGTTAAAGTGGACCTTTACCCCTTCCACTAAAAATCACATAAGCATGCAGCTCTGCATGCTGATTTGAAATCATCTTACATTCATTACAGTAACTCCACTTTCAAATGAAAACATCTTTAAAAAATGAATTTAGCATAAATAATTGTTACATGAGCCAATTTGTAATTTAATGTTATTAAAAATGACCTTTCCATTTAAAACTGTGATGCTGTAATGTTCTAAAGCTGCCAAAAATTCAATGTAATATGGCAACCTGGGGGTGTTCTGTGCACACTTGGTGTATGGAACTCCCCAGAAATGTAATTTCCTACTGTTGTTGGCTGACAGAAGTCTGCACTAAAGGTGGCCATACACTGTACAGCCATCGCAAGACCTTAGTCTTGCAATAGTTGTAAAAGTAATTAAAAAAACGTACGATCTGCCCATCTTGGACAGGCAGAGCGTACTCTCGATCATCGCAAGCCCGCCCCCCTGAGGGGCGGGCTTCCGATGACCGCAATGCTGAACGGGCGCACTGGCCCGTTCGGCATTTGTCTCCGCAGACAAAAGACGTGCGACCGTACAGTAAAAATGGTTGCACGTCTTCCATACACTTTGCGATTATCGTACGATCGCGGGATTTCCCACGATTATCGTGCGATAATCGCACAGTGTATGGGCACCTTTTTAGATACAAATCTAATTTTTGGCTTCCCTAATTGCAACTTTCCTTATTGTAACCCAGGAAGCCCACCAAGCTGGTTGTAACGAACCCAGACCCTCCCAAGTAGGGTTTAGTTTGCAGAGGACATGCTACACCAAACGGCTTTTTCTTCAAAACAGAAACAAGTAGGAAACTGCAACTAAATTGGTTAAAATCCTTGCAATGTGGATTGATCACCCAACACCCAGAGGGGATTGTTTTCTATACTTGCACAGTTTTTTTTAAAGGAATAAAACATGGAAAAATGTGCATTTATCGCAACTACATACTAAATGTTTTTGCCCTGACAAGCACTTTAAATAAAGGCCAGGTGTTGCGAGGGTTACCATACCTCCAAACCAAATGTTTCACTGCAGAAGTTGTGCTGAGGTACTGAAACTATTGTACATCCGCTTACATGTGTTTTCACTAATGTTCATGTTGTTTGAGAACTGAGTGTAGCCTCAGCAAGGTGCTTTTTGATGTCTTCATCCTCATGTTTACATATGAAAATCTTCACATTATAGAAAACAACATGTTATTGTTGCAAACAAATCATTTGTAAATCATCATTTTCCAGCCAATGTATTATTGTTTGCTGGTAACTTAGTGCAGCCAATATGACTTGTATTCATCTCATCTGGGCAAACAGCAGCCTGTTCAGTGTGATCACCCTTCCCTTATTGCTTGTGTTAGTCTGTTCTACTCCATTGCCCTGCTGTCGTCAATTTGCCATAGGGCATTCTCCCATCTTAAATTTGTTTTCCCTACTCTGCAAAAGTCTAGAAATCGAATGATGTCTATTTGTACTCTGTCTGGAATGATAAACCATGTTTCGTAATTAGCCTACAGCAGTTTTTCCTTTTAATTTTACAGAAACAAAAGTATTTGACATCATACTTGTGACAGTGTCGTCTCCTATTTCTAACGTGTATTGATGAAAACCTGTGCTTTCACCATTGCAACTGTACCCGTTTTTCTTTAGCACATCATATACTGATTAAAGCAAATTTCCAAAAGTTCCCAGTAGTAATGTAGAAGGTTCCTCACTTTCCACCGGTCCTTTTAAATGGCAAATGTCCATCCTGTTGTCCATTGCAGAAATTTCCTATGTAAAAAAAATAAAAAAGCCCTCTAACCTAAATATAACTTAAAGCCCAATTCCTCCCTTCCCAACTCTGGGTACTTGCTTACCTCTCTAATTTACATAGACTTGAATGAGCTCCTACTTCTAATGTGTCTACTGTAGGAATTTGCATTAAGAGCCCATTCACAGCAAATGCAGTGTGTTCCAGAGCGGCAGCTGCTGGAACGCATAGCAATTGTTTACACAACTTCCCCCTTCATTCTAGGGCCGGAGGGGGGCATGGTGGTGCACTG
>NW_017306361.1:390498-392756 GCF_000935625.1 Nanorana parkeri | reverse complement strand
AAATAAATGGCCCGGCGGTCCCCCCCCCCCCCCCCCCCCAGTGCAATCAAATGCGTGGAAAAACATTGCCTGCGTTCAGGTGCACTGCAAATGCAAAAAATGCTCGACTCGATGCTGATTGGCTGGAAAGCCATATCCCAGCCAATCAGCATGGAGCCGGCTTCATGGCCAATCAGAAAGCTGGGAGGCAGGTCATTACTTGCCGCCTGGCTTCCTGATTGGCCTGGAAGCCGGCTCCATGCTGATTGGCTGGGAAGCCGGTTTCCCGGCCAAGCTCAATCAAGCAGATTAGACAACATGCAATAAGATCGCCCGGGAAGCTGGCTCCATGGCGGCGGAAGCACCGGTATCGGTAGCTGGTATCGACGAGTACCTAAAGCAAAGTATCGGTGCATCCCTTCCTGCAACAAATGATTATTTTTATAATCGATTAGTTGGACGATTTTTTTTAATTAATCGGATATAGACATGAAATACCATCCTTAATTTAAAATACACAAATGGAGTATTGCATACATAAGGTTTACTTCAAAATAAAGCACAGTTTTTTGCAATCACATGCACTGGAACCCATGGCATTGCTGTACCATGCATTCCAGTGCGGGCGGCCATCTTTTTAAAAGTTTTTTTTTTTTTTTTTTAAACAATTGTATTGTAAGCACATGGCACTTGAATAGCTTCAGCCGAGGACTGACAGCTGCCAGTGGCAAGATTCCACAGACGGCGGCTGAATGTAAATACAGCAGGTAGTGGGCTGGTGCAAAAGCACCAATCAACCAACTAATCGATAATGATCGATTAGTTGGTTGCAGCCCTAGTATTCAAAGTCATATGGTCCACACAAAGTGGTTTATATCCTTTGTGTCTATTGAGGAATATACAGTGGTACCTCGGTTCACGAATGCTTCGGTTCGCAAACAGGAAGTTTGACAAAATTTTGCTTCCGTTCGCGAACTCCGCTTTGGGTGACTAACACAACCGCAGATATTTTCCCTGCTCTGACACATGGTCATGGCTTCCTCTAGTCGAGATTGCGGTCTGATCACAGTTTGATTCGGTTCGCGACCAGAATCGCGAAATGAATTAACTTTGTGAACCGAGGTACCACTGTATTTCTATGGTAGCTTTTGTGCCCGGAGTTCAGCTTTAAGCTGACTACATTTGCCTTTCAGCAGCTACAAAGCATTACCACATTCAGTTGTAGTTTTTTTCCCCCTTCTTGCTAGTCTGAACTAGTATATGTAATACAATCACATTGTATATCCAAAGTTTCCCAGTATTGCTTCTACTGTGACTAGATAAGCAAATAAATCGCTTTCAAAAGAAGTTCTTTCTCATTTTTTTTATGCATATATTTCCCAGGGAACATTGGCTAAAGTCCCTTTAGTACTCTAGTTTGACTCGGTGATATTTTACTTCATTATAATAATGTAACCGATCCATTATTCACACTCCTCACTGCAGTTATCTGTAGTATTTGAAATTAAATCTTTTGCAGACGGGGTTGTTAAGTAGCTCTATGTCTTGGCAGACTTTCTTCTCATTCACTAGTGATACCTGGCTGTCAGCAGCATGTCTCTAAAATACCCGTCTGTAAGGAATTGTCTGGTGCACAGTGTCTTCCCGTCATCGAGTGTAAATCTTTTCTCTCTCTCTCTCTCTCTCTCTCTCTCTCCCTCTTAAAGATTCCCGATCATGGCCTCATCCTCGGCTCCAAGGTTCACTTCAAACTCCTTGGAAACTGCTTCAGTCAGAAGGGTAAGTCAGTTAATGTTTACAGCAGCATGTTTTAGAGCACTTTCTCTTGCAGAATGTGAACTGTGCTGGGGTTTAGTAGAAGGATTACACAAAGTTTTCAAATATTTAACACTAAGGCTCCATATTATATGTAGCCTTGAGCCATCACATGCCACTAGAAATGGCAGTGATGTGCTTTTGTTAGTTTCAAATGAAAGCAAAAGTGAAGTGTTTAAAAAAAACAAAAAAAAACGACCCCTCTGGATGTTTTAGCCATAACGTGCCAATATAACAAATGCAAATTAACCTCTTGCCGTCCGCCCGTAGTAAAAAAACGGACGGACGGCACTGCAGCATCTGCGGGTTGCCGTCTCCAGACGGCAATTTTTTTCTGCTCGTGCGCGCCCCCTAGCGGGCACGCACGGGCAGAAAAGACCCGTCCAATGCGAACACCCGGTACCGGGTGTTTCACATATAGGCGATCAGCGGGTCCATAGCCCGCCGATCGCCTATATGTGCTC
>NW_017306361.1:385416-390359 GCF_000935625.1 Nanorana parkeri | reverse complement strand
CTGATTGGGCTTTAAAGGTGTCCCATATTTTTTTTAAATTATTTTACAACCCTCGCAAGACTTTTGTCTTGCGAGGGTTGTATAGTGTATGGGCACCTTTACACAGTCTTTTCTGCCATAAAAAGCCTGTTGTGTCTGTTTTTCTAGTGCGGTTTATTAAACATGAGCCAAAACTAGACTAGCTGTGTTGTCTGTGGACCTGTTTTTTTTGTTTTTTTTACCATTTGCTTCATACAGACTAGCCTTATGTGTTGTAGGGTGTGGCATGCTAACAAAAGCCTATATATCTAAGGCTGTCCTTACAGTAGTAGAGGTCGCACGGCTTCCACACACCTTACGATCATCGTACGATCGCGGGATTTCCCGCGATTCTCGTACGATAATCGTAAGGTGTGTGGGGACCCTAAGGCATATGGCATGCTAGTGATCCTGCCACTGATGGTAACTTGCTAGGATGAGGATTGCAAACAAACCCCTTCTTTTTTTATGATGTGACTTTCTCACTGGCTGGAGCAGGGAGATATCACTCTAGGTAGACGAAATGCAGATGATTCACTCTCGCCAAGGAGGGAGCAATGCCTCGTTGGTCTAGCCAGTGAAAGAGTAATGTTGTAGAAACAGGCTACAGTGCCATGGGCTTAAATCACATCTGCTGTTTCATCTACCTGTATTACTATCATGTATTCCAATAAAGGTTTGTTTTATGCAGCCAACGAGAGATGGTTTAAACCAAGAGTCCAGTGATGAGATCCCCCTTCTTCCTGGAGAGACGCATGTGACAGGTGAGTTGTGACAAAAGGCCATGTATGCATCCAAGGACAGTATCATCCTAGAAATATGAAAACTCAGCAGCCTATTAAATAGTAACCATTTCAGTTGTTATAATTGCTATGCTTTACTTGTCCGTGCATTGACTTGCAATGAAGTCTAGCCCAGGCTGATTGTCTGAATTGTTGTCTGGCCAAGTAAGCATCCTAGCAAGTAAGATTTGTGGGACAATAATATATTTACCCAAGTAGACAGCTCCTTGTGTTCAGGTTCAGTTACACACGGCATTTTTATTTGCTTAGCGGCATTAGACTAACCCTTTGTGACCATTCGTTTATTTGCAGATGAGGCACATTCTGACAAGAAATGTCATTTTTTTTTACTACTTAATTAAAATTTTTACTTTTAGCTGACCGTGCGAATATAATGTAGTTTTCCTTTGCAATCTTCTTCTGCAGTTAGTTAATTTTAGTGAGGTTACATAAAGGTAAATGTCCTGAAAACATTTTGTGTGTTGAAGTGTGAGTGTTCATGTAACATTGGTCTGTAATCAGTTGATCAAAATGCCCTTTAATGTTTTCTCATCCATTGAGGGACACAGGAATTCAGATACAGTCAGGGTTATACTGCCACCTGATTGGCTCTGTCATTCAAAAAAATTGTAAGCCAGCATGTCTCAGTATTTTGCTGGTGCCGTAAGAGAATGGATGTCTTTTCTTAAACTGTGCTGAAAAACTCTAGCCGCCTTTTTAGTAGCTTTTGTTTCTTGGCAGTTTTTCTTTTAACTTCAATCAAGATTTCCTACACATCACTGTTGCAGCTGGTCTTTACACAGCAGCTTTTTGGATTAGGGCTTCCTCATTCTGGTACGGATGCCGTTCTAGGACCTCAAAAGACTGGACTTTGTGGGGCTGGCCTGGAATGTGATCTTCAGGCACTGGGCTTTGCATTGTGGTGCTTTTCAGATATGAGTGTACTGGTAAAAGTTAGATTCAGAGTGCTCTCCAGGTCCAAAGCTGTGGCACAGCCCCGGGGGTGACCTTTCTGAGTAAGGGTTGCCATACACCTTACAACCATTGTACAACATTTTTTGTGCAGACATCTCACCCTCGTTTTAATTTTCTTACAACTAGCCCATCATGCACAGACCAATGTAGTTTGCAGTTAACGTTCGTCCGCACCACCACCTGGCCAATTGTTATTGATGGAAAGCAGAGATTTTCATTTTAGCATGTGCAGTTTATCTTGAGATTTTTGTTGTACAACAACTCCACTAACCTGTCAATTTTTGTCCAACTAGACAAAAGTTTTCTATGCTTGAATGACAAAAATCTGCCAGATGTACAGTAATTGAGTTTGTGCACTTCCCATCAACTGGCAGATTTTTGGACGAAAACGCAATCGCAGACACAAAAATCTCCAAAAAATAGTAAGGTGTATGGGCACCTTTAGGCTGGTCAGACTAAAGCCCCAGGAGCTATAGAGCTAATGTTTGCACTGCTTCTGGTTTTACTTGAAATGGGTAATGCTTAGCGGATTATATCAGAACTCAATTCCTAGGTGGATTGTTGTGCACGTTCTGTGATCCATTTAGCACAGAGGAAGTACCATCCCACTGCTGCTCCTGGTTTGAGAATCATCACGTGAAACTCCAGTTTCTGGTCTGAACTCAGATTCTCCTTCAGCTCAGTTGCCCTGTAATCGGGGACCTCTACTGCAATGGACAAATTCACCCAATCCCTTCCAGACCTCCTGCAGCTGCAACAACCTTTCTGATTCACCTGCTATTTAAGGTATTATGTTGGAGGGATCCTGAGCCTCACCTGAGAGCGTGCTACTGTTGATTTTTTTAAACCGTGGTCTATTCCCGCTGTGGATCCACAAGTGGCCCACTTTAGTAGAGTAGAAAATTACTGCTTAGGTAGAGGGCATATTTTTGGAGCGTTTTTTTAGGGCAGAAAATGTGCTACAAAACGCTCATCGCCACTCAGGTCTAAGGTGTTGCATCAAAAACAGACAATGTATGTCAACATATTGCAGAGATGTGAACTGGCACCATTTAAAACAATGGTTATACTGTCTTTTAAATGCATTATGTGAATGGACACCAAAAGATACCTTTAGTGAATTTTGATGTTTTCAACAGTCTTGCTATTTGTTTTTTTTAACCAATAGAAACATTGGTTCAGCCATATTTACTAACTGCACGGTACTGTAAATGATGTGCTTCATGCTGCTTAGTACTGCACAAAGATTGTGTTTAGCTGTGCGTTTGTCAGTGAAATCCTGCGCAAACTGTCTGAAAGTATCATATCCTGTCATGAAAAACGTCTACTTACTGAAAATGAACCATAGTTGTGTTTTTAAAGCAAACCTGTGCTTAAAAAAACAAACAAAAAAAACAGGCTGCCATTGCTGACTTCTTCCTGAAAATGCTAGTTGCTAGACTGTCTTTGGCTTCAGTACTTTGAGACACTGACCTACAACAAGCAAGCATAGCAGTCGCGGATAAACTTGTTGGTACCTTATCACGAAAAAAAGGACAATTTGACTTGAACTTGATACTGACAGAATTTATTGGTGTCTGTGATTGTTCCATATTTAATAATAAGATGTTGCTTTTGATTTAACAGAATATTTCAAATACTAAAACAGATGAAAATAACATTAACAAAAATAATGGGATTCTTTACCTAGGTTGCACAACCTTTAGAAGTAGTCAGTGGGGTTCAGATCAGGGCTCATAGAAAGCCACTTCACAATAGGCCAGTGTTTTATTCTTAGCCATTCTTGGGAGCTTTTTGCTCTGTGTCTTGGGCCTTTATTCTTCTTGGAGGACCCATGACCTGTGACTAGGACAGAGCATTCTGACATTGGGCAGTAGGTTTTGCTCCAGAATTCCTTGAATGTCTTGATTTTGTTGTGCCCTGTACTTTGGGCTTGTTCACACAATGTCCAGATTCTGTCCAGACCAGAACAATTAGCTCCTGGACCAAAAACTCATCCCGAGGTATCCCTGTGTGTTTTCTGGGCTACAGTTCATACCTTTTTTGCTTCCTGTTCCAGACCGAAAAAAATTAATTTTTTCTGGACTGGAACGCACCAGAATGCGCAAAATGCATCAAACGCACAGACCACACTGGACTGCACACGAAAGCCCATTTTAAGCTAAAAAGAACCGGGAGGTGGCAAAACGCACTGAACTGCGTTTGCAGATCTGGTCAGGACATGGTGTGAGCATAGCCTTAGGGCAGGTTCACACCATTTTCTGGAACAGATCTGGTCTGGAAAATGGTGTAAACCTGCCCGCAGTTCCAGTGTATTCCAGACCAGGCAAAATGAGACATGCAGTATTTTTCTGGTCTGGAACAGACTGCTGGTGTGAACAGAGGCCAGAAATAGCATAGGGGCTAGGCTGAGACTGGATGTACTGCACAGACCTAAGATTTCGGGGGGACTGGCCCTTCCCAACCCCTGGTTGTATTATATAGCATCACAATTGCAACATCTGGCAGGGTGGGCACAAGGTGGGGTGCACCCACAGACCTTTAACATTGTCTTGTATCTTTTCAGGGGGCTAGACCCGCTGCAATACCTGGAGAGTGATTTATATGTTAAGAAGCATTCAGGCTTCCCCACAGTGAAATTGATGGGGCAGGTGTGGAGGGCAGCTAAAACCTTGATGCGAGTGGGTGGCATGACAGGGTATACGCCCTTGTGGAGTAATGGCTGCTTGCCTGAGCTGCTTCCTCTGGAGGGATTCCGCTCGTGGCGGAGGGCGGGTATCTGCACTGTAAACCAGTTGTATCAGGGGGACGCTATACGCTCCTTCAAGGATCTACAGGCTGAGTTTCAGATACACACCAACTGTTTTTTTGGGTATCTCCGGGTGCGCCACGCACTCCGAGCGCAGTTTCCTCAGGGGGCTCCGAGGTTCTCGCATACACCGCTCTTCGATACATTGTTTACCTCAACAAGTACCA
The DNA here is from genome assembly GCF_000935625.1 of Nanorana parkeri. Classification (NCBI taxonomy): domain Eukaryota; kingdom Metazoa; phylum Chordata; class Amphibia; order Anura; family Dicroglossidae; genus Nanorana; species Nanorana parkeri. The sequence goes on along the minus strand of NW_017306361.1, from coordinate 385,608 downwards.
AGGGGCTGATTTCATTAATGTACTCACAGTTTTTAATGAAATTGGTGGCACAGGGCCCCTTGAGGTGCAGAACAGGATGGGTGGATGACTTGGGTACCATTCCGGATGAGATATGGGATGAGATCCTGGAGAATGTTACTCAGGTTTCCCTCTCACCCACCCATAGACTAACGCAACTGTTCATAGTACATA
>NW_017306361.1:347922-383205 GCF_000935625.1 Nanorana parkeri | reverse complement strand
TATGGGATGAGATCCTGGAGAATGTTACTCAGGTTTCCCTCTCACCCACCCATAGACTAACGCAACTGTTCATAGTACATAGGACGTACCGTACTCCGGAATTCCTTTTTAGGATAGGCTACCGTGAGGATCCCTTCTGTCCCAAGTGCGGTTTCCATCAGGGGTCCCTGATCCATTTACTATGGCGCTGCCCGAAATTGGTGCGTTACTGGACTCAGGTCGTGCATACGCTTAATTCTGTCTTCAGTGTCCGCCTGACGCCCTCTCCACTTATGTGCCTTTTGGGTGTATTCGATGCAGATTCACAATTTGATCCTCCACTGGTGTTGGCCCTTAGGCGGGCATTGTTTACAGCCACCCGTCTCATTGTCCGTAGGTGGATCTCTCGATCTCCTCCTACGGTTTCCGACTGGCAGGAGGAGCTTGATAGAACTATTGCATTTGAGCGTATTACGTACCAAGAAAGGGGCGTCATTCATAGATTTTACTCAATTTGGTCCGAATGGTTGTCCACCCGCCCTGCTGGGGTGCCCCCTTGACTCTCCCCTTATGACCTATTGGATAGGAACGCAACCCTCTCCTGGGATGACTAAAACACTGGTGACGTGGGAGTGCAACTGGTGTGGAGGGTTTGTTTACAATTACTTTTGATATGTCTTTAAGTATTGACCCGTGCAGAGTGAAATGTGCAGTGCCTTGTGGTAGAGGCTGGTTACTATTCCCCCTTACCTTTTTTTTTTTTGTTTTTTTTTGTTTTGTTTTTGCTTTTCCCTTCCCCCCTTTTTTATATGTGTGTGTTTTTGTTTGACATCCCTGCCTTGGATACTTGCTACTGGATTCTCTGTATATGATTTTGTATTGCCATGATTGAGTACATTTATGCTGGTCATGTACAATTTACTGCAGGTGTCCATGTTTGTTGTTAAAAAATGGAAAAACCAATAAAAACTATCTGATTTAAAAAAAGAAATAGCATAGGGATACATTAGGATGCTTTTGGGTCCGGAAATGGTCTGGTCTGGAGATGATCTGGAGGTGGTCTGAATGGGCCCTAAAGGTATGCTGTTCTTTTTCTTTGAAAGCTTCATTTTTTTTTTTTTGTCTTTAAACATAGAGGTGATATGATGTGTGACTCACCAAACAGCTCTAGTTCTGTCTCATCTGTCCAAAGGATATTCTCTTAGCCCTCGTTCACACCTGAACGTTTTGTAGCGCGTTATACGCTCGACGAACGCTCTACAAAACGCTCAAAAATATCAATCCCATTGTATTCAATGGTCTCGTTCCCACCTTGGCGTATTTCCGCCCGTCCCTAACGCGCTACAAAACGGCCCATGCCTGAAAAGGTACATGTACTACTTTGGGCCGTTTTTTGTTGCGCGTTTCCATTGGGATACAGCCAAGTAGCCTTCAGAAACGCGCGACGGTCGCGCAAATTTTTTACCGCGAATCGCGGTAAAACTCGCGACGGACGCGCATATGCAATACGCCTAGGTGTGAATGAGACCTTAAGTGCTGTGGCTTGTCAATATGCATTTTAGCATATTGTGGTCTGGCTCTATTTTTATCTTATAACAGTGGAGTCCTCCTGAGTCGTCTTCCTTTAAAACCACTGCCACTCAAAAAAACAAAAGCATGTGATCAGACCTTGATAAACCATGTGATCAGACCTTGATAATCCATGTAGATGGAGTTCAGTCTGTATCTTTGGAAGTTGTCCATGGTTCTTTGTCTGCCATTCGCACAATCCTTCTGTTCAATCCAGGTTCCATTTTCCTCTCTCATCCACATCCAGGGAGGTTGGCTACACACCCATAGACCTTAAACTTTTAATGTTTGCAGCTGTTTTCTCCCTGGAACAACATGCTGCTTAGAGATGTTCCTATATGCTTTACCTTTGACATGCTGGTCTATAAGTTTCTTTCTGATGTCCTTAGACAACTTTTTCCTTTGCTCTCTCTGGTCCATGTTCATTGTGGTTCACGCAATGATGCCAAACAGCAGAGTGAATACTTTTCTCCATTTTAGTCGGCTTGTTAGGAAATTGAAGACGTTCGATATGAATTATTGAAAACACTTGGAAATATCACTATGATCCAATGATTTGGAACACTTTCTGCCCTGGCCATTTTAGAATACCTTTGCAGATTAAGCAATTGTTGATCTATTTTTACAGTCTTTGCTTTACTTACCAATGGCATGCAGGTAAACGTGAGGCAATTGCTTTTCATTTCACAACTTTTCAGGAGGAATGACACATTGTTTCAATGAGCTGTATGGGGTACCAACAACTTTGTCTCATTGAACTCAGAACTGCATGTTTTTCCTCATTTATAGAATTAATACTGAGGTCACTGGTTCATCATGACAGCCAATTTGAGTACAAACCTCTACACGTTCTCATTACAGTAGACTAGAATCTTAGAATTGTTTTCAGGTTAGCATTCCTTTGATAAAACCATCTTATACGCTATAGCTCAGTAATACAAAGTACATAATACAAAGACAAAATTGTTTGGGTGTAATGAAAAAAATCAGTTTTCCTTTCACTGTCGCATCCATAACTGTCTCCACTTTAGAGTCTGAATCAGTGCTATGCTGTTCACTTGTGCTGTTACTTGGTTGTGTCTGGAAGTGGGTGCAGTGTCTGTAGACTGTTCCAAAACAAACATTGTCCCAGATTCAATATTACGTTGTTTCCACGAAAATAAGACACTGTCTTATATTTTTTTTTGGCTCAAAAAAACACACACGGTCTTATTTTCGGGGTAGGTCTTTTTTTTTTTATGTAAAACAATCCAAAGTTAGTGCAAATCCAAATTAAATAATCCAAAATGGCAAAGTTAAGAATAGGGTGATCAGGGGTGCTGTAGCTTTCCAAGAGCATTTTGGTAACCAGAATGAGCGAAGCACGCTTTCACTATGGATTCCTCAGAGGCGGAGTGCATTTGGTATCACTCCTCCTGCGAGCCGGCGCTATAGAGGAAACATTGGCTTATGTGGCTCTGCTCCCTCCGCTGCCGCCTCGCTTCTTCTAGCGCTGGCTTCGTTGGCACCGCTGATTCTCTCCCGCGGCGCTTCAAGTTCCCCCTTATGCCCCCACCGGCCCTGGGAAAGGTCGCAATTAGGTCTTATTTTCGGGGTAGGTCTTATATTTTAGCAATTCCCAAAAATGGTACTAGGTCTTAATTTCGGGGTAGGTCTTATTTTCAGGGAAACAGGGTAGGTCCCTCCTAGTCTAGCCAGGAGAAGGTCATAAAATAAGCTATGCCAGTTGTGTATCATCTGAAGAATTGATTTAAACCAAACCCATCTACTATAATGACTGCTGACATATTTGCTGCTGCAGGTTACATGTACTTTTTTTATGATTAACAGATAAAGATGTCATCTACATGTGCCCATTCAATGGTCCAGTAAAAGGGAGGTTATTTGTCACGAACTATAAATTGTTCTTCAAAGGTGAGGAGCCGGTAAGTTAAGCCCACCATTTTACCCATACAACCATGCTGCAACATAGTGTATGTGTGTTGTTGTTGTTTTTTTAATGTTGATCTGGCAGGCAACCATTTAATTCAAAGCCATGATACAAGAGTTGCACTATTTTTCAGTTGGGCCATACATGCAATCAATTTCTGGGTTTGTAGGAGCATCAGAATATTTATATGGAAGGTTTGAAAAACGTTATTTCCTTTTGAGTGGTTGGATTTGTCTATATTTGCTGTGTATAGCTTGAGGAAATGTGGAGGGGAACTTTTATAAGCAGCTTACATAGTGCTCTACAAAGGAAGCTAGTATACATTGATAAACCTTTGGAATTCTTTAGAGATATACATTTGTGCCATTTAATTTAGTGGTGAGACAGTTTGCCATACCTTCAGGAATGTGAATTTCTTCATGCTTGGCTTCTAAGCCCTCATTCACACTAGAAATGGCCGGCATGTACAGCTCTGTGCTGCGTGCACGGCCGTATCGGGCAGCTCCCAGGAAGGACAGGTGCTGCGTGTTTCCTGGCTCGGACGCAGACGGGATCCATCCTGTCGGCGTCCGAGTACGCTCACCTGCACAGACGTGCAGGGTGAGTGAGTGTAGAGTGACGTACGGCCCTGTAGTCCCATAGAGAAGGACAGGGTCGGCGTACTAATCACACGCAACAACTGTCCTTCCCGGGAGCTGCCCGATACGGCCAAGCATGGAGCTGTACGTGCCGGCCGTTTCTAGTGTGAATGAGGGCTGAAAGGTCTCTGACATTCATTTAGTCCTAATTATGAGTGGGCTGATGCTTTATGGATCATTGAGAATAAGAAAGGTGAAATGGGGATCATAGGTTTTTATTTCATGGTTTGTTTTTTCCCTGCAGGAGTCATTAATAGTATTTGAAGTACCGCTTGGTGTCATAGCAAGGATTGAGAAGATGGGCGGTGCCACAAGCAGAGGAGAAAATTCTTATGGTCTGGATATAACCTGCAAAGTAAGCACAGCATGCTTTAACGCAAATTCTTCTTTTTTAAAGTATAACTCCAGGAAGATCAAAAAGTAACCCTAGCAGTGGGTCTACCCGTGCACTGCAAGAGTTAAGTGCTCCTTTTGTCTAGGGGCCTCAAATCAAACAGATTCATCCAGGATGCAGCCTCTTCTCCCCTGTTCTCCGGTCGTCTGAGGACCACTGACTTCACATCTGTTGTAGGTCCACTGACCTGCATTAGATGTGAGGACGCCGAGGGGCATTCCATAGCTAGAGCAGAGTGGGGGAGAGAGGGGAATGCCGATTGCTGCAGAACTGAGGATCAGGTGAACACCCTAGACCAGGGGTAGGCAACCTTGGCTCTCCAGCTGTGCGGAAACTACAAATCCTATAAGGCGTTGCAAGATACAGGCATGACTCCCAGAGGCAGGAGCATGATGGGATTTGTAGTTTCAGCACAGCTGGAGAGATAAGGTTGCCTACCCCTGCCTAGACAAAATAAGCAAGTTTTTGATTTTTCACAGTTATTTCTTGAATGCTTCCTGCACTTTATATTGACCTTGTTTTGTACCAGTGCTTTTGTGGGAGATGGGCATTTTCTTGGCTTCAAGTAATAGCTACATGTTAAGCTAAATACAGATAGACAACACCTTTTGTCATCCATATTGAAATGTTAAAGGAGAACTATGAGGTGAGTGCTTTTCACTTATCCTCATAGTTCTAGCCGACCTGTGACAATGAAACTGTCGCAGGTCGGCTCGCTAGATCGGGAAGTGAGCGAACACATACCGGGGACTGACTGACGGGGGAGGGACTGGATTCCCCCGCGGGGGCGGGTACAGCTGGCTCTGCCTCTAGATAGGCAGAGCCAGCTGTCACTCACGCAGCTGGGCGGATCCAGACATGATTGTCGGGATCCGTTTCAGCTGCAGCGTCTCGGTAAACCGCGAGCTGTAGCTCGCGGTACAATGACCTTTGGGTGACGGGAGGGCGCTAGTTTGTGTCCTCCCGTTACCCTAATGAGAACTAGGGGGAAAAGCCTTAACCCCTAAGGTTAACCCCTATTTTTACCTAAAGCAGTAATGTGAGGGAATCTAAAGCAGCAAACTATTAAAGCAGGCGTGTTTTATATTTCTATATGTTGTGTCACTGGCATGATGACCTCAATTCAGATAGTAGTAGGTATACAACGTTTACAAATGCTCATAGTACACGGGGCTCTTCTTTGGCCTTAGTTGATTCGGCTAGCCATTATAATACATTTTGGGCTCTCTCTGGGTCTTTTTGTTTTTTTCTCAGCTGTTTTTTAGTTTAACTAAAAATATTTTGTTTTAAAGTTGAGGTAAAATGGTCATGAAAGATATGAATTCTACTGATTTCCAGTTGAAAATGTATGGCCATTATTTTACCACATAATGCATAGAACAGTGATGCCAAAACTAGATGTGTGGTTAGGCAAGAAAAAAATGTGTTTGCTATGGCTGACTGCCTCTTACTTTTTAAGCCCAAACTGCTTCTTGAATCATCTGAAGCCAAACTCTGAAGATGCTTACATAATCTGAATTCAGCTGTCTGTAAAGTGGATCCTCTCTTGATTATTGGATATGTTCCAGCAGTTAATTAACTGTGCTGTTTCTAAAAAAAATAAAATAAAATATTTTAAAAAATAGATTTGTTCAGTGTAATCATTGTTAGTTCATGCTAATAAACATGCCGGAGCAACTACAAAGGGTGTTCTAGTTTGCATACTTGGCTTTCACTGGATTTGTATGAAAATGCCTGGGTATTTCCATGTGTCTTGTATCTGTCTTGTTTTGAAAAGTTTTTTGCATCTTTTTTTCCCCCCCCCCAACCTAGGACATGAGGAACCTGCGTTTTGCACTGAAACAGGAAACGCATAGCAGAAAACAGATATTTGAGGATCTAACGAGACACGCCTTTCCCACATCACATGGCATGGTATGTATTCTCTTTGCTAAGAAACCACAATTTGGTTTCTGATAGTTTCGCTTTCTGACATTGTCTATGAATGCCACTTTAGTTACTTTGAACATGCAATATATGGGTTTTTCAGCAAGAATTTATACAATTGTATTTTCGTTAAAAAAAAAAAAAGGTAATTCTACTGTTCTGGCAAAAAGTGTACCCCTAAAAAAACAAACTGAACCATATTGTATGAATTCTAAAAATTTCTATATAAATGTCTCACTCACTGCATGCCTACAAATGTATTGCTCTCTGCCGTGACAGGGGAGGGGCTGGATTCCCCCCCGCTCCGATCCGCCAGCGCTGACTGGCGGAATGGACGGGGGAGGGGGCGGGTACAGCTGGCTCTGCCTTTAGATAGGCAGAGCCAGCTGTCAGTCACGCAGCTGGGCGGATCCCGGCACAATTGTCGGGATCCGCTTCAGCTGCGGCGTCTCAGTATACCGCGAGCAGCTGCTTGCGGTATACTGCGGCGTCTCCGTATACCGCGAGCTACAGCTCGTGGTATACTTAGCCTAGGGTGACGGGAGGACGCTAGTTTGTGTCCTCCCGTTACCCTAAGGAGAACTATGGGGAAAAGCCTTAACCCCATAGTTCTCCTTTTAAAGGAAAACTATGAGGTGAGTGATTTACACTCACCTTCATAGTTAGAGCCGACGTGTGGCAATGAAACTGTCACACATCGACTCTATGGCCGGGAAGTGAGCGAACACATACCGTCTCTGGATCACTTCCTGATCATCTCCTTGCAGAGAGCCGTGACTGTTAGTCACCGCTCCCTGCAGGGATTCCCCCTCTCCCACGATATACTGCGCTTTGGATCACGGGAGAAAGTTAGTATATGTCCTTATGTGACCCTAAAGAGAACTATGCGACGAAAAGGTTACCCCATAGTTCAGTTATCATTTTTCAAAACACGTAATCTCCTTTAATACATTTGTGGACAGCATGCACATTTGGAAACATAATTATTCATATTACCTAAACCCGTTGTTTTTTTTATTTGTCCCCCTGTGCCCGGAGAGCTGTTATTACGGACCAGGCCCATGTATACATTGCAGGTTGCTACCAACGCTGCATTGTATTAAATTAAAAACAAATTTCAAATGCACAGACCTCTGATGTTCTTGTTGTCAGTCAATCCTGATCTGCAGACAAGTTGCTCTGTAGACATCTGAAGGTAAACAAAAGAGTTCATGTGTTTTTAAAAGTACAGTTATTATTTGAGCTTCCTGATTCGTGGACTCTCGTCTCTTTAAAGCAGAAACTTGGCATTCTCTTGACTTTTGAAATCGGAATTTATGAAACTCTTGGGTATATGCAAGCAGTTATTGGGTGAATTTCCAGAGTGCACAGATAATCTTTTTTTCCTTTGGTAAAATGGCTAGATGGCCTTTGGAATTTGGCCCCAATAATGTAGATTTGCATAAGTTTATTTAGAACTGTAAAGCTGTTGTACATTTATAGCGGACTTTTGTCCCATTTCTCTAAAAATCACCTCCGCATGCAGATCTGTATGCTGATATAAAATCATCTTGCAGTAATTTAAACAATCATTTGTCTTTTACTTACAATCATTGTTTTTCCACTTCCTGGTCCTCGTGGGTATTAGTGATGCAATGTGTCCAGGCGTTGCATCCTGGGAAGATTACAGCAGCAGAGCATTGCTGGGAAATCTCATCTGTAATCTCATGTGATCTCAGGTAAAGTAATTTTCCTCCTTCGAGATGATGTGCATGGTCACATGTCTTAGTAACATGTGCCAGAGTTCCGGGACTTAAAGGGAGATGGATTCATCTGCCCTTATTAAAAATGGCCACTGTGAGAAGAATAGAGAAGAAAAAAAATAAGGTATGCAAAGAATGGGGAGGAAAAAAACAAAGGTAAACAGGCAATTCTCTATATCTGTTTGTAGATTGTCATTACTAAACACTTCTAAATGTTTATTTGTGGTCATTACAAAGATATGGGTAAAGTTCCTCTTTAAAAGTAGTGCCACCTCTTATTTAATAGTCTCCAGTCAAACAAGCACACTGTCTCCTCCGAAATGAAGCAAAGAGTTGGGTGCGGGGTGACAAGGTAACATATCGTGATATAACCAGAACACCACACTGGAACTGAAAACAGGAGCACGTGTATGCTGTGACTGTGTTCCCTCTTTTGCCCTCCTGCACTCTTCTGCCCACCCCATCCACACCCTTCTGTGCTTTGTCTGGTTAACATGAGCACCACTTTGACAACTTGTACCCCTGCCTGTTGCAGGTGTCAGAGCTGGCTCAGGGGGCACCACACTAGTGGCAGAATCGGTTAACAATATGACAGCCTTGTCCTGATCTGTAGAAGAGGAGCCACTGTCTACACCTGATGCTCTGAGCGAACCAGCTGTCACCAGTGGAGCCCTGCACACCACAGCGACAAAGCAACTCTCCCACTATAATGTACGGAGCAAAGTTGTCACTTTGACAGCTGCTCCCCTTTGGGCATCATCAGCTCTAATGGCAGCTTCCCATACACGAGTACGACAAGACTGTGACATTCCTGGCTCAAGTACACCTAAATGTGCATGGCTGCACTGCAAATCTATGTCTGTATATTTAATGTCTCATGCAACTGTGACCCAATTTTGAAACTTTCCAGGATGCTATTGTGCTTCCAGTCTGTGATATGAGAACAGTTCAGGTTTAGAGTACCTTTTGTTTGACCTGCGATGCTATTAATAGTTCAACAATAAAGGCACATCCATCTAATACATACCACTGTCTCCAATATCACAATTCATTATTTAGAAGCAGTATATATCAACAAAACATGTTGAAAATGGGATATAAGGATATTGAATTTCCTGGTCTTCTACCACAGGTTACAATTTTATTTTTTTCCTTTGCTAGTCTTCAAACACACAGACATATCTGGAGGTCATTGACATTATGGCTTTTATTTATGAAACTTGTAAAAACCAGTTATGTGCAGTTAAGTGCAGCAACACCTCACCAGTCAGCTCTCAGCAGTGTAGTACTGTCAGGCTTTTTTTGTCTTTTTATTAAGACTATTATGGTTTTGTCTTTCTTTTTTTTTTTTTATGTATTTTTTTTTAATTGATGCGTTTGATCTTTGTGGCATTTATGTAAAATCTTTTTTTCTACAAATAAACATTTAATAAATGGCACACGCCCATGGCACATGATTCAGAGCACATTTTTACCAAAGAGCCCAGTAGAAGCTGTTTTGTCCCAAGACTTCCTCTCTCTGATTTTAAACTTCCGTTGAAACCTGTTCTTTTCCTGGGTGGTTTAGCCGATATACGGCTGAAATCAGCCGTACCAGCCTGAAGTGAATAGCCGAACGGTGTTCGGCTCACTTCACTTCTGATCGGTCATTCACTCGGCTGCCCTCGGCAGCTTTGTGAATAGACCCCAAAGTCTGTAATGCACACAGGGCTGAGGTCGACACGCATGAAACCCCATTTGTCTGTAGCAGAGGCACCAGGCAGAAATATGTGCTTTTAAAGGAACATCTTACAGCTTTTTACAAGGCATTTTCAGTACCTTTGCACAACAACGTAAAATAATTGCAAGCTTTAGTGCCAACAAAAATTCTGTGTGCTTTATTTGCATACAAATAGGTTTATGACATATTCAGCATTTTCAAAATATGAATACTTTTACAAGTTTGTGTTTAACAGCACTTCTGTTTTTAATAGGATTTATTTCACCACAGAACCACTCAGTGGCATGAGAAAAATGTTTGCTTTGATTTTAATGGCGTAGTAAAAGGTTTCTGTCCTAGTCCTGTTAGTGGTCCCTTGCCTCTAGAATAGCAAATCTCTGCACCACGGACAGGTTCTAGCCCATCCCCACTTAAAAACAAACAAAAAATAGCTTTCTTAATTGTACATGACAGGACACAGAATGGTATTCTTAACCTCCCTGGCGGTATTCCCAAGTGTAGCTCGGGGTTACTTTTCCATACCATAAGCGGTAACCCCGAGCTACACTCGGGAAAGCTGCATAGCATTTACTTACCTTGTCCCTCGAGCCGCAATGTGTTCTGCGGCCGATGCCGGGTTCCGCCGCTTGCGAGCGTACGCGTCGCAAGGGGGCGTAACCGGCGGGATATTTAAAAAAAATAAATAAAAAAAAACGACAGACGAAAAACATTCGAAAAAAATAGACCGAAAAATGACATGAAAAAAATTAAAAATCATACCGCCAGGGAGGTTAAGCATAGGTTATGCCGCCACGTTCAGGAGATTGGGCACTAGTACAACAAACCCCGATGGACAGCCCAGTATAACCCCTCCCACTCCCAGGATGCCTGCCTTTTTGCTAGTGTCCTTAGGAGAACAGATGCCTTTTCTCAGTTTCAAGAGAAGCAAACCATTTTCTTTTTGTTCATTTTTCTTTAATCAACATTCCTATCTGGTACATAGCCACTGCAGCACCCCGCTTTGCAGCTTTTTGGATTAGTTATTTCTTCAGCTGAGCCTTGGGATGGGGAAGGGGGGGAGAGGGACCGTACCTGGACCCCACCAGACAGAATGAGTGGAGCCAATTTGTAATGTTGGTTTGAACACTGATTCCTGCATGGGGCGGTTAATTAAAGGAGCCATGGCACTTTAAAATATGTTGCAGCAGTGTAAACCCGTTGCAACCCGCCATTCTGGCAGAGTAGGACAAGAAGGTAGTGTCTGGATCATCCTGTTCACCTGTCCAGCAGGATCATGCTTGCCCTGACAGTAGTTTGGTGGGTGCTCAGAAGGAACAACAGTGGGAGAGGAGTCATAGGTAGCCTGTCTGTACAAAGGACTTGGCCGTCAGAGGAAATTTCTCCATCCTGATCAACGTTGTGGAACTCGGGATGATTTGGTTATTGCTTCAATGCTACTGATCCCACCAGGGAGCAGTTGGGCCACACCAAGGAGGTGGCTTACAGTGACCATCAGGGAATAGTCAGATATTTCACCAATTACAGGGAAGCAGATCTGCTTCCAGTCTGAGCATAAATTCTTGTCCAGTCCTAACCGCCTTGCACATTCTAGGCATGGAAAACTTGTCAGGCAGACTTCCTAAGTCGTCAATGTTTGGACTCCTTAGTATTGTTTCACTCTGAGGGGTTAATCCAGTATAGCACATGTATGACCGTACAAAAATGTAATAGATATGCCACAGGTTAAAAACTGTAAAATTACATATAATTTGGAAATTACAAAAATGACTCCATCGATTTAGAAGTTATGCCTTTATAGATATAGATATCTATATATAGATATCTATATATCATACATACATATTCCAGGTTAAGTCCCATAGATTAATTACAGTAGGAAATAAAGAAGGTGTTATCTCAACCCGTTTCACAGATATATGTTCCGCTTCCACAGGAGTTAAGATATTCTCCATACCAGGGTATGGAGGGTATGTTAACTCCTATACAAAGTCAGTCATCATTTCCTCCCATCCGGGCGACCTTTTAGGCTTAGTGGACATCAAGGACATCTGGGCTTAATGGCAACCTCTTTTTAAGATTGTTCCATATGCCAACTCCTGACAAAACATTCAGGCAGCATGGGACAAGAAGGCAATCTCTGTACAATCACATTTGCCTGAATCCCAAAACCCAGGCTAGCCGTGGCTTTGTGGCTCAAGAGTCTAGCTGTGGAGACAGGGAAATCCTTCCTCCCACTGGTCTGAAAGGTTCTCATGCAGGATTTCAGCTTGATGGGCCAGGGTGTAGTCTTGAAGACTCTAGGTACTGGGACTTGGTCGCTGGAGAAAGCTCACCTCCTGATCAACATTCTTCATACATTTGGCTATTAAACGCTGGCCCTCTTGACTATAAGGTCACGCAGCCAGGGTTCAGCCGGACAATGCCACAGCAGTGGCTTATGTCAACTAATGTGGATCTCCTGGTTTCTAGGTTCAACAACATACTGCGCAAGCATATTTCCAGGTCCAGGGTCCCATCTGTTAACCTGTTACTTGTCAGCCTGTTAAGTTTACTGTGCTGCCCAACCCTCAGACTGCTTTGGGCATCCCAGTGTCTCAGAATGCTTCATCATGTGTTCCTTTAAAGCCCATTACCACCTTTGCTGAGGTATTTATAAACAAAAACAAATGCTGGCTAGCAATTTACACAGTGTACATGAAGCAGGCATATCCAGTTGCTGTATATGAACACACAAACGTAAATTTTTTGTTAGCTTTCCTCTTCATATCCTCATGGAAATGGCCGCCTCTGTGGTTTGCAAGCAATGTCTGTATTTTACAAGTTCCCCACCCTCCCTACCCCCTATTCATTAGTATTCATAATGCCCCTCGCTAGACAGTGTACTGTGTGTAAAGGCAGAGTTGGTGTTTATTGAGTTTGTGTTGCAATGAATAACGGAGGGGGAGTTTTTTTTTAGTTTTTTTTTTTTACGGCCTGCTTTACAATCCAACCCTAGTGTCAGACTTAATTTGTAGGATAAAAAAAAAAAAAAATATGAAGAAAGCCTGCAATGTGAGCCATGAAAATGTGCACATACATCATCACTGTACCTCTACATTACCACAATACATGTTAATCACTTACCAAGGTGGAAATGGACTTTAATAAACTATTACGTAAACAGAATTTTTGAGTTGCCATAAAATCCGTTTCTTGGAGTTCATTAAGGGGCACAGGTTATATTGGTCTGTCTTCCAGATTATTTAGTCGCATGCTCCTGAAGGCTGCAGCATAACTCCGTGCCTGGTAAGCCAAAAACTGTTTTCCATTGGCATTCTGCTTGGGGAAAAAAAATGGCTTCAGTCAAAAAAAAAAAGCATTCAAAAGAAGTAACAAAAATATATTCTATCCTGTAGAAAAAAGCTTTGGTCTGCATTTGTATTTTGTTTTCTATTTGAATACTCAGGTGGTGATTTGTAAACTGTAAGTTCTCCTCTTCCATTAAGTCCGTATACGTTACTAATGATCCTGTAGTTAACTCCGCTATATGGTTGTGATGTCCCCGAAGATGCACCTAATTTTGATTGACAGCATTTTAGTGACTTGTACAACTGAGCTGAGTTTTAACAAGATCCTCTGTGCATACATTATTTGCTAGGGGATGTTTTGTTCTGAAGAGAACAATTCATTTCCTTCCCTTATGCTAACCTTGCATTTTAAAGATTCATCAGTTAATCTGGGTTGATTTGCATATAAGAGAACACATTAATTCTTTCACCAATTCGTTTTTTCTTTTCCTTTTTTTTTTCTTCTTTTTGAACGCCACCTTTCGGTTGAATATAAGGACATTTCGATACGCTGTTATGTTTTTTGTTGTGTAACTTTATGCTTTTGCTGCTACCTAACCTAAATGCAGTCCCTTTTCTATTGAAAACCTTGTTAAGGTGTTTGGGCAGAGCTCTGTATGGTTTAGAATGCACAATTTTGTGTGCATGTGTTTTACATATCTTTTGCAGAAAGAAGTAATTTTTTCTGTGAGTGACTATGGATGTTGGAGGAGGACAGGTTGAGCCGGTGTCTTCTCTATAGTGCCGCTGTGAAAGAGCAGTGGTACTGGGTTATGGAAGTCAATAAAAATTAATGTTCACTGTACAAATCTTGTAAAATAGTATATATTGAACCCCCTGGTGCCTGTGCACACACGTCTCATGCACATCAGGACCGCCTAAAATAGAACTATGGTCAAAAAATGATGTATGTGATGTCTGTGAGTAGTAATCAAGCCCCCCCGTAACATTGTTTTGCCCAGTAATTCCCACAGTAGATCCATTGATTTTAACCTTCCTTCAGCCGGGTCACAACATTGTTTTGTTCTGCAGTAAAAGCCAATGTCACCCTGTGGATATGTAGTCTTGGGGCCCATTTATACTGTTGTGTTATCAACGTACCTGCGCTGAAGTGCCATTTATTCATATATTCTGAACAGCACCCCCAATGTTGTAGCGCATCACCATGCAGTAACACACTACTGTGCATTGTGGTGCAATCCAGTTTTACCTACAGTGCTGTACAAAATGAAGTAGGGTTGCAACTAATAATTATTTTCATAATCGATTACTTGTCTGATTTTATTTTTTTGGTTAATCTGATTTAAAAAAAAATGAAATAACATCCTTAATTTAAAATAAAATACACAGTGTTACAAACATAAAGTTTACTTCAGAATAAAACTGCGTGCACCATGTTTTGTAATCGCCACCACACGAACGCACGGCATTGCGGTACTGTGCGTTTCAATCAGGGCGATCGTGCTGTGGGAGGGAGGCGCGTTTGGGCTGCCACTGAAATAAATAGCGTCCTCCCGTCACCCTAAGCTCAGTGTACCGCGAGCTACAGCTCAGTATTTGGCTGAGTACTCGTACTCGCCCAAATGTTCCAATGCCAAGCCCAATACTTCTGGTATCAGGAAGCCGGGCAGCACGTCATTACACGCTGCCCAGCTTCCTGATTGGCCGGGAAGCCGGCTCCATGCTGCCTTGTCACTTGTGATGAGGCAGCATGGAGATGGCTTCCCGGCCAATCGGGAAGCCAGGTGGCGGGTAATGACTCGCTGCCCGACTTCCGGATACGGGAAGTATCGGGCTAGGCACCGGAGCAGGTGGCGTACCATTGCACGGCGCACAGCTTCCTGATTGGCTAGAAAGCCGGCTCCATGCTTTCTCGTCACCTAGTGATGAGAAGCATGGGGACAGCTTCCCTGCTAACCGGAAAGCCAGGTGGCGAGTCATTACACGCCGCCTGACTTCCTTAATGGGACTTCCGGTATCTGCATTCGGTATCAGCGAATACTGGGAAAATATCGGTACTCGATACTGAAAAAACTATATCGGTGCACCCTACTTTGTATATCAGAGTATGTTTGCTCCAGGGGTGCCCGTAAAAGTTAATTAAAACACATAAAAGATACATGCAATGGTTTTTGGAATAGTAAGAGTTACACATGTTTCTAAATTGTGCAAATGTGATTAGAATTATAAACTATATGAATGGGTTGCCTTTTTTTTGGTCAGTCCTAGTAAGCATTTTCAACGTATTTTATTGGCTGGTTTTCATCAGACAGCAAACGGCCCCTTTCCCACCCTCACTGTTTTACCTACTCTGTTTGTCTCTTGATGCTGTTTTACATGCCAGCCAGTATTGCTTTCTCTGCTTTTTCTCTTGCACTCTGAATATTTTTTTTTTGTCCCAGTTGTGCTGTGAACTGATATAAAAATCAAGTTGCATAACAACATTCCAGTAGACTATTTATAACATCAGTGTCTTGACTGCCTTGTGCCAAGAATCCGCAGTCACTATACATCAGTTATGTGTCCAGCTAAATAAACATTTTCTTCCTCTTCCAGCAGGTTTGCTCTGATGAACTGTGCTGCATTTTGATGCGTATAACCTTGTCCTGCATCTTCTCAGTTGACCAAGACAAATGGCTTTTCTGTTTCAGTTCAGCCTGCTATTCCATTATATCCTGACTGCTGTTTTCACAGTTCACTTTCTGGAAATGTTCTTGCGTGTAGTTCTAAAGTAAGATTGCAAGCAAGTCATCTGGGCTGATCTGTAGTGGCTCTGTCCTTGGTAGCTAACAGATTGTCAGAACCTATACAATGTTTGTACTTTTAAATTGCTTATGAATGTTTGTTTTCTAAGAGGTTTAAGATATGCTGCTTCAAATCCTAGCTGTGAGGCTAAATTACCATAATAAAATGTCACTCTTCAGCCAATAATTGGCACTCGCCTCAATCTATCAGACTCGGCAGTTGTTGTCATAGGAGCTAGTGTAATGCAACTAACCAAAGCTGTGTTTATCATTGATATGACACCAATGTGTTCCACAATGCTACACAATGAAAGGACATTATGGGGTTATAACAATAATATTATACCTCAGATGCATTAAAATAGAAATGAAAACCCCTAACAGAACTTTAGTTTAAAGATTGTAATGAGGTCTTGACAACACACAAAAGCCAGGTTGCCAGTGTGCTGCTAAGCATTGATGTGCAGTGTATATAATTGCTAATGTAATAATATTTAAAGTGACTATTCCATTTCAATCTGCAGTTGTCTTCCTTTTACCATGTCAGCAGTACTCAGATTGTAGACACATTTTCTCAGAAACCTGATCCATTTACTCCCATAACTGGTTCACTGATTTTCCCAGAAGTCTACATTGAGCCGAAGGTCAATTTTATAGGACTCCTCGGCAATGTTTTTGTGTTTTACCCTCCACGATATTACTCTGCAAAGGTCTGCGGGGGGAAGAGGGGGTTGTGGCTTCTTATTTACAGAATTAGTGTACTTATCTTCTATGGGGCTCTGCTGGGCAGGTGCAGCCAGCAGAGAGAGAGAGAGAGAGGACTTTAGCATGGGATGTAAACAAACACAAGAGGCCCCTGATACTGGATTTTGATAATTATGCATCTGCATAGGGTGGGATCTGTTGGGTCAGGAGAGGGGACAAAAAGAATAAGTGCACTTATTCTTTAAATACAAATAATTTTGAATTATAATAAACTCCAGTGCTTCCACATGACTATCACACCAAAAAACAACAACTTGCAGGTATAAAATGCAGGGGTTTGGAGGTGCCACAGCATGCCTGGAACAGCTTACATTGTCTCCCAATTCACATGAATTGTGGGCCCTTTTAATAATGCAAAGCTCTTTCACTTCCTTGTAGTGTTTAAAGCTTTCTTGCCTCCTCGCACACATTCTAAGGCCCCAGTCACACTGAGCGGAAAATCGCGCATTTTTGCTGCGCGATATCGCGAGAAGTCGCCGTCCAATGATTTTCAATCGAGCTGTCTTAATGTACAGCTCCATGTCGGCCGGCATGGTCGCCTCTGTAGGACCCTTTTTCCCGCGGAAAGTCGCGCAAATTTCCTTTTTTTTTATAATGCTGCACGACGGTGAGGGTCAAGTGGACGTCGCCCGAACCGTTGCGCGGAAATCCGCTCGAGGTAAGTGTCGCTTATTGTGAATGGGGGCCTAAGTGGACGTTGAGGCAGCCCATCACAGTGACAGGTAAATAGATTGTAATTGCAGGCGGGGGGGGGGGGGGGGGGAAGAGCACTATCCAAACATGCCAGAGTGTTGCCCTTTCGAAATGGCCCAGAATCCAGGCACAGAGGTGGAAATTAGTTATATGCATTCAGGTAGTCCCCGACATCACTCTGCTTTTAGGAAATCTTTAGGAGATGGCACAATAACATTTTAATCTGTGTGACCAGTTTTTAAGAGCATGGTATTTCCCATCATGGCAATGCAATCTGTCACTGTTGTCTTTCAGTTCTGATAGAAACTGTTGGTGGTATGTTGCATTGCTAGATTTGGTTATTTCCCTTCATCATGCAGACGTTGTTGTTTTGTTTTTTTAAATTGTCTGCAAATTGTCATTTTGTGTGACGGGGTGACAATGCATTAGCACAGTTGGGAGATGGGGACAGCCGTTGTCAACCAATAACAGGAAGAGCTTGAACAAGGACTTTTGTGGCAGGATTGTCAAGTATAAATGAAAACTGCAGTTATAAAAAGAAAAATACTTCAAAATTACAGTAATTTTAGCCTTTTTTAAAAATGTTAATAATTGAGCTTAAAAGAGACATATAGCCAAACCTTTTTTGGCTTTAGTTCTCTTTTGGGCCACAGGAGTACATTTTACTAATGTACTCCTGTGACCCAAACTCGGCATAAAGCGGACTACTGCCTATATTTGTGACAGTGCAGAGCCACGCTACAGCCAAGAAAGATCCTGACAATATTGTTGGGATCCACCCCGCTGCCTGATTGACAGCTGGCTCTGCCTTTCTAGAGCCAGAGCCAGCTGGGGCCACCCCTTCCCCTGTCTGTCCCTCCAATGAGCACTAGAGGAAGAGAGATAAGGGAGGGGGGATTCTTGCGGGGAGTGGTGACTGACAATGACCTCTCTCTGCAAGGAGAAGCCGTGAGCTTGGGTAATCAGCGGTTTGTGATTGCTCAGTTCTCGAGCTAAAGAGCCGGCATGTGGCAGCTGCAGTGTCACACACAGCCTAAATCTATTGGGATGAGTGTATTTTACTTTCCCAGTAGTTCTCCTTTAAATTAAACTTTGAGATCTGATTGGTTGGCTGTCATATACTGCAAAAATTGCACTATAGACTTCTGTAACCAAACATCTGTTTAGCTTTGTAAAAAAGAAGAGACAGCCTAGATGTCTCATATCTGGGACAATGTTTGCACTTTAGACAAAATCTGAATACTTGGACAGAAATGTGCAATGTAAAGCCCCAAAGAAAAAGTTAAACACCCCAACAACCAGCGAGCTTATCTAGGTGCCGTGACTTATTTCAGCCTTCAGTCTGGGAAAGCTGAAGTTCCAAAATCTCATGCAGGAGCACATTCTCAAGATTTCCAATCCTGTATGTGGGTTGGCTTCCTGGCACTCATGACCTAAAGAAGGAATAACTTGTATATTCTGAATTCATACTGCTCGGGATACTGATCCCTTCCAGCTTCACGTGACTGCACCCCCAGAATCTGCAATAATTCAGCTAGAGGAAAAACGACAAAAGAACATTTATTTTTTCATATAACAATTTGAATTTGTTAGAGAATAGGAAGTTGTCAGAGCAGCTTTACACATTCATCAAAGATGTATTACTGCTTCATCAGCATTCTGGTAAAGCTACAAATCTTTACAATGAGCTGTCAGTTTGCAAACATTATTTTGTGTGAGACAGGAAGCTATGTAGTTTCCTACCACCCCTACTAAGTGCTGTAGCCATACTATGCTGTGCATATCACTCAATTAAAAGCTGCTTTTACTTGTCATAGTGATGATTTTCTGTTGAAGTATCTGATGGTACAGATACATTTCAGCTATGCATTATGTGTGTGAGTAATCCGTCATCAAAGCATTACTATTGAGTTGTGTAACCTTTATAAAAAAAAAAAAAAACCATTCCTGTAGAATGCCTTAAGCAGTTACAGGGGGAACAAACATGGAGGGGGATGAATGAATCTAATCTTCAGAAGTTTAATACCATAAGATACTTTTTCTTGTTGGGTTTCTAAAGTTATTTTTTTAGTCTGTAAAGGAAGTGTTCTCTGAATGAAGGATGGAGGCTGCCATTGCTGTCTTTACATTCTTGAAATGCCAGCTACCTGGCTCTCATGCTGGCCCTCTTAATTCAATACTTGGGGTTGTTTTTTAGGAAGCCAGCAATGGTAACACTCCTATTTCTCTCAGGAAAGATAAGCTGTACACTTTACATAAAACATGTCTGTTTAAAGAGAACTATGGGGTAAGCTTTTTATCACATAGTTCTTTTAAGGGTCATGGGAGGACATATACCATCGTTCTCCCGTGACCCAAAACTCAGTATATAGAGAGCTGCAGCTCGCAATACACTGAGAGCGCCGCTGACAGTTTAATTGTCACACGTGGGCTCGAACTATGAGGTTGAGTGAAAATCACTCACCTCATAGTTCTCCTTTTAACTAGGACTGCAAGATCCAGTGGGCACTCTTGCATCTTATAGTTAGTTGGTATCCCAAAAATAATAAAAACCCTCTGGGAATGCCTCCTTGGGTATTACCAGGATGCCGGCCTAACCTATGACTGTTGTAAAAAGTACCACAAGTTGGTCAAAAGTTAGTTACTTGAAGGCCACACGTGGAATGATGAAAGCGCTGAAATGTATGAAGTACAAAACATTGACAACGTTGTCAAATACAAAAGTACAGAGTACATTCCCCGTCCGTCCGCACTTCAAATATCAACAGTTATGTACTTTTGCTATTTTTTAATGTTGTATGTATGACATGTTGCAGTTTGGAGGATCATTAGATCGGTTGCATGTGCAGCTGCTTGATACAATGCTGCCACATAGATTATACATAAAACTTCTATCTAAGGAAGACATTCTACAGTTAGACAAGTCATGAATGGGTTGTGGTCTTTGGATTCCTCTATCTATGCTAATCAGCACGAATGGATGAAACTTCTGCTCCGGCCATTGTATTGACAGCTGGTGCTTGCCTAAATACATGGAGTGCCGGTAGATAATTAGCTGTAGTTACTGTTTAGCCAAAAATTTTAATTGATTTTTGTTGAGCCAGCGGGGCCACACACTGTAAGAATTTAATCCGGTTCCTGTGAAATTCTAACAGTGTATGGCCAGCCTTAGACAATGGTCACCACAACATTTGTCCCACAGGAGGATTTACCCTTGCCTTCTATTCTGGTGACCATTTTGGATTTCCCTTTACTTTGTCTAGCAGACGAAGGTCCCCAGGTCAACTAGAGAGTGATAATCTCCTAAGCAAAGATACAGACAGCAAAAATAGAAGGGCTAACAGAAACCCACTCTATCCAAAACTGAAACAATCGCCTTTGCACACATTTAAAATTTTGACTTGTCACTTGTGTCGAGCATTATTGAGCTATTCTTGTTCTGTTTTATAATTAACCTTCATTGAAACTTGTTAAGTGAGCGAGTAGTGAGTAATAGGTGAATACTGGAATGCGAAGGTAAGGAGTTCTTTGTGTAGAAACTGCTGTGTTGGGAAAAGATACTGATCACAGCAAATGTGTCACTCAAGGCACAGCAGCAGACCTTGTGATATTGCTTTCTATACACTACCCTCTCTATTCCTCACACTTTAATTACAAAGCTCAGCTTATAATGCTTACAGGAGCTCTGCCTGTCTTCTGCAATCATAATGGAAATATATGGAAATAGCTCTTGTCTGTAGAATTGGCCCTGCAGTTCATATTCTGTAGAGCGATCTGCAGTTCTTCCTATAGTACGTTGATTTTAAAACCACTAAGTATACCAAATTCATACTTTTTAATTATTCATGTGAAATATTTGACAACCTTATAAACTGTTTCTGCCTACACTGGTTACTAGAGAATTCTCTCTGACAGCTTAGGTCATATAGTGGAGTAAAAGCTCCCACTGTTAGTTTTTTTTTCTTTCTTTTTTTTTTCTTGTTAACCTGTTATAAAGGGAGTATCTGTGCCCACAGACCGGAAGAAAACAATGTTTTGTACATTTATATTACAGAGCAATGAAGACTACTTCCTTTTTTCACAAAAATGGGTATCGCTCTTCTAAAATACAGTTGTTGTTAAACCATACGACTGTTTTTGATAGTGTGCTTATTGGGAGTTTATTGCAATATCATCCGGGACTGTAAAGATAATATTGCGGAAGGATGATCTTGAAAGCTCAGAGTAATTATTCTTTGAATAGCCTCCAGTTATCCAATGTGCTCGCTTGATCCTGCAATGTGGAGAAGTAGCGGCTGCGAGGAAAAGGATAACTGTTTTGTTAAAGTGTTTGTGCAGTGAAAGTGGCAGGCATTTCACTGAATAGAAGGTTGGTGATTTATAGCGCTCCGAGCAGATGAAGCCAATCGGTTAGGAACAGAAAATCCTTTGTAAGCAAGGATCAGAGCTGTTTGCAGGTGTTCGCTCAATGCATCCTTTTGTTTTTCATCCTCCTACTTCGAGCGTTTCTGCACGCCCATGCTATGACAGGGCTAGAGAAACATTTGTGTTATGCTTCAAGTCTGTACTGGACTAGTTGAAAATCACTCAATAAAAAGCCTTTTTTAAAATAAGAAAATATAAAGTAGATTTCATATTATGGGAGACACTGCCAGTGAATATTGAACACCTGCTAGGCAATGAGTGGTATAGAAGATTAAATGGCTAGGACTAGAATACTGCATCAGAGAAACTTAATCTTCATAAAATCACACCTTAAAGCCGTGATCTACTGTTTGAAAACAAATAGTAATGCCGGAAAACCTTTCTGGTAGGAGAGGTCTTTTTTATTTGACTTCTCTAAAGACCATGTAACTGCAACATAGACTTCAGTGAAAATACATTTGTATCCTTAGATAAGTAAACGTCTAGACAAGTATAACATTATAAGCATTTAAAACATGTATCTGCTTGTTTGTGCTAAGAATAGTTGTATTCTTTCTAATAGTCCTATATTTAATTGTTCATCAAGGATTGCAGTGATATACCATGTCTACTAGAGCAGTGGTTCGTAACCTCAGGACCCACATTTGTTCTTGGTCATTAAGTCGCGACCCAAGTCGCACTGCAATGGAACGCACGGCATTAGGGTACCACACGTTCTGGTGCAGGCGTACGAACTGTGGGTGGGAAGTGCGTTTGGGGTACTATTCAAATGAATGGCAATGCAACACACTTCCCACACCAGAATGCACAGCCGGTGCGATTACGTGGTACAGTGCGTTAATCACACGGTACTATGTAATTAAGGCAATGTACTAGTGTGAATGGGCCCTTAAAAACACTGACGTACATGCACAACCACAGACACAATCTCAAACACTCAGACATTCTCACAGACACGCATACACACTCCAGAAATGTTTTATTTTTTATTTTTTTAAAGGTCCACCCAGTCTCCCAACCTTAACAGAACTGGAGTGGATCCTCGGCCTGGGGTCCCGTGTGGGCTGCTGTGCACCACCCATATGTGCATTGCTTGTATAGCTCCCTTGCGCACCCTGTAGAGTATGTGATGTCACTCTGGTTCAGGCACCTCCTATAGGACACGTCAGGGAGCTGTAAGCAATGCACACATGAATGACGCTTCGTCGCATTCATTGCCCCATCCCATCTCAAGCTGACACTTAGTGCCAGGCAGCATATTGTGAATGGCAGCTTGGCACAAGAGCTGACAGTGCTGTGCTAGTGGGAGGCAGAGGAGCCTATCGCATAGAAAAGTGGAAGGCATGCAGTCATCCACTGAACACCGGGGTCGTGACCCACTTTTGGGTCCACGACCCACCAGTTGAGAACCAAGGTACTAGAGGGCATTCCTACAAACATGTATATTAAATATTCTTCAAATATGCCACAACAAATCTTGATAATTGCAAAAAAAATGCATTCGATTCAAACTTCCCAAGAAGTCCTAATCGGTGCACCCTAAACATAGGATTGAACTTTAGTTTTCTCTGTTTTCACATATTCATCAGCATGCCAGATTTCAACACTATTATATAGGGCTGCAATCACTGACCCTTTGAACTACAATTTTTCTTATGTAATACAGAGTTTCGGCTAGAGCCTTTCGTTGGCCAGTCTATGTAGAAAGCAGGTTAAAGACTAATGTATCGAAGGCAGCCGATTTGTAAAGTTATTTGAATAGCTGAGTTTGAGTCAGTAAATAATGCTCAGCAATTCAATTCTAGGAAAACTAAAGTTGCAGTTCACAAACATAGATGGGAATTTTTTTTTTTACATGCCAAAAGATTTGTTCTTCCATGTACCCAGTTTTGTCTAGATACCTCTGCCAGACAGCATGGCCAGATTTTTGACCTTCTTTGCAGCAATGTGACTACTTGGTGAAAAATACAAAAGCAAAATGTTTCCCAGCACACTTACCAGCTAGCCTGCAAAGAAAATTGCACAGTGTAACTTCACGGGTTAAAAACTGAGGTTTTAGTTGTTCCTGTGCCTTTAGGGCCCGTTCACACCATCTCCAGTGCGTTCCGGCACATTTAGTGGCCAGAACACACTGGGTCACTTTCTGGGGTGGGAGGGGGAGGGGCAGTGTCATTAAAGTCAATGGCAACCCAGACATGCCCGTACCAGAACGCATGGTACAGCAATGTCCATGTTATGGTCCGGTGTGATCGCCGGATGTGCTAGGAAACCTTTTGCACTTGTATTGTGTAAAGCCTTTCCATGTGCACCTTACTTAACCCACTTAAACCACCAAAAGAAAGCTCTGTGTCCCCCAAAAAATGATATAAAATGAATTTCAGTTCAGCATTGCATGACGGAATGTCAGTCAAATTACTGCACCGCTGAATACTGAAAAATGGCCTGGACAGGAGGGGGTGTAAACATCCTGGTCTACAAGTGGTTAAAGCTAGTTATGAATTGATGAGTGCGTTTGCCATTTGTATTGCTTGCTTGGTGAAGAACACACGCCATTCTGTTGATAGGTCATTGAAGCGAGCTGTATCACAATAATAAAGACATCCCTCTTCTTCCTTGAGTAGATGAGTTTGTGTTTTCTATTTGGAGCATATCTTTAAAGCAGACCTTTTACCCATATCTTGAAAATAACACACCCCTTCAGAAATGTTTAGTAATGACGATCTACAAACAACATATATAGATAATTGCCGGCTTTGTATTCTTTGCATACCTTATTTCTCTTTTCTTCCCCAGTCTTCTGACTGTGGCCATGTTAACTAAGGGCAGATTACTAGCTCTCCTATTACTTCCTGGATTTCTGGCACATGTGACTAGGACATGTGACCATGTACATCATCTCAGGGGAGGGAAATGCCTTTCCCTGAGATCTCCTGAGATTACAGATGAGATTTCCCAGCAATGCTCCGCTGCTAAGGAAATCCCAGTGTGCATTGCAATGGCAAACTGAAGTCATTTTGCCTTTCAAAGCAGGAAGTGAATGCTCTGCAAGTATACGTTTGATCAAAATCACAGAATTTTACACCTGACATGTCTGTTATTAGTCATCATACATAGAGGAATGTATTGGTAGAATTTGATTTGAGTGTAAAGGTCTGCTTTAATGCCCAGAAACCTGGAATATGAAAACCTTATCATACATTCACTGTCATTGTTTAGCTACATGTCTGTGAAGATTCTCTTTTATTCAGATCATGATATATGTAGTAGCAATTGGTCACCTTCAACTGGATTTGCTCTGTAATGTTGAGCACATTTCATAATGTTGCCAAGCCATTTCTTCAGTTCTAATGCATGTCAGGAAGATTTGTCCAAGTAATGTGTAGATGTCCTGTTCCTGGACAAGCAATATTGACACATTCAAGGTCATTGGATTAGGGGTCTGTGCTACTTGTGTCGATATAAATGCTAGAGTATCTTCCTGACACTCATTAGAACTGAAGTGGCTTGGAGAAGCTACGAAACGTCTTTTAACATTACAAAGTCCATTTGAATGTGCTACTGCTAGGACCTGCTCTATCCAAAGAAAGGCAAAGCAGGACAAATGCAGCCTCAGTAGTGAGTTTAATGTGTGTTCAGTAACCTTCAAGGGTATTTTATAAAATTGCTGCTAGGACCTTCCTGGTGGCCGAACTGATGGCTGTGTTACTATCAATATAGCTCTAGGGATCATTTGACCTTGAAGTTCTTGCTGGAGAGACACACAAAACTCTGTTGGAAAGCTTTTTTAACACGCCCTACTGCAAGGCTTAGATGTCTGTTTAGCTTTAAAGTGTTTGTTTGCAAATGACCTTGTTTTTTTTTTTATATATATATATATAGTTGGTTTTTGCCTTTGTAAATGAAGAGAGATTTCCCACCAATGGATGGAGTGTGTATGATCCTATTACGGAGTTCCAGAGACAGGTATGGAACTCTTGCTTTTGATGAAAGACACACATTACATGTCCATTACATTGTGATTTATACTATGTCTTCTGTCTGGTAAGTTTGTCTGACACGAACACTAAAGACTACATTTTGGGTGGTAAAATTAAGAAATATGTTGAATTAAAGGATTAAGAGTAAATATGACCAAAGATACCAGCAAGGTTAGATGTTGTCAGTTGGGCACTTATTTCCTTTTTGCTATAATGTTCAATTCCTGATGACTCTCCATGACCTTTTTAAAGTGTGTTTTTCTACTTTTGCAGTTGAATTTGAGAAATCCCCGCTATATGTTTGTTCTATGTTCCCATGCACACAGCATACCAAAAAAATATATTAAAATATTTCTTGGCTTTTTAGATATTTCTTTGCTGAAGGCCTTTTGCACAGATTTCAGGCTACTTTGAGCAGTTTGAAAGTGATAGTAGAAGGACAAACAGACTGGCAGACTGAGCTTCTTCTTGTTACTATACAATGCTTCTAAAGCTGGCAATGTACTGGTAGATTTTTTTTTATACTAACACTTGTATGAAAAATCTCATCAGCATATTCGATGATGCCATCAGAGACTTGATGAATATTGCTTAAATTATTATTTTTTGCCACTATGGAGATAATTGATTGTCAGGTTGACCCCTAAAAACTATTAGAAAATCAAATGTTCTTCCTAAAACAATTTTTTTTTTGCACAGAAGTCTAAACTATGTATACCCACTTTAAAGTGCAGTTCCACTTTTGCGGTCACATTTGAGAACCCCTCTAGATGTTTGTGTGCTCGTTCACATAGCTCACCTACAAAAACCTTTTTTTTAGCTGTCTGTTTGGTTTCTTTAGCCATTTCTTTTGGTGAAGGCCTTTGTGCAGATTCTAGGCTACTCTGAGCAGTTTGAAAGTTAAACTATAGAGTCAGACAGAGGGGACAGACTGTGCTTCCTCTCATTAACATACCTCTGCTTTGGAATAGATTACTATCCCTGTACGCAGGAATGATTGTGTCCAGGAACAGTGATTTATTCCTAACCGCATGTAATCATATCAGATACGATTACATGCAGACTTCCGCTTACAGATATAGCTTCTGTCACCAAGTCATTCATTTGAATGTGTACAGCAGCTAAATTGGACATTTTGGGATTCCTGCCACAGGAGTCCATAGGTTCCTGCAGTCATCCTTAATTGCATAGTGTGAATGAAGCCTTTTATTTAGTTGCCTACACAGCTTAGCATTTTAAACTACACCAATTAGCCATAACGTTATGCTCACCCTCCTAATACGGAGTAGGTCCCCCTTTTGCTGCTCAAACAGTCCTGGCCTGTTGAGGCATGGACTCCACTGGACCTTTGAAGGTATGCTGTGATATCTGCCACCAAGCCATCAGTAGCTTATCATTTTAAGTCCTGTAAGTTGCGGGGCCTCCATGGATTGGACTTGTTTTTCCAACACATCCCACAGATGCTCAATTGGAATGAGATCTGGAGAATTTGGAGGCCAAGTCAACACCTCAAACTCATTGTTGCGTTCCTTAAACCATCAATTATGTTTCTCAAACCCAGAGTGCATCAATGATCCTTAGCTGCCCATGACCCTGTTGCAGGTTCACCGGTTTCCTTCCTTGGACCATGTTTCGTAGGTCCGGACTGGGAACATCCCACAAAAGCTGCAGTTTTGGAGTTGCTCTGACCCAACCGTCTAGCCATCACAATTTGGCCCTTGTCAAAGTCGCTCAAATCCTTGCACTTGCCCAACTTCAGGGTTAAAATATTACCTTGCAGTCTAATATATCCCACCTACTTCCAAGTGCCATTGTAACAAGATAGTCAATGTTATTCACTTCACCTCTCAGTGGTCATAATGTTATAGCTGATTGGTATATATTAAAACAAAACACATTTTCTGTTAGGATTTGGGTTGTCCTTTAATGTTGGAGCCCAACCTTTGGGGTTCCGTACACTGAAATCTGATGTGGATCTTTAACTTTTATTTAAAACTGTACCTAAACATTAAGTGCGGGCATTTTATTTTATTTGTTATAGAATTTTGTAGTCCTTAAAACTAGACAAACACAGGACACAGAAATATTGAAATATACAGAAGATTTAAATAGGCCAGCAAAAGCTGAAATGTGCTGTCACAGATATACTGGCATTGGTTGGTCTGTCCCTGCTCAGCTCCGGTCTAGGAATAAGTACTCTTAAGAGATTTTGCTCTGCCTTCACACCACAGTTTTGGTTAAAGCTGCTCTTGGACATCACATTTCATCTACTTTTATGCTGTTTATCGTGAAAGCACATGAAAAATTATATAAACTGGCATAAATACATTGCAATCTTTATACTGAGATCTGAGATTGTTTGGAATGCAGCCAAATACCAGCTTTTGTCGAATCAACTGAAAAATCAGTGTGTGCTTGCCCAGTGTGACAGCTGTCATGTGTTACACAGCCGGTGGCATTTGTCTATTGAATGGTATAGGAACAGTTTACATGTACTGTAAGGGGTACATGGTGAATCAAATGTAAAGAACGGTGGACACATTCTGAAGAGTACCTTTTAACCTAGGCTATTCCAGTGCTGCCATCACATAGCCTGTGAATTAATACTTATACTTACGTTTCTTTATGGGGCTCGTGATTTTCATTTCATCAGTGTCAGCCTGATGTGCAAAGCACTAAGTAGTTTGTGTTATTTTATGAAAACTTCCATGTGGTAAGAGCGGGCCTTCTGGGCTTCATGCCCAGGTTGAGTCAGCCTGTTAGCAAGACAGCTGCCAGCTGAATGGCCACTCCGCCCTCCTTACAGTTCCAATCGTTATATCATTAAATAGATTACAGCCATTTTGTGTCTGTACATTTCCACTTAGGGCTGAGGTAGACCTCCAGATTTGCATCACACGATGGACTCTGCTGCTCATCAGCACTAGCACAGATCATCATATTAAATATTGTGTCTGCTATTTACATATTTTGTTTCTTTTTACCATACATTGTTTGGAGAGTCCTCAGTACGAATGCCCTGGCAATTATAAGATTTGATCACCACCTTGTGGTTGTTGGATCAAAGTACAGCAAGAAAAGATAAAACAAACACAATGCAGGAAGTAGGCTGAACATGAGTTTATTTCTTTTACCAAGGGCTTGCCAAATAATAACTGGAGATTAGCCTTCATTAATGACAATTTTGAATTCTGTGATACCTACCCTCGATATTTGATGGTCCCATTTCATGCCACAGACGACGATCTCAAAAAGGTTGCCACATTCCGGTCAAGGAACAGGATTCCGGTATGTAGTTTTCTGTTGGTTTGAATCTGCAATTCTTAGTGTGTGTTTTTTTGCTGCAGCTGTTTTTTTACTTCTGTTTCTACAGAAACGGATAGAATATTCTCATATATATATATATTTATATATAATTTACATTAAAGATAAACATTTTAGAATTTATTTGTCATTAACATGACATGTATCATTTGTATCCTTGGAAATATTGGGGCTTGTTGTCCAGCAGAACTTCTACTATACAAGTGTCATGGGAAGGAAAAATGCAATAGTCAGATTTAGAAATTATATTGTATGACCTAAATGAATTATTACTTGGCCTGTGTAAAGTAGCTTTTGACTTGTTGGAGATTTCATTCAGAACATATTTACAAGCATCAGTGAAGCTAGGAGGGATTTGGAAAAATAGTTGTATGTGTGCATGTGTCCTTCACCCCAGAATGAACATTAAACGGGCATGTAATAGATGTACCTTGAGAAATGCAAAGCATCATGTTAAACTTCTGTTTGCGCTCTGGTTGCCCATCATACACCAATGGAGAGTGTCGGCCTTTTACCAGTGACACCATGCAACTCATGGTGTCACTCAGCCCCTCTGTGCTGTCTACAGCTTTGTCCGCACCAGGGCACAGAGGAAGTGTCTCCCTGTCGGCCATTATAAGAAGTAGATAGCATGGGGTGGGCTGAGTAACACCACGGGTTTCATGGTGTCGCTGGTAATATCTGGCAGTTTATACAAAGCTAATTGCTGAACAACCAGAGCGTGAACAGAATTCAAACATGGTGCTCTGCATTTATCAAGGTACACGTGTTGTATGACTGATGCTCATAGGGTAATTCTAGGGTGAACATCCACTTTAAGGGGATTATAATACTCTGTGGAGTATCTTGGACCACTAACAAACTTGCAAATTTGGAGTCTAACCAAATAAATTTGATTGTGAAGTCTTTGATGGAAGTTTTGTGTCTTGAGAAAATAGGGAGCTGTGCTAAAAAATAGTGGTTTTCCAGGTTCCCTGGAATCCTCCTTAAGGAACAGTATGTGACGTGTATTAAATACATTTTTGTACCCCCCCTTTTTTTTAAATAAGTCAGCCAAGACCTAGTTGACACATTTAAGTCTCGCCTGCTTTCTTGTACAGGTTTTGTCCTGGGTACATCCAGAAAACCAGTCTGTCATCATGAGATGTAGCCAGCCGCTTGTGGGCATGAGTGGCAAACGGAATAAAGATGATGAGCGGTACTTGGAAATTATTAAAGAGGCAAATGGCCAGCCATCCAAACTGACAATCTATGATGCCAGGCCAAATGTTAATGCTGTGGCCAACAAGGTAAAGAGTTTCTGAGCTGGCAGCTTGCTCAGGATGCTATCACAATTTGTTATTGCCATGTTCTCACTATATAGCCTTAAGAGAGGCATGTATCGCAGCCTACGGAATAAATGTCAAAGTACCGCAGCGCTGAATACTGAAAAATGGCCTGGATGGGAAGGGGGTTTAACACCGCGGATGTCAACTGGTTAATTATTTGCGTAAAACTTTTTTAGCATTCTACATGTGTGATGTTACAAAAATGAAATGTTGCCATTATTCTGATATACACACGATCCATGGTAAACAAATCCAGGTAACCAGTATACCTAAAAAGTTTCATCCAGTGGCAAATTTCCTGGGTTGTTTCTGTAACATATAAGCAGTTGTCTCCTTGAAAAGTACCTATGTGTACACCCCTAAAAGAGACATGAGCTTTGTTTTAAAGTGAACCTCCGACTTTCCCTATACAGGGCAACCGTAATTTTCTTTATAGCTTACCTTTTGTGCTGCTACTTTTCCTGATTTCCCCCAGTGCCCCATTCGCCCACCAAAGCCCTTTGCTGAAGCCTGGTGATTGGCTGCTCATGTGGCATGCACTGCACAGTGGGAGGAACAGGAGATCATTTTTGCCCTATACCCAGAACTGCCAGTTGTTTCCAAGAGCTCAGGCTGGAGAACTAGGTGTTGGGGTGATGTGAGGAAGGTAGATATTACAGAAAGTGGGCTATAAAGAGAACTTGAGTGGAGAACCATTGATGCATGGTGTTTATTGCACATCGTTTCTTTTCTCTGTAGGCCACAGGTGGAGGTTATGAGAGTGAAGACGCTTACCCCTTTGCAGAACTAGTGTTCTTGGACATACACAACATTCATGTGATGAGGGAATCTCTGAAGAAACTGAAAGATATTGTCTTTCCACAAGTAGAAGAGTCTCACTGGCTGTCAAGCTTGGAGTCCACACACTGGCTGGAGCATATTAAGGTGAAATTGTGGATATGTTTTTACATGTTTACCTTTCAGTGTCAAAACGGAATTATTTACAAGTTAAGATTTGATGTTTAATGGGGAATAACTAGGAAATAATAGAGTAGAGCACAAAGGCAAAATAGATTTTTCAAACTGAAAATTCTGCAAGGACTTTGTTCTTCTTACTGTGGCATGCTGTGGATGGTGGTTTGTGTACAGCTGGATATGAGTTGTGCAGCATCTGCCTTTCATTTTCCAATATCTCCTTGTAAAGTTTATTAGGTCTAAGTCATACCCTGAAAAATCTGTCTCTTACACTTCCTGATGTGACATTGCCACTCCGGTTTCTGTAGCCTCATAGCTACATATCCAAAAAGCAGGGGGTAGGCAAACGCCGGCCCTCGAGCTGTGGTGAAACTACAAATCCAATCAATCATCAGGCGCTTGGAGTCATGCCTGTGAGAATCTTGCAATGCCTCATGGGATTTGTAGTTCCACAACAGATGGAGGGCTGGAGTTTGACCACCTCTGCTGCAGAGTATTATTCTCTAAGGCACAGCATAGAAAGAAACATGGTACTTTGGGGAAAATCAGCTGCAGGACCAGCTGCAGGGAAATTACAGCCAATACTGACAGCTAGTTCTAGACCTTCTGCTTGACCTTATTTTGGGCAAAACTTCCACATTATATGACCATAGCGCTGCAAAGCAATGGTGCATGCTGTAATAAGTCATTAGGTAATGCATACTTTCCAAGGAAGAGAATTGTGTCTGTTTTTATAGCAACTTTCTTGGCTGTAATATGTTTGTCATTATTGTTAGGGAAACTGACTTTTTTTTTTGTATATGGTATTATTACAAAGGAGATTTTATGTCAGCCATATTAAAAGTGGTCATTAGAGAGATTAAGGGAAAGCTCTTAAGAAACCTTGTATCTGTAAAGAAAGAGAATGCTTACCTCAGCCAGTCGCACCCCTGAACCCCGCTTCATTGATGAGGAATGATCTCCCAATGTCTGGTAGGAAACAACCACTTTCAGGAGTATCAGTCTCGTGTCCCTCGCAGCCCTACAGCTGGTCATACACCTATACATTTTTTATGGTCAGATGAAAATAGTGCAGCAGATTCCTCCAGCTACACTAAACTGTGTGGATGGAGGAATCTCCCACTGGGCCAAGCTTCAGTATCTTGCTAGTCGGCCCCGTTGACTCTCAAATACCTGAACAATGCCTGCATCTAATCAGATTGTTCAGGTATTTTGAGAGCTAGCAGGGCTGGCTAGCTAGAAGCTTGGCCCAGTGGGAGATTCCTCCATTCACGCAGTTTAGTGTAAATGGAAGAATCTGTTGCACCTTTTCCATCGGACCGCAGATAATCTATAGGTGTATGGCCAGCTTTACTGGTTATTCCTGTCGACCTCCACTCCCGGAAGTGTCTGTTTTTTCAGCAGACTTCAGGGGACAGTTCCTCACTATCAGTCTGCATGTGGCCAAGCAGCAGCAGGAGAGGCAAATATTTATTTTCTACTTTACAGGTACGTTGTTTGTAGAATTCTTTCCCCTTGACAGGGTCATTTTAGTGGTACTGCTTACATCCTAGTGCACTCGCTACACATGGTTTCCAGAAGGTTCCCTCCAACCACCAAGCACTCTTCTGACAGTGGGGTTGAAAGGATGTAGTGAGCTGCACACAAGCAAAGCAGAAAGTGTTCACCCAGTGATCAGCAGCGTGAGCCCAAAGGCTGCTAGGAAAGCACATGCATGATGCAGTGGGGGATTCATGAAAACTGGAGCAGTTACCCATGGCAACCAATCCTTCATTTTCACAATTATATTTAGTGCCCTACCTGTGCTATATATTTAGCAAATTCCTTTTTCCACTGCTGTGGGGCCTGTCCAGTACTGCACGCCCTGTATACCAAAATTGTCACAGTTAACCACCGCGCCTGTATTGCCTTAACTTCGGCATTTTCCTGAGGTGAATTATCAGCAGGTTGCTGGGCTGCAGACAGGCTTTCCATTTCAGTGACTAAGGTTCAGGCTACGCATACATAAGGTGTGCGCTAGCTGACTGGGAAGATTTTGGCACTCCAAACAGCAAAGACCTGTGAATGGATATTTGAGAAGTCTACCGTATTTTGAAAACAAAATAGCATCAGGAGTGGGGCCCAGTATGGTAAAGTACACTATAGAAATGATTATGTTTTATTTACCTTCCTTCTCTTTACCATTATATCATTATTTTGGTCTATGTGCAAACCCCTTTACTCCCAGATTTGGTTTTTGGGTGATAGGGTAAGAAACGTGATCCTGGATTGTGCAATATATGAGCAGTTGTTTGCCTTATAAAACAAATACATAATTCATGTCTGCAAAGCGTTGTGTGTTTATTGATTAGTGTCTTACAATGTACCTGCTTTTGTTGGTGTTCTGCATTCTAGAGAAATGATGACAGCTAGACGGCTTTACTGTGCTCACTGTAAATCCAACAGCACATTATATTATAGTATTGACTGTTTCCAGATGCTGTGTAAAAATGATCTTATAAATTTTTACCTTTTTTATATTGGCTCTGATAAAAATTTTATTTGTTCAGTTGGTTTTAACAGGAGCCATTCAGGTGGCAGATAAAGTAGCTTCTGGAAAGAGCTCGGTGGTTGTGCATTGCAGCGATGGCTGGGACAGGACAGCCCAGCTCACCTCTCTGGCCATGCTGATGCTGGACAGCTACTACAGGACCATCACTGGCTTTGAAGTGTTAATACAAAAGGAGTGGATTAGCTTTGGACACAAGTTTGGATCAGTGGGTATCTTAAAGAGGAATGATGTGTGCTGTCTGTCTGCCATGGCTGTATTTATAGAGGTTGACAACTGTTTATATGGGCTCTGTCCGTTGTCTGGGCATCCACTTTATGTGATCAGAGATTTAAAAATTGAATTCCGATTCGAGACAATATACTGTCTGATTTTTATATGCGGCACTAACAGACTGTACAGTAATCACAAGGCTGAAGAGAAAAATGGCATGGGTGCATGTCACTGCAAAGAACCATTAAACTGCCCATAGCATCTATATAATATCCTCCTAAAGTTCTGCTGCTGCAACTATTGAGAACTCTTTAGCTTACAGACAGGGAAAACTGTACATGTTGTATTTTTGGTTCTGCCATCTATTACCCTGCATCCTTAAGCACAGCAAATTTGTTTTATTGTAAATGTGGACATGTTCCAGGCTGTGAAATTATTTGGTAAAGACCCCTACAGACTCCCAAGTCTTTAGTCCACCCATCACTTGGAAAAAACAGTGACTCTTTTGGAGGAGTGGGGATAGGGCCAAGATACTCCTATAAAAATTGAGATGTGAAGGAAACGCCAGCTTTCTGTATGTGGAGACCATGCATACGGTTTTCACTAAAGGTAACTTCATTCTGGTTAAACTGCCCAAGTTTGTGACAGGTTTACTTTAAAGTGTATATTCATTCAGCCAAATTGAAATGAACACCTATGTGGAAATACACTGCAACTCTCTGTACTAAATAATCTCAAAAGGGAAGTTAAATAGCATTCTACTGCTTCAAAATAGTTTAAGACATTGTAATTAAAGGCTGCTGCGATCGTCCTTGTATGTTTGGGCTTGTTTGTAAATTGTTCTTTTTATCCCTCTGCTAGATCAGCTTGATGGTTAAACATCTGATGTCATCTTATTTCATTCTAGAGAATTGGACATGGTGATAAGAACCATGCTGATGCTGACAGATCCCCGATCTTCCTCCAGTTTATTGACTGTGTGTGGCAGATGTCAAAGCAGGTAATTGTGGAGATACATTAATGTGCACCAATTCAGTACATTAGTCATCACTGTGATTCTTTGTGCAGGCAGTTTCAGACAACGTTTA
>NW_017306361.1:347300-347885 GCF_000935625.1 Nanorana parkeri | reverse complement strand
ATAAGCATTTTCAGAACATCCCTGGGCAGGACTGCAGACTTTGGTTAGTCATTCTGTGCTGAGAAACCTCCTGTTCTCAGATCAATATATCTCCATGTGTGCGATTTCTGTAGATGGAAGAGTAAAAGATTGGTATTATTCCTTTTGGCGATAATGAAATAATGCTTGTCTCTGACTACTGCTATAAGTTTCTATACAAATCACCAGTTCTGGTTTTTATCCAGTATGTAGAAACTAACACAGCAAATAGCAGTGCAGTCTGCTTCTGTTCCTCTCTCGCTTTTAAAGCCCTGGTTCCCAACCTGTTACCCAGGGTCCACATGCAGCTCTTTGGTACTTGCGGTAAGGCCCTTTGCAGAGCCCAGCAATCGGCAGTCGAATCATTGATTGGTAAAGAGGCTATAATGATAGTGATCTAGCAGTGTCACGTATCAAGTCTCCATCTCTCCTGCTCCCTCTCTATCCCTCTCTCTCTCTCCATCCCTCTCTCTCTCTCTCCATCCCTCTCTTTCTCTCTCCATCCCTCTCTTTCTCTCTCCCTCCCTCTCTTTCTCTCTCCCTCCCTCCTCTTTCTCTCCCCCCCCC
>NW_017306361.1:346682-346994 GCF_000935625.1 Nanorana parkeri | reverse complement strand
CTCTCTCTCTCCATCCCTCTCTTTCTCTCTCTCTCTCCATCCCTCTCTTTCTCTCTCTCTCTCCATCCCTCTCTTTCTCTCTCTTCTCCAATCCCCCTCTTTCTCTCTCTCTCTCCATCCCTCTCTCTCCATCCCTCTCTTTCTCTCTCCATCCCTCTCTTTCTCTCTCCATCCCTCCTCTTTCTCTCTCTCGCTCTCCATCTCTCGCTCTCCATCTCTCGCTCTCCATCCCTCTCTCTCTCTCCATCCCTCTCTCTCTCTCCATCCCTCTCTCTCTCTCCATCCCTCTCTCTCTCTCCATCCCTCTCTCTC
>NW_017306361.1:337825-345589 GCF_000935625.1 Nanorana parkeri | reverse complement strand
CCCCCTCTCTCTCCCTCTCTCTCCCCCCCTCTCTCTCTCTCTCTCTCCCCCTCTCTCTCTCTCTCTCTCTCTCTCTCTCTCTCTCCATCCCTCTCTCTCTCTCTCTCCTAAAGCACAGTGGTAATTTTTCTTTCTTCCCTCCCAGTTTCCAACAGCGTTTGAGTTCAATGAACACTTTTTGATTACAATCCTGGATCACCTTTACAGTTGCAGATTTGGATCATTCTTGTTGAGCTCTGAGTTTGCCCGGGAAAAAGAGGTAAACATATATGTGTACATTGACCAGCTGTGTTAACTTGCCGCTTCTCTTTGTTGCCCAATTTTTAAAACGTTGTGTCTCTTTTCAGAAAGTAAGAGAAAAAACACAATCTGTATGGTCTTGGATAAACAGTGAGAAGTCCAAATATATCAACCCCTTCTACACAAAGGAGTTGAATCGGGTGCTGTATCCTGTGGCCAGCATGCGCCACCTGGAGCTGTGGGTCAATTACTACATCAGGTGGAACACAAGGATAAGACAACAGGTAACTATCCGAAGTGCTAGGATTATGGTAATGATTAGATATAAACACTTTTGGCTCATGCACACAAAAAAAGTTGTCTCATCAGTAAAGCGTGCGCTTTTTGTTTTGTTTTTTTTTCACAGATCTAAACACAGTTGAATTGTTTCCTATGGGCCATGCACATGGTGCATTCTTACACTGCATTCAAATTCTTTAAATCAAAATAGAAAAATCTGCAATCACATTCCTGCCTATGGGCCATATTTAATGCTGTACACATGTAACCGTTACTACACAATGTTTACATGCTTACAGCGCAAATGTACTTAAGGTGCCCATACACCTTACGATTATCAGACGATGTTCGTATGCGATCAACTTTTCGTCCGATAATTGTATGTGTGAATTGCAGTGTCCGACCGACATTACTGTACAATCGTACGACTTTTGACGGTCAAGCATGTTTGAAAACTTTGGTAGATCGTACGATTTTCGTAAGGTTGCTGGCGTTTCCGTCCATCAAAAGTCGTACGATCTACACTGCGCTTGCGCTAACGAAAATACGGCAAATCAATTACCGCATTTCGTCCAGGTGCTTTTCGTTAATTACGGCTAAATTAATCTTGCGATCATCAGGGCAGGATGGGGCTGCCGTACGAAAAATCGTACGACTATTCGATCATCGGACTGAAAGTTTTGTCCGATAATCGTAAGGTGTATGGTCACCTTTACTCTGTTGGCCTGCTCAGGGCTGACATGTAAATATCAACCATGTGTAATCAGCTTGATTACACACAGGTGAGTTGGCATGCTGGCCCTGAATGGATGCTTAGCGTCCCTAGCAGCTAATAAGCTATATTTTGCACAAACATTACATGTGGTTACAGTGGGCAATATGTAATTCACATGGTACAGAGTGGAGAACAGTGTAGTTTACAATGTACTGCCCAGTGTAAAGTGGAGTACGTAATCCACAGTGTAAAGTGGAGAGGGGTAAGAGGTCTGTGGAGCTGCACCCAGAGGGCAGGGGTCTGCCATCTGAGAAGCTACACCCAGGGGACAAGGGCGAGAGGTCTGAAGAGCTCCACCCATAGGAGAGGGGTAACAGGTTTGTGACTTAAAACTATTTAAGCCAGAGGGTAGCATGACTAGCGCTTTCAAAAAGAGGTCTGGAGTGGCAACCACTGTATAGTGCTGTTCGACCAACAATTTTTACCCTGCTCTTTGGACAAAAATCTATTAAAAAAATTAAAAGTTTTTTTTTTTTCTTTTCTGTTAATGAAGTGGTGCCAGGTGGGCCACACACAGCTTGAATTTCAGGTCAGCAGGATTCGGCCACAATTTGAGCAGCCAGCTTTACTCCTATGACAGGTTTCTTTTCAATGGGCACATTGGGATAGACTTTAGCTTGACTGACTTCTTCATGTTTTTGTCTCTAAATCAACAGCAGCCAAACCCTGTAGAGCAGCGTTACATGGAGCTGTTGGCAATACGTGACGACTATGTCAGGAAACTTGAAGAACTTCAAATCTCCAACTCACCAAAAATGAACAATTCTTCCACCTCGCCGCCCTCACCGTCACGAATAATGCAAACTCCTTTTTGAGTGAAGCGAACTTTGTATGAAGTATGGATACCGGCTGTGCTATTTTTCAGAAGGCCATTTTGAATGATGCCTTATTTGAAGGAAGGTGGAATCTTCGCGGTTGAACAAAAATGTGCCTTTTTTAAGATCTTGAAATAGTCTCCTTTTTATATGTTGCACTGGTATGTAGAGCTTGTTATACAATATGTAGACATGATTACTTGGGATAGCTGTGAACCAGATCAAGTCGGGGGAAAAAAAGCAGCTTGTTTTACCATATTTGCCATACCAGACTTCTGAATTTTCTTTTTGTATTTGCTTCTTTTCTTCCTCATTGTCCCTGGCAGTCCTCATCTTCCTTTGTAGTGTGTACCAGAGTCACATGTTCCTTGTGCAGGTCACACAGAGCTAACCATCCTCTATGTTGTAAAGCTGTACCTCTCAGTATTAATGGGCTCCATTGTAAGCTATTCAAAATAAATAAACCCCACGGCTTTCTGTACTGTAACTGTGCAAAGAAATAAAAACAGAGGGCGTATAGTTTTCACATCGCGCCCCTGTATATTTAGCACATCTTTTCTAAGTCATCTAGCATTGAAGTGCCTGAGAGTTTGGAGAAAAGTTTGCAGTTTTATGTTGTTTACTACATTCTCCTGCCACAGGAAAAACCCCGAAAGACTGGAAACCTGAATTAAAGGAGAACTATGGGGTTAGGACTTTTCCACATAGTTCTCCTAAGGGTAACGGGAGGACACAAACTAGCGTCCTCCCGTCACCCTAAGCTCAGTATACCACAAGATACAGCTCGCGGTATACTGAGACGCAGCGGCCGGGACGGATCCCGACATTGCTGCGGGATTGACAGCTGGCTCTGCCTATCCAGAGACAGTTGTGCCCTCCCCCGTCCGTTGCGCCAGTCAACGCTGGAGGGGGTGGAATCCCTGCACGGAGCTGTGAGTCACGGCTCTCTGCAGGGATAGATCGAGAAGTGAGCGACGGTATACTGAGACGCTGAAGCGGATCCCGACAAATATGTCTGGATCCGCCCAGCTGCGTGAGTGACAGCTGGCTCTGCCCATCTAGAGGCAGAGCCAGCTGTACCCGCCCCCTCCCTGTCCGTTCCGCCAGTCAGCGCTGGAGGATTGGAGGGGGGAATCCAGCCACTCCCCTGTCACGGCAGAGAGCTGTGACAGGATCGAGAAGTAAGCGAACGCCGGTATGTGTTCGCTCACCTCCGGATCTACTGAGCCAGCCTGTGACAGTCTCATTGTAACAGGTCGGCTAGAACTATAAGGCGAGTGAAAAGCACTCACCTCATAGTTCTCCTTTAAAGTTCACACCTGAAGTGCAGTGGTTTCCAATGAGTGTGCTTGCTGCATGTGCCCATGCTAAAGAGCACCTCTGCACCCATAGGAATGATTCCAAAATGTGAAAATTATAAAATCATTGTTTGAAATAACCCCCCTCCCCTCCATGTACTGAATTATGGATGGTCTGCATATTCAGAAAGTTTTTTTACATGTCTGTGAAGATTCTCATTAGACATGTGCACTGCCAAAAAATTCGTTTCGTTTTAAATTCAGATTTGTGTTATTTCGTTTTTCAGGATTCGGGTGTGAAAGTCGATTCGGAATTCGGACGAAATTCGGTAGCGTTAGTACGAACGTTCGTTTCGTTTTCTGTTCTTATTCTGTTCTTATTCTGTTCTTATTCTGTTCTTATTCTGTTCTTATTCTGTTCTTATTCTGTTCTTATTCTGTTCTTATTCTGTTCTTATTCTGTTCTTATTCTGTTCTTATTCTGTTCTTATTCTGTTCTTATTCTGTTCTTATTCTGTTCTTATTCTGTTCTTATTCTGTTCTTATTCTGTTCTTATTCTGTTCTTATTCTGTTCTTATTCTGTTCTTATTCTGTTCTTATTCTGTTCTTATTCTGTTCTTATTCTGTTCTTATTCTGTTCTTATTCTGTTCTTATTCTGTTCTTATTCTGTTCTTATTCTGTTCTTATTCTGTTCTTATTCTGTTCTTATTCTGTTCTTATTCTGTTCTTATTCTGTTCTTATTCGGTTCTTATTCGTTTCTTATTCGTTTGCAGCAAAAGTGACATTTGAGGGGGAAAAAATATTTTTCTCCTCTAATGTCACTTTGCTCCAACGAACGAAACGAATAAGAAACTAATAAGAACAGAAAACGAACCGAACGTTCGTGCGAACGCTACCGAATTTCGGAAATGGAAATTCGGATTCGTTTGCATTCGTTATGTCTGTAATTCGAAATTCGGATACATCCGAATTTACGAAAATTCGTCCAAATTTCGATTCGGAACGAAACGAATCGCACATGTCTAGTTCTCATCCATCCAGGTCATGGTATATCTGTAAAAATTAAGTCAAGGCAACTGGACTTGCTGTATTTTTCTTGAAGGCGTTTCACTGGTCATCCAACCAGCTTTCTCAATTCAGAATGACTTGTACAAAAATTATCTGGGAATAAATATGATGAATGTCGCTCCAATCCACATAATCTGTTAGTGGCAACCAGGTGTTGATTGCATTTGCATAATTGGAGCTAGGAGGTGTTAATAACCTGCCCAGGGAGAGGTGTTAAAACTGTACAAGTCATTCTGAATTGAGAAAGCTGGTTGGATGACCAGTGAAACGTCTTCAAGGAAAATACAGCAAGTCCAGTTGCCTTTACTTATTTTCTACAGATACAGCAGTTTTACATGTTTGTTAGAATCAGACTTCTGTTTTACTTAAGCTGGTGCGTGCTCCCTTTAATAAATGTGTCATCCTACACCACAATAGTTCATTTTAAATGAAGTCCTCATCTTTCTGCCCTGCAGAACCTTAGAACAGCCTATCTTTCTGCCATCAAACCAGTCTATACGCCCACACCTGTCTATGGCCAGGTACACACATTGTTCTACTAACCCTAGCCCATAATTGTTCAGAATTGTGTCCTTGTCCCACTAAAATTCAGACCTTCCCTAGTTGTCAAGATATTACAATTTCCATCTTTAAGAACGAAGCAAAGGACCGATAAAGGACTGTCTATGTACTGTTCAGGTAATACCACCTAGTAATCAAGTACTTCTATCAAATGGGGCCATTAGGAGAAGATCACGATGCAGGATTATCATTTACAGCAGCTTTGTAAATATGTATTTTTTGTATAATTACTACAAAATCTTTTAGAAGCCACTTTATAAAGAAACTAAAAACGAGCTTCTTCATTGTCCCTTCTGAAGTAGTATTAAACTAAGGAATCTAGATCAAAACAAATCTACATTGCCCAACAAAATATTTCTTTACATCTTTGCCCTGGCAGTTCTAGTCCACATGTTTCAGAACAGCTGGCTCCAGCTCTGTCTGCACTCCTTCCCTTAACTTCCTGTCTAGTACAAGATTTCAAAGAACAGCA
The DNA here is from genome assembly GCF_000935625.1 of Nanorana parkeri. Taxonomy (NCBI): domain Eukaryota; kingdom Metazoa; phylum Chordata; class Amphibia; order Anura; family Dicroglossidae; genus Nanorana; species Nanorana parkeri. The sequence goes on along the minus strand of NW_017306361.1, from coordinate 340,078 downwards.
GCTGTCTATCTATTAGCTTTGAGAAGGGAGGGGCAGGGTAGTGGCTTGCCTTGGGGTGTGTGTGAGAGCACACACAGGGGTGGCTCCACCCTGCAAGCACCCTAAAACAGGATATCAGGGCCAGTGCTGGGGGGGGGGGACCAGCTGATTCTGCAGGAAACAAACGTTTAAATGTCAAAGAGCAGCAGCCATTCAGTGATATAATCAGCATTTAACAGATTAAAACCCTTTTGGCTTTAATATGACTTTAAAGCAATGTGTGTATAGTAGAGAATATCCTGTTATGTAGTATCAGTCTGTGAAGAAAAACTACAGCTAAGGTGTCAGTCCAGTTGTACAATGTGCTGATTGGTGAGCAGTACGGTTCATCAAACTTTCCAGTCCTGAGGACATGATGATTTTATGTGCAAAATACAGCTAACACATTTCTGGCCTCTCCCCCCTTCTGCACAGCCACAAGCACAGAGGACCAGTGCTGCTTTCAGTGCAGACCTTCCATGGCAAACTTCTGCCATATATTGTAATCGTCTGACTGATGAAGCAACCAAAGACTCTAAGAAGAGGGGAGAACCCTGAAACATGTTGGTTCTATATTCAATCAAGTCTTTTTATATAAAATCACAAGGCTTTCATGACTTTCCCTGAAATTGACACGTTTGATTCACAGTGCTCGTCACCATAGTCGCTGCACCTTTGACTGACCAACCACGCCAGATCTCCACAAGTCAAACCGCCACAGAGAACCCTCTCCGTAAATAACTATTGGCGTAAACAAAGTATTTATTAAATTGAAAGATCCAGCAGGGGTGGGGTCTGTTCTTGTAGTGGTTTTATTACTACTTGTTCTGCTAGGAGGTCATGAAATGAGGGAGAATCTTCCCAATAAGACATCGCCAGCAATAAAAACATGACCAAGGGTCCCAAATCTTCCCTCATGTCATAAAAAATGGATGGCGTTCCTATTGTTACTGATCAGGAGTGTGGATTATGGCAAACCCAACATTATGTTTAACTCTTTGCTATTTTATTGGTATTTGTGTATCTTCGATGTGTCACAACAAAAAGGCTGAACTGTACAATTTGTTACACTTTGTAATGGTCTCAGAAACTGCTAAACTACTTTCTGGCAAGTTTTGGTGAAATGGATTCCTTTACAGGTTTGCCTTAAAGCTGGGTCTGTGTTTTCAGATCAGGTTGTGCAGGCAGCTGTTCAATAGATTTCCTATAGGTCTGAAAAGAAGCCGAGTAAAGCCAGAGTGCACGCAGGTATCCCATTGTTAGGAACCAACCTTTCTGACCACTGATATTTTCTTCCACCATTCTTATCCAGTACTCTGTGCATGCTGGTCAATCTTTCTGTTACTGTCTGCCATTGCCAGGGTTATCTCTGTTCACTTCTTTATTAAGAGAGAGGAATGGAAAATTGGGAATTCTATGATATTAAATCGCTTTGTACACACATTCCATCTTTAAATCCTTGATGCCTCACACAACTGCCCCTATCATGCTCCTGTACTTCACTGTGTGTAGTCACCTTTTAAAGACCATCCCTACATAGATTTATTTTCAGTGGGCATTGGTGGGTTGACTCACCCTTAACTTCTTAGGTCTCTGACACCCGAAGCCAAACATGACTGAATTAGTATCTTCACATCCCTTCGACAAGGGATGGGGATGACATTGTAACGCCTGCAGTGTTACCTTGTGCTAATCCCTGAAAAACAGACTTCTTTTTACTGTGTGAAATTGCCTCTGAAAGCTGGTCAGAGATATTAGACAGCATGCACAGTGTAAGCAATGAATGCTAACCCGTTGCATGCATTCTTGCTTGTATTGGGCAAGATGTGTGCGTCTTTACACGGAGAAGGCAGTGACAATGGTGACTGGCCAGAAAAATCCAACTGCTGAGCTGCTCAGACCAGTATGTGGTAGGTTTCTGCTCACACTTGAAAGTGCCCATAGATATCACAGCTGAACTCCCATGGCAGATTTAACCTAAGGCAGCCTAAAAACATTTTGTAGTGACCCCTTTACCATTTAGGGCTTGTTCACACCAAGTGCAGAGCAGTTACAAAAACGCATCAAATGTATTCCAATGGTATTTTGGGCTCTGGTTCACACCACAGTGTTCGGTTCCAGAGCATGAGGAAAAACTGCAGCATGCCCTATTTGTTCTGCTCTGGAATGCACCAAAACGCATGCAAACACATCAAAAACGCATGCAAATGCTCCGAAAGCCGATTTTTAGGCTAA
>NW_017306361.1:311900-337807 GCF_000935625.1 Nanorana parkeri | reverse complement strand
AACTCGGCAAAACACACTGCACTGCATGTGGAGAAACTCATGCAGATCTGGTCCGGATTTGGTGTGAACAAGCCCTTAAAGTACCCTATGATAAAAGAGTAATGCTTACCTTTCCAAGGAGGTATCTTCTCTCTGTAAAAGGTTATAGCCACTGAAAAATTGCTTGATGGTGTCTGATGTCTCTATATTCAGGGCTGGTGGATTGACCCACAGAACTGTGTTGGGGTCAAGGCACCCAGAAGTGTGTTCCTCAGGGGCTGTAGCTCCTAAACAGAGGGAAGATCTGAGATCTCACCAGCTGGAGATGTATTAGGGCTTGTGTCTAAGCTTACACAATGCCGTGTGTTTTCAGGTGCATATCACTTGCAATTGCCATCCATTTGAGACTTTTCTGAGATCATTCACAATTCATCGACCAGTGTATTTCTCCTGCAGTTGACTTCTAAGATGAATCAACCTGCTTCATGCTGCTTTTGCATTCCAATACACTTATACAGCGGTACCACGGTTCACGAACGCTTCTGTACGCGAACAGGAAGTTTGGCAAAATTTTCCTTCTGTTCACGAACTCCGCATCGGGTGCCGAACACAACCGCAGCTATCTTCCCCTCTCCGACACGTGGTCGTGGCTTCCTCTTGTCGAGATCGCGGTCTGATCACAGTTTGATTCGGTTCGCGACCAGAATCGTGGAACGAATTAAGTTCGTGAACCGAGGTACCACTGTATGGGGAGAGAAGCAGGTGTGATGAAAACAAAAGCCCCTCATTGGGGATGTTTAAAAAAAACAAAATGGCAGGTTCACTTTACTTCCCCACTTCCTATCAACGCATGGTCACCTTCCCTTCTCTCCTCCACCACTCTGCAAGATCTGATCATATTGCCCCCTTTTCCCTTTCAGGAGTTGTACCTGGAAGCCATACTGTTCTACACTATCCCTGAGTCAGCCTATTGGCACAGTGCATATTGTATTGTTTCTGTGTACTTCATATTATGCTCCCATTTTTACTTGACATTTCAGATTGTCTCCCCATGTTAACTCTTTTCTTTTATTACAGTAGTTGAAGGGATATTTCAGGATTTTTTTATGTTTTAGATTGTAAATTATTGTAAAGGTTTAGAGAGTTATATAATACTTCTACAAACAATGGGTAGTCTAAAAGAGAATCCTAATACCATTTTGTATATAAAATCCAGTAACAACATCGCATAGAGAATGCATTGCTTAAATCTGAAAACTTCTATGTATGTCAATGACATTTGCACATGTTATGTATTCATTATTTTGTGTTTCTTTTCTGTTCACATGACTAAAATAGGCAAATCTGGGAATTAAACGTATTCTGCTTTCAGTTTACTGCTGTCTACTATATTCTTCATTTTGCACATAAGAGTATTTAACTTCTGATTTCACTAGGACTCATTAACTCATGAACATGAATAGGCCTTACGGTCTCCAGACTGTACCTTCTACTGATTTTGTCTTCAGATTGAATAAGATATATACTGGCTGCACATAGAAAACTTTGTGTGAGCTGACCGGCCTGCTATAAACGGAAAATATTGCCGGTGTTCTATCAAAGTTTGTGACTGCGTTAGAATGTGTGACCGGTGACGTGGTCACACATTTTAATGTAATCACGCCCAGTTTTTTGGCCCTGAAATGTGACTTCTATCTGACTTTGTGGAATGTGAGATCGCAGTCACAAAGTCGGATGAAAGTGACATTTCAGGACCGATCAGCTGTTCTAGGGCAGATCTGTTCTCTTGCACATGCGATTTGCGATGCGATCTGCCCTGAACAGCTGAGAAAGCGCTGGAATTCAACTTTTGCGGGTCACATATTCCACTGCTGAAAAAGTGGGCGTGAGTACGTTAAAATGTGTGACCACATTCCAACCCAGTCACAATCTTTGATAGAACACTGGTATAAACTAGCAGCAGCCATTTTGTAAATTGAGCCGGTAATCTTTAAAGTGTATATAATCTCTAACTATGAACTGTCATTTGCTTTCCTTTGGTCTGTTTAAATATACACCATTGTTTTGTTAAAAAAAAAAACTTGTTGATCCTGCCAGAAATCTTGTGAGCCGATAGCTGCCTGTGCTGTAGTTTTATCTGTCACATTGTTCCCAATTTTGTATGAGGGCACCTGACTCCATGTTATGGAGAAGACAAGAGGGGGAAGTGTTCTGTAGTCCTGTCCTAGAGTAACAATGATGTTCCTGTATGGACTAAAAGTGTGTTACTGGCAGGATCAGGTGAATATAAAGGGGGAAAAAAAACCTGAGAAAACTAAAGCAGCCACCACATTTAAGGACTGGTAAGCTGCAATATATTACAATCCTGTTCTTGGGGGTAGGCTACCTAGGCACCCCAGCTCTGGTGAAACTACAAGTCCCATGAGGCATTTGAAGACTGATAACCACAGGCATGACTCCCAGAGGCATGATGGGATTTGTTGCTGGACTGTCAAGGTTGCCTACCCCTGAGCTACACTTCAAAATGCTGCAATGAGATGCCGTAGCACAGCAAGGCTAAAGGCTGCTCACTAATTGACTGGCAGTGACCTAATAAAGATTGTTTTAATAAAAAATATCTGTATTTTTGGTGTTTCAATAATGGGAACATGTTAAAGCTTACCTGTACTGACATGAAGGAAGAACATGAGGCCTGGCTATCATGTCAGTCACATGATTGTCTTGCTTCACCTCACTGACCTGGAACAAGCGTGCAGTAAGTGAAGTCGGAACACCTGATCGATATATTATTTGAGGTCATTGACTTGGAAAGTGTTGAGTTCAGAGAATCTACATGACTAGGTGGCAACCAGCATTTTCCAGAGAGGTCGGCAATGGCAGCCTCCTGTTTGTCAGCATAGGTTTCTTTGAATAACTGAAAGACGCGTATGCACAAAACTCCTGTGTTTTCTTGGCTCATTGGTAGCTGCCGGACCTGTCTAGTGGTGGTACTACAGAGTGCATTCTAGTTATTCATATTCTGCTGGTGATTGGACAGCCACATTCTTCCCACAAGGCTTTCCATTTCTGAAGAAGGGACCTACCAGTCCCTGAACAGTACCAACAGTGTGGATTGCCATTAAATGCGGTTTACTAGAAAGTGAGCCTCCAGCTAGCGATGCAGAGAGCAGGTAAACACAGTTGTCTTATTACTTGGTAAATGGCGTCTCTTATATATACAATCTTTTCACATTTCTGTGTAGCAAAGGTTCAGTATTCATCTTCTGTAAACATTTGCATTGCCTAGTCATCAATAACTGTCTAGATTTTGTCTAAACCTTTCTGGCCTTTCCTATACAGTAGGGATGTCCCGATACTGATGCTAGCATCGGAATCGGGCCTGATACAGGGCATTTTGACAAGTACTTGTACTTGTCAAAATGCCCCGATGCCTAGCTCCGAAGCTTGCGCTATGTTTTTTTTCTTCTTCTTACTTACCTCGCCGAGTGTCACTGCTGCTCCGGTGGGTGGCGCTCCGAGCGGGGTCATCTGGCTCCGGGTCCTAATTTAGATGGCCGGAGACTGCCAGATGACCCCGCTCGGAGCGCCGCCCACCGGAGCAGCAGTGACGCGACGATCGGCGAGGTAAGTAAGGAAAAAAAAAAAACCCTGCAGCGGCCAGTCAGCGCTGGTCCAGTGGGAGGAGCTCCAGGTGGGGTTCTAATTTAGCTGGCAGGCACCTCTAAGCCAGTTAAATTAGGACCCCACCTGGAGCTCCTCCCACTGGACCAGCGCTGCCTCTGACTCGTCCCTGCTCTCTCCGGCACAGTCACACAGTGAGTGAGGGCAGATTTGGGGGGGGGATTTATTAAGCAATTATGTATTGTCTGCACTGTATTAGCAGTATATACTCTATATACTACATATAGAGTATATACTGCTAATACAGTGCAGACAATACATTTACAATTATACTAACATGAATGTATTAAATGATCTGTATGTAGCCCTGTACTATGGATCATTTAACCCATTCATGTTAGCAGAGGATCATTGTAAATGTATTGTTGCAGGCACTCTATATGTACATGTACTATATACTACATATAGAATGCACTGAACAATAGATTTACAATTATCCTCTGCTAATATGAATGGGTTAAATGATCCGTAGTACATGATATGTAGCCCTGTACTAAGGATCATTTAACCCATTCATGTTAGCAGTGGAGAATTGTATATCTATATGTACTGTACATATACAGCACAAATGTCCCGTACATTGCAGCAATATATTTACAATAATCCCCTGCTAACATGAATACGTTAAATGATCCTTAGTGCAACTACGTGTTATGTACTATGGATCATGATTTAACCTATTCATGTTAGCAGGGCAGAATTGTGAGCGCCTCCCACAAGCTGAGCATCGAGATGCGATGCAGCGATCCTGCCCAGCACCGACTACGAGAGGCGCTGCGTGAGGCAACAGGGATCGGACTGAAACTGTGAGTAAGGGAAGCTGGGACGGGGCTGGCTGTAAATCTATTGCAATAGTGTACTGGACGTGTGTAATGTATATGTAGTACATATATACAGCATACACCTTCATTACACTCCAACAATAGAGTTACAATTCTCCCCTGCTAACATGAATAGGTTAAACCATGATCCATAGTACAGAACATGTAGTTGTACTATGGATCATTTAAAGTCACCTGTCCCTTTAAGAAAAAGTATCGGCAAGTACATGAGGGGATATACTTGTACTTGGGCCTGAAAAAGTGGCATCGGGACATCCCTACTATACAGTGATGAAAAGAAATAAATCTGTATATACGAGCCAGGTTGTCTTGTGCCTCTTTACAAGATACGAAAGCCGAGTTTTACACCGCACCTTATTGAAACTTCGCTCCAGGCAGTTTAGCGGCCCGGAGAAGCAATCAGCTGAGTCGCCAGAATCTCCAGCCGGTCTTTCTGTAATGTGAGTTCCCCATCCCGAGACCATATTCCTGAGACCTTTTTATGCTGCAGACATGGACATGTTCTATTGTCAATTGTAAGTCTATAAAAGTTCATTGGTTGCTGGAGGGTTTGACCGGTCTCCTTAAAGAAGAACTCCGGGGAAAATTATTAATAATCTCTCCCGTGCCGCAAGGGTTAAAGGAGAACTATGGGGTGAGTGATTTACACTCCTACATACTTGGAGCCGACGTGTGATATTGAAACTGTCACAGGTCGGCTCTATTGATCATAAACTGAGTGAAAACATACTGTCGCTCACTGACTTCCCGATCATCTCCCTGCAGAGAGCCGTGACTGTCAGTCACCGCTCCCTGCAGGGATTCTCCCCTCTCCTCCAGTACTGACTGAAAGGATGAATGCGGAGGGGGGTGGGCATAGCAGGCACTGCTTTTGGATAGGCAGATCCTGCTGTCAATCAGGTATCTGGGTGGATCTCGACCGTATTGTCAGACTCTGTCCTGGGGGTTCTATCAAATGTTGTAACTACGTTGGAATGCAAGACCAGTGACGCGGTCACACATTTCAACGTAATCCCGCCCAGTTTGACAGCGCTGCAATGTGTGACCGCCTATTAGGTCAAGCAATCCAAAGCTTTGTCAGATCGGCTCACTGCGCATGTGCAGGAGGTCTGATCTAGACTACCTCATCTGCCTGGAACAGCTGATCGGTCCTCAAATGTCCCTTCTATCTAACTTTGTGATTGCGGTGGAATGTGCGATCTCCCCTTCCCCAGGTCACGTCAGTAACATTACTGGGGAATGTGAGATCGCACATTCCACATCACTCACAAAGTCTGATAGAAGGGACATTTGAGGACCGGCTGCAGCGCTTTCACCATATACACTATATTGACAAAAGTATTGGGACGCCTGCCTTTACATGCATATGAACTTTAATGGCATTCCAGTCTTAGGCCTGGTTCACACCTGAACGTTTTGTAGCGCGTTCAACGCTCGACGAACGCTCAAACATCTAAATCCCATTGTATTCAATGGGTCTGGTTCACACCTTGCCGTATTTCCGCCCGTCCGAACGCGATACAAAACGGCCTACGCCCAAAGAAGTACATGTACTTCTTTGGGGCGTTTTGGTCTCGCGTTTCCATCGGGATACAGCCAAGTAGCCCTTGGGAACGTGTTTTTTTACCGTGAATCGCGGTAAAAACGCGTGCCGCGAAACGCGCATATACAATACGCATAGGTGTGAACCCAGCCTTAGTCCGTAGGGTTCAATATTGAGTTGGCCCACCCTTTGCAGCTATAACAGCTTCAACTCTTCTGGGAAGGCGTCCACAAGGTTTAGGGGTGTGTCTATGGGAATGTTTCACCACTCTTCCACAAGCACATTTGTGAGGTCAGGTACTGATGTTGGACGAGAAGGCCGGGCTCGCAGTCTCTGCTCTACTTCATCCCAAAGGTGTTCTATCGGATTGAGGTCAGGACTCTGTGTAGGCCAGTCAAGTTCCTCCACCCCAAACGTGCTCATCCATGTCTTTATGGACCTTGCTTAGTGCACTAGTGCGCAGTCATGTTGGAACAGGAAGGTGCCATCCCCAAACTGTTCCCACAAAGTTGGGAGCATGAAATTGTCCAAAATGTCTTGGTATGCTGATGCCTTAAGAGTCACCTTCACTGGCTGGAACTAAGGGGCCAAGTCCAACCCCTGAAAAACAACCCCACACCATAATCCCACCTCCACCAAACTTTACACTTGGCACAATGCAGACAGGCAAGTACCATTCTCCTGGCAACTGCCAAACCCAGACACGTCCATCGGATTGCCAGACAGAGAAGCGTGATTCATCACTCCAGAGAACACGTCTCCACTTCTCGAGTCCAGTGGCACTGGCGGCGTGCTTTACACCACTGCATCCTGTGCTTTGCATTGCACTTGGTGATGTAAGGCTAGGATGCAGCTGCTCGGCCATGGAAACCCATTCCATGAAGCTCTCTACACACTGTTGTTGTGCCAATCTGAAGACCGCACAAAGTTTGGAGGTCTGTAGCTATTGACTCTGCAGACAGTTGGCTACTTCTGCGCACTTCAGCATGAGCTGACCCCGCTCTGTCATTTTACGTGGCCTACCACTTCATGGCTGAGTTGCTGTTGTTCCCAGTTGCTTCCATTTGGTTACGATACCACTAACAGGTGACCGTGGGATATTTAGTAGCAAGGAAGTTTCACGGATGGACTTATTGCACAGGTGGCAACCTATCACGGCACTGCCAATGAAGCCAGCGCTAGAGGAAGCGAGGCGGCAGTGAAGGGAGTAGATCCGCATAAGCCAATGCCTCCTCTATAGCGCTGGCTCCTGTCACTGGCGGAGTGATACCAAATGCACTCTGCATGTGAGGAATCGCTGGTGAAAGTGCGTTTCGCTCATTCTGTCCAGCGATTGGTTACCAAATTGCTCTTGGAAAGGTACGGCACCCATGATCACCCTATTCTTAACTTTTGGATGATTTAATTTGGATTTGTGTTAACTTTGGATTGTTGTACATTAAAAAAAAAAAAAGACCTACCCTGAAAATAAGACCTAGTGTGTTTTTTGAGCCCAAAAAATATAAGACAGTGTCTTATTTTCGGGGAAACACGGTACTTAGCTTTGGTTTACGGGAGGAGGTTAGTATATGTCCTACCATGACCCTAAAGAGAACTATGGGATAAAAATGTTACCTCCATAGTTCTCTTTTAAGTGCTCGGTTGTGTCTAAGGAGGAAAAAGTTAACCCTTGCAGCTCTGCAGAGTTCTGCTTTACCAGTCTTGTAGGGCATTGTGCGCACAGTATCAGGTATTTGCGGACGGTATTCTGTGTGCTGTGGACATGCAAGCAGGTGTCGCACGTCTTCTGTATGGGGCATGGTCCGTTCAGTACCGGGCTATTGTCTACTTGAGGGCAAACTTCTCATTCACAGGAGGCCGGTGTCTTGTTATTACCGACCGGCCCTCTCCTTCTGCTCTTCTCCCCTCCAGTGCTCTCACTGACCCCCCGGCTCCCCGCACTGCATTGTGGGTAGTCCCAGCTCAGCCCCGAATACAAGGTAGCGGCGCGGTGCATGCCGGTCGGAGCGGGGTGACAGCGGGGACGTCAGAGGCGATCTCCCTCCTCCATCAGCCTGCAGGAAGCCGGCAGGAAGAGCGGCCATCAATCCGGTCCTTCCTGTGCGATAAGCGGCTCAGCTGTATCCCGAGCATCCGGGGAGGAGGAGGAAGAAGGGGGACGCCATGGACAAGCTGACGGGGCTGGAGAGTTTATCCGGAGGGGGCGGCACCGCCGGAGCATCTGCTGCTAGGAAACCACCCCGGCCATCCGCGCCCCCGTCAGTGCCCAGCTCTCGGCAGCCCAGCGTGGAGACCCTAGACAGGTACTCTTCCTGCATGTGTGTGGGCGTGCAGCATCCCCAGAGCTCATCAGGGCATGCTGGGATTTCTAGCTCACCAACACCGGCAGCACCTGTGTGTGCGCAGCATAGCTGGGGGTCAGGTGTAGAAGTGTATGTGGGCGGGGGACTGTGCTATGTGTTTATTATGGCAGCAGCTGACATGATGATCTGCCTTAGAGTGTAAGCTCTGTTGATCAGTATAGATGGCTGCAGTTTAATTCCTGGTAATATCATGCTGGATATGAGTTGTTGCTCATTGCTGCACCCTGGTGATCTGTGTTGATTGTGGAACTACAGATCCCGGCATAGTCAGGATATAGGTAAAGGATAGGGTCTGGGTGCTGGTATGCTGATGGGATCTATTCCTTCTTCTGTGGTGTATATAAACAGATCTTGTATACAGCCAGTGTATCTGATCTATGGAATGTACAGGGTGCACCGACATCCCATAATATTCAACCTCAACACAACATTCACCCACATAGTATACACACAATATACACCTGTAACATTTCAACATTCTATTCCGTGTTTCAGTGATCATGATGGTCATTTGTGTTTTATAGATGATATTTGTTATCTGGTTGAATCACCAGTCTGTACAGACGATTCCTTGTCTTAGTCTGGTCACACATATATTTCCTTCATTCTGCCATAAGAGATTGGACAGATTCCTCCACCTACACTGATCAGGATGGACGGGTCTCCCCCGTCTGTACAGACGATTCCTTGTCTTAGTCTGGTCACACATATATTTCCTTCATTCTGCCATAAGAGATTGGACAGATTCCTCCACCTACACTGATCAGGATGGACGGGTCTCCCACGTCTGTACAGACGATTCCTTGTCTTAGTCTGGTCACACACACACAGATTTCCTTCATTCTGCCATAAGAGATTGGACAGATTCCTCCACCTACACTGATCAGGATGGACGGACGAGTCTCCCCTGCTAGGCTGTTGTGTTCTGACAGCCGCTGCCACAATACGCAAACAGTGACAAAAGCTGATTGGCTGTGGATTTTCCACCCGGATCCTTCAACAAAAATCGATGAAAAGCCAACTTTTGCTGAGCGTGGTGATGTCATCAGGACCACCTTCAGATTGTATGTCAGCAGACATTGTGCAGTGTATGGGCAGTGGTGGTATGGGGTGTAACGTGTGGGTATCTGTACATAAACATGTAGATGTCTACAAGTAAATATTATTCAATGCTGGTCCTAGCTGGTTGTTTTTAATCCTTGCGGTGGCTGAATTTTTTGAGGAGAGTATTTGAGATTGTTTTGTTTTTTATCACATTATAAAATGTCTGAGGCTAGGTTCACACCTGAGCGACACCCGTGACGCGCGTCCTGGTAGTGCTAGTGCGCACAGTGGTTGCCGCTCGACCCCATTGATTTCAATGCGGTTCGATTCGCACGGCAATCACTAAAAAAAGGAACACATACCTTTTGTTTTGCGACACACGAAGCATGGCTTTTTTATCGTGTGCAACTGCACGGGCGGAATGGTGGCGAGAAACCGCACGATCCACTCAATGCGACTGGGGTGTCATTAGAAAATAATGGCACCGCCAGCGCGATCGGCTGTGGTGGGGGACTCCATGACCGCCCGGCAATCTACATGGTTTTGTGCAAGATTGCCGTGCGGTCACGGATCGCCTAGGTGTAAGGCTAGCGTTAGGCTGAAATCACACAGGCGGCAGTGATCTCCACCGTCCTGAGAAAGGTGATGTGCGGTGGGTCGCTCGTCAGAGGCAGCAGTGGCTGCCTGGCATTCAGGAGGTGATACTGCCATGTCTCTGCCTCTGCGGGTCTGTAACTGTCGTGCAATGCCTCATGGGACTTGTAGTTCCACAACAGCTGGAGTTGCCCACCCCTGCTTTAAGGTAAAGCATTGCATACAGCCAGTATTTGGGTCACGGGTGTTTTATTTGCTGGACATATCTAGAAGTTCAGGGTGCCAGTCCTGAGGGGTGTTGTCCTGAGACATAGAAAAGAGGGCACAGCAGCTGAAATGACTGCAGGCTGATGTATATAATGTACGCGGAGAGGTCTGTAGCACCCAGCCAGCTTCCAGCATGTACAAAATATTTCTATATTCAGCGACATTGTTCTCTTGTAGCACAGTTTGTATTCTGGCCCTGTTGGGATTTATAGCTGTGGAATGGGGCAGGAGCTGAGTGGAAGGGAGTTGTGCGCTCTGGTTTTGGGGGGGACACCATCGGCATGGAGTTTCAGTGATCTCCCCGTATTTGGATGGTTCCCTGCACAGTGGTGGGTGAACTGGTTTCCACACGGACTGGCTTTAGTGTATGTTTGTATGACCAGTAAGGGTTTCAATTCTTGTGTACTGTGAGAAGTTCCTTTTCATGAGAACAAAGCTACTTACCTGTGTTTACTCTTTGTCTATTGCCGTTTCCCGTCTGGTAAAACCATTGTCACCAGTAAAGTAAGGCCCCGTTCACACCGTGTTCCAATCAGATCCACCTGGCAGAATTTTCGGGTGGATCTAATCAGAATCTCAATGTAACTTTGAGGGCAGCCAGATGTAAATGGATGTGTGTCCGATTACCCCATCTACGTCCAAAAATAAATCTGAACAGAAGTAATTAGATGGAAATGGACACATATCTGCTGACTTCTGACTGCCCGAAAACCTAACATGGGTCCAGTTAGTTCAGTTTTTTCCTCCATCACAATAAGGTGAGTGGACATGGAAGTCACCAGAGTGACATCTATTGCATACCGCTCTAATCTGCTATAGATCTGTGCACGGATCCCCTGCTAATTGGAACGGGTGCCGCCCGTGTAAAAAAAGAAATCCCCTTAACAGAAATCTAGATAACAGTAAAAACCGCGGACGGCTTTTTTTTTTATGCATATATCTACTGCTTGCTAAAAGTACCAAAAAGGTAATTACTTACCTGTTTCTCCGCCGCTGGCTCCCGTCCAAAGATCTGTAGATTCTCGAGCGGCCGTGAAGGATCATGGGGCGGGCGTATGCGCAATAGAAATCTTCGGAGGGAGAGGGGAGAGATGGTGTAAGTCAATGCAGGGGGACACAGCAGAATCAAAGAACGGCACCAGCGCTGGAGGGACTCCTGAAACCTACTGGAAAGAAGATGATTGGATCAAGAGGCATCATTTAAAGGAGAACTATGGGGTCAGGGCTTTTCCCCATAGTTCTCCTAAGGGTAACGGTAGGTCACAAACTAGCATTCTCCCGTGACCCAAAGCTCAGTATACCGCGAGCTACAGCTCGCGGTATACTGAGCCGCCGCAGCCGGGACAGATCCCAACAATACTGTCTGGATCCACCCAGCTGCTGGATTGACAGCTGGCTCTGCCTATCCAGAGGCAGAGCCAGCAGTGCCCACCCCCTTCCCCGTTTGTTTCGCCAGTCAGCGCTGGAGGATCGGACAGGGGGAAGGGGGGAATTCCTGCAGGGAGCCGTGAGTGACAGTGACGCTATGTGTTCGCTCACTTCCCGATCTACTGAGCCGACCTGTGACAGTTTAATTTTCACAGGTCGGCTCAGATTATGAGGCTGTGTAAAAATCACTCGCCTCATAATTCTCCTTTAAGGCGGCATTGGGGAGGGGCGGCACTAGACAATACACCCCAGCGGGGCACATTCTATGGAGCATAACATGCCCCTGCTGATGTGAACAAACCTTAAGGCACAGCTTTCTCCTGATGGGTCCACATTCAAGCAATGTATATAGTGGGTGTTCCCAACCTTTGCTGTGAACACATTTACATACACTCCAAATGCCTCAGAACTACATTTTTGAACATTCTTCTCTGAATGCTATTCGTTAGAGTTTGAGAGAAGGAAAACCACCGCTCACGAGTTCTTGCTGCTTCTGTATTTTATGAAAGCATATGGCTCATAACCAGCCATCAGATGAGATCCACAGAGACTTGTATGCGTTCCTCTCAAGACACTCTTCGTGTAAACTAGTTTCTGTGGGCAGTTTCTTGCTGTGTGAGCCTCTAGACTGGACTTTCAGGCTTTGACATTTCATATTGACCAAACCATCTCTATAGGAAGCTTACAACATCCTACTAAACTCCATCCACTGGAAGTTTTAAACACATTTGGCTATATGTCACTTTCTGATGTGTCATTGTTAGGCAGTCGTTAGAAGCAGATGATGGATTTAAAATGTTTCCGTTGTAATTTCTTCTGTATTGCAGACGTTTTCCTAAATGCGATTTGGGTCCAACCCCAATCCCCTAAGGCCTCTCGGAGATTGATCCTGACATTTGTTTCAGTATTCCCATTTGCTTGAACAATAAAAGTTAAAAAAACAAGCCGTGGATTGCCTCACTATAGACACCCTAACTGCACCCCTCCCCCTATAATACGTAAAGTGAAAAAAATAGGAAGAAAAGAGTAGGGTTTGCGGAGGGGTATGATAGACCATGCATAAACAATTAGAGATATATTTAAAAATGTCAAAATGTATTTAAACAAACATATAAATAGATACAAATTCATTACAATACATGATGCATGCAATACTTGGAAAAGATCCTATGTTCAGTGATTACATTCATAAACCTTAATAGATTTTTTTGCTAACATGATCCGATTCAGTGATATTGGTATTGGTGCAATAGCCAATAGTATGTCTAGCTTGTTAAGTTCCGACGCGTTTCGCTGATGGCTTCTTCAGGGGGCCATTATTATTTTTTTGATCTTGCACATTCACTGTATGGAATAGGACCGACGTTTAGAGGACCAAGATGATGAGGGCCGGGTGAATCCAACCCTCCCAAATAGGTCCCTCGTCACACCTGGGACCTTGAGGCGATGCGGAGATAGGTAGCCAGGGAGACTCCCTGCAAGTTTGGCTGGTTGTTGGCAGATAGGATAAATAAATCAGCCAAACTTGCAGGGAGTCTCCCTGGCTACCTATCTCCGCATCACCTCAAGGTCCCAGCTGTGACGAGGGACCTATTTGGGAGGGTTGGATTCATCCGGTTTATGAATATACTCACTGAGCATAGGATCTTTTCCAAGTATTGCATGAATCATGTATTGTAATGAATTTCTATCTATTTATATGTTTGTTTAAATAAATTTTTTGAAATTTTTTAAATATATCTCTAATTGTTTATGCATGGTCTAACATACCCCTCCGCAAACCCTACTCTTTTCCTCCTATTTTTTTCATTGAACAATAAAAGACAAGATGAGTCTGGAACAATGTAGTATTTATTCTGAGCTATTAAATCTGGGCCCAGAAAAACAAGGACATTTGGCAGAAATTCACACACCAACTGAAGGAAAATGTGGCTGCACCTTATGTGATAAATCCTCAGCAAGGATTAATAGAAAGGTCATGGAATGTGTTTATAGAATACAATGCTGGGTCTCAGGGCCAGGACAGCTAAGTGATGACAAGAGGGAAGAAGTCTTTTCAGTACTATCCTATATTGCCGATGTCCATCATCTCTTTAAGTGTCCTTTTCGTTAAATCACAATTCTTGGCAAAGTAGAAATACAAACAGTATGTTGATTGTTTTACCTGCCAAGAGATTTGTAATAGTCAAGTCAACCTTGTGATTTACACACATTTTGCATTCTGTACAGCTGGACAGGTGACACACACATAGGTGGACCAGTCTTTCCAGCCTCTCTTCCTTCACCCCAGCGGTCTAAGGTCCCATGAGTCATCACAATCACAATAAAGCAGAACTCCTGCAAGTTCTTCTTTAACATGTCCGTACGCTTTTAAATTGTGAGTGGAAACCAGTACCAAGCAGGGTGAAGAAACTCCATAGAGTCAAAGTTGCTTGAGAAACTGCATGCCAGCACCACCATGTTGTACTTCAGTGGTGCTTATGAACAAGCCATGGAGTGCTGCTCATAATGAAACTACTGACAACCCTGTGATTGCATGTAAAATCCTAGTGCCTTTTTTCTCTCTCTTGTAGCCCTACTGGATCACACGTTGAATGGTGCAAGCAGCTGATTGCAGCCACAATATCCAGCCAGATTTCCGGTTCTGTGCACCCAGAAAATGTTTCCAAAGATTACAGGGTAAGTGGCAGGATGAAAGAATGTATGTCGTACTGTTATGGAAATGTGTTGCAGCAAGTCTTTCACAGGCTCCATTATGCTTCTCCAGACGTAGTGCTTCCACATTATATCAACAGCATTACCACTAGAGCGCTCAGTACTCCATCTACACCATACTGGGGCTATAGATAAGGCTTTATAGAGAGAGAACTCTCACACAAGGCTTTTCTTATCCTTCGAGCTACCAAAGCTGTAGTTCTGCTACTAAGAGGAACTATGTATCAATAAATAGCACTTTTTACAAATATTATTTACGGAGGTGTTTGTGATGGTTCTCTTTGTATCAGTGGGCTTTGGGCTTGTGTTGATGGCATTAGTTTGACATATGTTGGTGGTGCTTTCCAAGATCATTCAGAATCCATCGGCAGATGCTTTTGACCTGCAGTTGACCTCCTGACCTGCTTCAAGCAGATTTTGCTTTCCTCTTAGGCCTCATTCACCCACAACGCAAGAGCAAAATTGTATATTGCGTATATACGCGTATATATATGCGTGCACTATATGCAATCCCAGAATACATAATTCTTAATAGAAATTTTAATGAACTGTACGCTCATACGTGCCTATACGCGGGCAAACATGCATATATGCGCGTAAAGTACGCAGAAATACGCTGCCCGAACGCATCTCGGTTCTATTCTGTTTTTGCGCATTTTTACGTTACGCAAATATACAGCTCAATAGGCAGCTATGTGAATGGAGCCATTTATTTGCATATAGTACAATACGCGCGTATATGCGCGGCAGTGTAAATGAGGCCTTAGACTTGTATAGGAAGGTAAAACCCTTCTGAAGCAAACAAAGTTCCTCAACACAAGCTTTTACTTGCACACTTTTGCAACTGAAAGCAACCTGTTTGTTTTAAATGTAGCTGTTAGTCTCAGATTGTTTGACTGTAGTAACTGGGGTTTCAGATTTATAGGGGGAAAAAACACTTCTAACCTAGACAAAAACACTCCCAGAATCTACTCCAGTCCTCCATCCATGCAAAACAGTATGGATGGAGGAACCCCTGCTGCCAACCATTGTATTCAGCAACAGCTACTGAATACCTGAACAGCACGTGCATCTGTCTGATGCAGATATTGTATGGCCGATAAATTTTGGAACAGCTCCTTCAACAAAATTTTTTTAATTGATTTGCGTGTCGAAGGAGGGGGGGGTTGGGGTGCCGACAGAGCCATCCATGGCTCAAAGTTCATCCATTTGTTGCTTAATCGGCTGAAATTTGAGCATTGGAGCATTGTGTGGCCAGCTTTAGACAGATTGCTGGAAACCACTTGCAAGTCATATACATTTGTGACCAGTAGGAATTTGTGCTGCTGCAGCACACCTAATCAACTGTTTTTAGCTCCTCCAACAATTCTGAGGCTTCCCTTACTTTCAGTTGCTTAGGCTTTTTAGTGTAATGTAGCTCTGAGCCTCCATGATTAGAGCTACACCAAAGATGGCCTCCGAGCTCTCTGCCTGAGGAGTCACAAGTAAGTGGTTGGCCGGAGTAAAAGCAGTACAACCCCCACCAGCCTGAATTACAATTGAATTGTAGGTGGTTTCCAGTCTGCTTATGGGTAAGTATATTGGTATGTTGATAACAGACATTCTATGTAATACATGTTGTCATTTATGTGTTGGGTATCCTTTAGCAGATTACTATAGTCTGAGGACTTTGCATTTCACCAATAATGATCATCCATAATTAAGCAGTAATGAAATGTCTTGCATGTCAGAACATTTCATGGGGTTCTTTCGCCCCTATCATCCTTCCTGACAGCACCCAATGCACATAGTTATACAAGGAGATCTGTCTACTAGACATTTTAGCTTTAAAATAATGCAGACTGGTTCATCTCTTTGTTGTACTTGTTAGAAAGTACTGAGAAAGTTTGGTAGAGCACAGCTTTTTACTATGGGTAAGTAGGGCAATTCTTCACATATGGGTGTTGTCATGGAGAATGCCTGATAGTGGTTTTACATGTACTTTTGATTCTGTGTTTCATAATGTCAAGCAGTGGAGTAAATCCTTTATCTTTGACAACATTGTGCATTTTAACAGGTCTTCAAGAGGCCCGATCTAAGGGTAAGATATCTTTGGTGTCCAGCAAGTCGGCCTCTTGCCTGTTTGTCCAGTGTGCAGTGTGCTGAAATTCTGTATACATGTTCACTTTTAAGTATCAAAATCTCCAGCAATAACATATTATTTCCTGCAAGAACTTTTTGGTGCTGTAGTGTGAGGGAAGCCAGACTATTCATTTAATAAACTCTCATTCTTCTGGTGCAATCATATGCCCTATAAAAAGTGCCAATGTGTTGGTAAAATGAGTTCTTTCCTAAAAGATGAGGTTTTAAAAGTAGTTATGGTACTATAGTTGATAAAGATTGACTTTACATGATCCTGTATTAGAAAGTGATACAGCTGATACGAGCATTGCTTGTGACACTTAGGCTCTTTAAAGGTTCAATACCAAGTGCTTCCAAGCAGCATAAGTGATTGTTATCACAAACGTGCGGTCTTTGATCAGCCTTTAACATTCACCTCATGCAGTGAAAAAGCTAAATACATTTTAGCCTGTGTAACACCCTTAACAAGTATTGTCTGTGCCCAGCCCCTTCTCTACATCATGCTGGCAGCCCAGCCTACACAGCGCTAAATAAGGGGAAGCTCCTAGTTCATGATGGGACCCAAGTTTCCTATTTATACCTTCCCAGCACCGGTATCTTGAAGAGGTGGAGCACCTGACCCCAACAAATATATCGTAAGGTTATTTTCTTTTTTTCTGCTAAGAAAGCTATTCTAAAACTGTATCAGAGTTACATCTGGCCAGTTTAGATGCTAAGGCGGTGTTGCGGATTTTTCATGCATCAGCTCCACTAAAAACTGATCTATTCGTCTTGTGAGGTTGCTGGCAATCTGAATTTGCTTGCTATTTTTTTAGGTCTTAGGGATTTCATTAATTAGATATCCCATCAATGGTTCATCAATAAGTGCCCTTAACAGTTTGGAGAAGAGAGGAGAAGTGAACAATCTAGGCCTAAATAGCTGATTTGGAAAAATTCTCCAATTCTGCTCACTTTCCAGTTCAGCTATGTTGTCCTAGATTGTTCACTTCTCCTGCCTTCTCCAAACTCTTCACCTTTTGTGAATAACACTGTAAAGCTTCCATTTCTTTGCTGCAGCTTTTTTCCTTTCTCTTAAAGGAGAACTATGAGGTGAGTGCTTTTCACTCACCTCATAGTTCTAACCGACCTGTGACAATGAGTCATAGGTCGGCTCAGTAGATGGGGAGGTGAGCGAACACATACAGGCGTTCGCTCACCTCTCGATCCTGTCACGGCTCTCTGCCCTGACAGGGGAGGGGCTGGATTCCCCCCTCCCCGCTCCGATCTGCCAGCGCTGACTGACAGAACGGACGGGGGTGGGGGCGGGTACAGCTGGCTCTGCCTCCGCTTCAGCTGCGGCGTCTCAGTATCGCTGTATACTGAGCTTAGGGTGACGGGAGGACGCTAGTTTGTGTCCTCCCGTTACCCTAAGGAGAGCTATGGGGAAAAGCTTTAAAGGAGAAGTATGACATGAGTGATTTCCACTCACCTCATAGTTCTAAGCCGACCTGTGACAATGAGACTGTCACAGGTCGGCTCAGTAGATCGGGAGGTGAGAGAACACATACCGGGTTCCCTCACCTCTCGATCCTGTCACGGCTCTCTGCCGTGACAGGGGGAGGGCCTGGATTCCCCTCTCCCCGCTCCGATCTGCCAAACGCTGACTGGCGGAACGGACGGGGGAGGGGGCGAGTACAGCTGGCTCTGCCTCTAGATAGGCAGAGCCAGCTGTCACTCACGCAGCTGGGCGGATCCCGTCATCTAAGTCGGGATCCGCTCCAGGTGCGGCGTCTCAGTATACCGCGAGCTGTAGCTTGCGGTATACTGAGCTTAGGGTAACGGGAGGACGCTAGTTTGTGTCATTCCGTTACCCCAAGGAGAACTATGGGGAAAAACACTGACCCCATAGTTCTCCTTTAACCCCATAGTTCTCCTTTTTAAGGGGAGTTTTTCTGACACTCATTTGGGTAGCAAGAGAATTCAGAATATATATATATATATATTGCATGGGACATTTTTGTTTTAGTTGGAGGATACTGGAGAGTAAGGCCTACTGAGATTAATATTAAAAGCGGGTTCTTGGTGAGTGAATTAACCCATTGGTACCCTCATCTGGCCAGCCTCCCTCCTGGTCATTGAGTTTTAGTTGCTTCCTAGTTAATGGCATGAGTGGAACCCTTCATGGTGTGCAGAAACCCCCACAACTCCAACATGGGCAGGAACAGGACTCCACAACTATAGCTTAACTTTTAACCTTCAATCTAGATCTTGCTAGTGGGGTCCTCAAAGGGTTGTAAAAACCAGCATGGCTAGATACCATACCTTTTAATGCCACTTTTAGTGGACTGACCCTTTAGAACAAAACAAAGGGAAGCACTGGATCGTGAGCTTTTGGGAATATGTACAACTGTCCCCCTCTTCCTACTCTAACCTGGAGTTTCCGCTGGAATGTTGTTTTAAATAGGGAACAATCATTTAACAAATTTAGTTATTTCTAGTATCCACACACTTTGACACAGAATTGGTGTTTGCTATCAGCTTATTTTGTTTGTCTCCCTTGAAGATTTTGATCCTCTCCTTCAGTGTGTGTCTGCTTTTTGTGAAATACATTCAAGGTTTTGCCAGCTTGTGTTGTTGCTTTAGTTGTGCTTTATTTGATTTTTTGTAGCATGTGTTGAACTTGTACAAAGGTTGTGAATGAGGTATCAACTTAGGGAGCTCGGCATCTTTTTGTTTTTTTATATACAGGGGTGTGAACTTGGTATTTTTATAAAAATGTGAGCAGAACATTCATTCATATCCTTTGGGAATATTTGACTTCACTTAAAAATGTCAGCTCTATAGAATGGTGTTTGTATCCAACTGCTGGTGACACAAACTATTCAACAGACAAAGGGATCTTGGCAAGAGAATAAAGAGGATGAATGCCTCCTTTCCTGGTCATACTTGTTGTTGACTATTGCTGTTGGCCCCAAGGGAGCCTCTGCCATTGCTGCTCTTATCTGTTCACTGTGCAATGCTCCTAGATAGCTGGTTCATTGATGTCAGTGGACTGGATATACAGACGCTTCAGAAAATCCACTACAGCTTCTGTGAAGCAGAACCGGAACTATCATGACTTTTCAGCTCGGGATAAAGCTCTTAAAATATCCACCAATATTGTAAATTTTAAAACTAATCCTATATTTAGGCAGCATCAGCTATGATTGCCCACAAGTGGCCAGTCCTCTGCTGTCACTAGGAACAGGTAACCAGTTGTCTATTAAATAGAAAGGCATTTTTCATTTGTGGTTGGAAAGGGGATTTCTTTTTGGATATCTTGGCTTCAACATCCCTGGGAAGTTTAAACTATCAATCTATCCACCACTGATATTTCAGTGTTTGGTTGATTCAAGAAAGCTGACAGTTTCTTATATGTTTTGGGGGCGTTATTGGTGAGATCATTGTGCTTGAGGTCCTGGGTCTGCACACTTTCTATGGCCATTATGAGGAGGTCTTGCTCTCTCTTTTTTTGTATTTATTTTATAATCTGTAGAATGCAACAGGAATGGGCTTGAACATGCAAAGTAGGGCAAGAACACCCAAAACTCCTGGGTGAAAGGGAACGGAGCTTAAGATGTATAAGAAGCCAGCGAACTGTCATGTAAAGGAGTAGAGACTTCAGTCACTGACGAGCACTCACCTAAGCCTTTCACCCAAGATTTCAGTTTTGGCAAACTTGCCATATTAATCCAAGTGTTTCACAAATGTATATGTATAAATGAAAATAAATTAGAACCTGTGGCATTAGTGCTTAAAAGCATTTTCACAGGATTTTGGGTACTTATCTCTCCCAGGAGGCAGCATTGAGGCACAGTGGTGTTGCAGGAAAGCATCTGAAGTCCAAAGTAAGTATTTTTTTTTTTCTCATAATGGTTTATTCTTTTTATCCATTGAAGCAAGCTTGTTGGCAGAAATAAACTGGCTACAAAAAAAGGGTTCCATTAAAAGAAGACTGTAAATTCTCACCTTTTCAGCTGCACCGATTGCAGTGATGAGAAATTCTCTGCTAAAGTCTGTGAAAATAACTGACACTTCAAGGATTAGAGATCACTTGTGTCTCCTGTTGCACTCAGTGGATCCTCCAGCTGATCTCCACATCACTACTGTGTTTGATATTGACATAAAGGTCGATGGGAGGTGCCGCTGAATGCAGTGGGGGACACAAGAGTATGACACTCACAGAAGTGCCAGTTTCCACTCAGACTTCAGCAAAAGATTTTTCGTCCACAGAGCGTTGTTCCACACAGCAGGATAGGTGAGTATTTACTTTCATCTTTTACAGGGACATATTTTTGTTGCCTGTTTAATTACGACTGGATCACTTTAATGAGTGTTTTTTATTTGGGAGGTGTGGGCTCCAAGATGATTTGGACCTTGCATATCCATACAAAGACCACTTTAACTAAAATTCTATTTTTATATCCATACAGTAATCCCTTGTACACCAGATATCAGGCTGAAGGTGGGAGTGCCAGTACCTTTCTCAAACCTTTACGCCTTGAGCTTTTCACAAAGCTTACATTCTGTTTCAGACATCTTAGGGGGGTGTTTAGACCGCTTAGTGGAGGTGAACACTATAATCAGGACCTCACCAGTTGTCTGATCCACATTCATAGAGAGGTGAGCAGACTCAAAGCCAGGAAGTGGCACTAGAAGCTGCAAAGTTACAGCCTCTTCATAGTGGTGAAGCGATTCATCAATGAGAAATCTAGCTAAATATCTAGGCGGGCAAAGTAATTCACATGTATATTTGAGTGTGCATTCAACTGCTTATCTTTTTGTTTTTTGCCTTTTAACTTGCAGCAAACATCTTTGCTTTGTTCCTATTATGTAAAGAGCCTTCAAATCTCAATCTATATGGTGCTTGAGGCAGTCTGCTCCACATCAGTGGAATGAGATAAATAATTCTAAACTCTGTTCTGCATTGCTTAGCACCAGTCTTGTGTCCCTGACATTTATTTAACACAACAAGCATCACTTAAGTGTCAGTAGTGCTTTACACTGGCTGCTGTTCTCTACTCTTTAACGCTGCTTAAAACTTTGTGATCCTGATCTGTAAGTGATCTGTTTCCTCATGTGTTCTCATAGCTTACACAACTTATTGGTTGTATATCAAATCCGCATCTGAACCACCAAGGGGAATGCATTTATCCACCATTGGACTTTTCTGAGTACATTTAATACATATATAAGATAGATTCATTATTTCACATATATATTTGGAGATACCCAGGGACAGTCCAAGCAGGTTTGTCCTCCACTGTTATTTAGCAAGGCAGCTAGCAAACACTGTTTCAGTGCGTGGAGGGCTTTGTACAGCAAGTGCACAGCATTAAAAAAAAAACTATCTGCTCGTCTGAAACACTAATTAAACTCAGGTTAGTTCCTGACTAATGGAAGATTCCTAATGGGTTTACCAAGGCCGATATCCTTGTACCTTTTCTGTTCTGTCAGCCTTTTCACCCCGCTCACCCAGCAGAGAGAGTGAGAGAGCCCTCAGCATCAGTTAGCTCACATATGAAAAGAAATGTGGACAATGGTGTCTGGCTACCAGGTAAGGTGTGGACCTAGAAATGAAGGCTTTATCCCACCCACAGCTCTACAAAGCCTTTGGGCTCTACAACTCAAAAACATAAGCCAAAAAGGTTGTGTTCTCCACATGGGCCATAATTTTACGCACCATGTGTATAAAAAAACCCCTAGATGACCTATAACACACCGTCCTTAATCCTGCACGTCAGTAAAGATACTGTAATTTACATTTACCTTGAGGCCAGTGACCCATTATAGGGTATTGCTTGGTTGTTCATGAACATCTAAATTGTACCCTGCTGTGAGGCTGAGTATGAGTTGCAGTGCCCCTACATTTTCGCGGATGAGACAACAATGTTGTAAGCCTGTGGCATTTACATGTTATGTTGAAAATGTATTAGTTGGTTGTTTGTTCTGAAATTGTCAATGAAATCACATTAGGAATTGGGAATCTTTCAGTTTACTACTATAACAACTTTATTTACTATCCTACAGTACACTGACATCATGTGAGCCACACAGCTGAAAATCACCTGAGATCGGTTGTTATGATTGATTTTCCCCATCTATTGTAGCGATTGGTAGACAGTTGTCCCATTTATTATAGTAATTATCAGATGACCATAGGTAGCCATGGTTGCCCACAGTTTTACACCGCTGCAGTTGCTCACAATGAATCGCAAGCAATGGCCCCCGAAAGCGCTTGTTCTGATGACAAAAACTTTGGATTTCAAATGATTTTGGTGTGCTGGTGACATCTATCTACAATCATTGTCTGGCAGTGCCATGCGCAGTCACTACGAGCACTCCCACTGTGGTTGGGAATTTCCGGTAAGGAGTGCGACAAGGCAACTATTCAATCTTCCACATAGGGTCAAAGGTTATAACGCTTCCCTACACTATTGGAAAAAAAATTCTTCTTCTTTAACCAACAAGACAGGAGGGCATATTTATTAGGAGAATCTGACATTTAGTAAACATTCTCTGCAGTTGGAACGTCCAGGCCCATGTGTTTTAAAGCAGAACTCTGTTGAAAATGATTAACCCTTGCATTGGGGCTACCCCTGCACTGCAAGGGTTAACTGCTTATTTTGGTCTAGGGAGGAAAATAACAAAGTCATACTCACCCGATCTTCTGAGCTCCCTCCTGCCTTCCCCTTTCTCCACTGCAGAGATGGTATGTCCCTCGGCATCCTCACGTCCTATACACTGTGTATAGAACATAATGATTTACAGGATCTTAGACCACTGCAGCGGAGGGACCGTTCTAAGAGCAAGCCTACTCCAAGGATCAGGTGAGTATCGCTTTGTTATTTTCCTCCCTAGACCAAAACGAGCCCTTGATGGGTAGCCCCACTTTAAGGGTTAATAATAATTTTCCCCAGAGTTCTACTTTAAATGACAGCATGTGATTCTCCACAAGAGAATGTCTGGTGAAATTCTCTGCTTTTTAAATAGACCCATAAATGTTGTACATTCTAACCTATTGTAGTGCCACTTGGTACATCTCCTTTCTTTTAGAAGAATATTGTGTATTTAGTAGAGAAAATATTGAAGATGTTGTTAGTTAGTCCCCAGTATATGTTTTTTCCTGCCAAGGAGCATAATAAGATTGTCTGCCTTCCTGTGTCAGTGGGGATCTGCAATCTGCATGAATTTCCTGTGTTTATTGCATGCGTCCTCATCCTTTTGACTTTTTTTTTTGTGCGACCTTTAACTGGTTGTGTGTAAAAAGAATGTTTGTGGTTTCTGTTTGGTATCTGCTGTGCTGTTTGCATATTCTGCATTTTTTTACATTGAATTTCTTCATTTGCTTAAACAGGATTCCAGAGTCGTGCTTTCAGTCCACAATTGTCTGTTTTTCAACACAAACATTTTAGCCTCTTTAGTTTTACCCGTTCATTTGGTGTAGTAGTGGAGTTATATTTATCTCAACCTGAAGCTCAAGGGGCATGAACCTCAACGGTCCTAGGTTGCCTACAGACATAGGAGAAATACTGACAAGCCTTGCCAGGTACAGTTGGATTTGGCGTCAATCTTATATCTGGTTGGTGTCTCCAAGACCGGCTGCCATCCCTTTGCTGAGCTTTTCCAGAAATAACTTTTTTTTCTTGTTAGGTTGAGAACTGTTGTCAGATTTTTATCGCTGTCTATGATTTTCCCCCGACGGGAGATTAAACCTCCATTTTGTCTCATTATAATTAGGGATGCACCGATACCAATACAAGTATCGGTAACGGTGCTGATACTGAGTATTTGGGCGAGTACACGTACTCGCCCAATTGCTCCCGATGCATATCCCAATACCGGAACTTCCGGTATCAGGAAGCCAACACCAAGTGACGGAGCATGAAGTCGGCTTCCCGGAAGCCGGACAGCATGTAATGACTCGCCGTCCAGCTTCCTGATTGGACGGAAAGCTGGACAATCGGGAAGCCAGGCGGCGAGTCATTACCCGCCTCCCCTGCTTCCTGATTGGCCAAAAAACGCCTCCATGCTTCCTCGTCACCTGGTGATGAGGGAGCATGGAGACGGCTTCCTGGCTAATCAGGAAGCCGAGTGGCGAGTCATTACACGCTGCCTGTCTTTGTTAATGGGACTTCCGGTGTCGGCGAGTACCAAAAAAAAAAATATTGGTACTTGATGCTGAAAAGATCATATCGGTGCATCCCTAATTATAATGAACATGGTGCAATAAACACCTCAGAGTGTCCTTTTCCCACCCTACCAAAGTGTTTAACTTCTGTCTCTGCCCTCATTGGAGATATTTTCCATAATTTTTTCGTCTTGGACAGAGTAGGTAGGGTTTGATAGCTGTTCACATCTTTTTTGCTGTCTGTGCCCTGCAGGGAGATATTCCTCCATCATGTTACCTTTTTTTACAGCCAGGACTCCTGGGACTTCTGCCGGGCTTCCACCAGGGAAGAAGTGGTCTCTTAAGGTGCCCATACTCGTGCAGTGTGAATGAAGGCGTGCAACCGTTTCTACTGTACGGTCGCACGTCCTTTGTCTAAGGAGCATGCTAGAAAACCTGTTTGATGCTCGGGAGACAAATGCCGAACTGGCCGATGTGCACACTGCCCGTTCAGGGGGGCGGGCTTGCGATGATCGCAGGTACGATCTGCCTGTCCAAGATGGGCAGGTCGTACGTTTTTTTAATTACTTTACAACCCTTGCAAGACAGGTCTTGCGAGGGTTGTAAAGTGTATGGGCACCTTTTTATAGAGGACTTATACACTGAGTGGCCAGATTATTATGACCACCTGACGTTTGTAGGCAAATTAGCTATAATTTTGCTCTAAAGTTGCTAGAGGGCCAGACCATTATAAATAGAGGAAGTAAGTTGTTTACCACGACAGTAGAAGTGATTTTTTTCTGAAGATATGGGTAAACAACGCAATTTAACAGCCTTTGAACGTGGGATGATTGTTGGCACTTGGAGCCATGGAGCGAGTATCAGCAAAACAGCAGAATTCGTTAAATGTTCAAGAGCAGCTGTTGTTAAAGTGTTTAAAGACTGGACTGTCAGCCGAAAATCTGGGTCTGAACGTGCAAATTGTGGCCATCAGCGACTAGTCAATGTTAGGGCAGAACGGAGAGTGGCAAGACTGGTACAAGACAACAGAAGGGCAACAGTGCCGTGTCAGATTCCTCGCATCACCTTTCAACATCTCGTGGAGTCACGAGGCGGCCCAACGAAGTACTGATGGGGTGGTCATAATAATCTGGCCACTCAGTATAATCATAATAATCTGGCCACATATATATATATATATA
>NW_017306361.1:310353-311179 GCF_000935625.1 Nanorana parkeri | reverse complement strand
GCATGCTAGAAAACCTGTTTGATGCTCGGGAGACAAATGCCGAACTGGCCGATGTGCACACTGCCCGTTCAGGGGGGCGGGCTTGCGATGATCGCAGGTACGATCTGCCTGTCCAAGATGGGCAGGTCGTACGTTTTTTTAATTCCTTTACAACCCTTGCAAGACAGGTCTTGCGAGGGTTGTAAAGTGTATGGGCACCTTTTTATAGAGGACTTATACACTGAGTGGCCAGATTATTATGACCACCTGACGTTTGTAGGCAAATTAGCTATAATTTTGCTCTAAAGTTGCTAGAGGGCCAGACCATTATAAATAGAGGAAGTAAGTTGTTTACCACGACAGTAGAAGTGATTTTTTTCTGAAGATATGGGTAAACAACGCAATTTAACAGCCTTTGAACGTGGGATGATTGTTGGCACTTGGAGCCATGGAGCGAGTATCAGCAAAACAGCAGAATTCGTTAAATGTTCAAGAGCAGCTGTTGTTAAAGTGTTTAAAGACTGGACTGTCAGCCGAAAATCTGGGTCTGAACGTGCAAATTGTGGCCATCAGCGACTAGTCAATGTTAGGGCAGAACGGAGAGTGGCAAGACTGGTACAAGACAACAGAAGGGCAACAGTGCCGTGTCAGATTCCTCGCATCACCTTTCAACATCTCGTGGAGTCACGAGGCGGCCCAACGAAGTACTGATGGGGTGGTCATAATAATTTGGCCACTCAGTATAATCATAATAATCTGGCCACATATATATATATATATATACTGAGTGGCCAGATTAATCTGAGTGGCCAGATTATTATGACCAGATTATATATATATATATCTG
>NW_017306361.1:242733-310062 GCF_000935625.1 Nanorana parkeri | reverse complement strand
TATATATATATGTGGCTCAGAGAAAGAAAGCAGAACAATTTCGCACACATCTGACACCCAACTCTGTGTCCATGTGAATGGAGATGAGTGGGGATCTAAGTGCTGGGAAAGTCCTGGCCCCACTTAGGACTGTACTTTAGGCAGATTTAAAGACTCTAATGCAGATCTATAATCATTTATACATCAACTGTATTTTTAAATGCAAGCAGTGTAAGTACCTGAATTTCACCTGGTCTCTTGCATTCCTGGTACAGCAGGGTTGTAGTGCAAGAGGAAGATGCAGCACAAGGACCCAATCTATTCATGTGCTGACAAGAAGCATGCTGATAGGAGGGGAAATCAGTGTGAATGGGATGAGCTCATCACTGTGCAGCTTCTATGTCACTGTTCAGCAACAGGCTGGGATGGGTCCAGAATGATCTGTGTTCAGAGGAAGTGGGTGGAATGATGCTGGCCATCTGACTGAGGATGTATAGCAGCAAACAAATACTTCTTGGAAAATCTCTGGAATGAGGGTGAATGTTGCAGCAAAAACTGGTTTTGTTATTTTAATGGACTGTTCATTGGTATTAGAGAAAATTGGGTGCTGTTCCAGTTAAATCTTTAGGTTTTGCAAGTGTAAGGTGGCCACAGAGATTTTCATCTTTTAAATTAACCACATTTTTAAATTGAGAAGGAACTGGATAGTGAGGATTTACCTTTTTGATATATAATGTTTGTTTAGTCGGGCTCTCTCAGTACAATACTGTTGGTAACTTCTATTGCTCTGACTATAGGTGGCAAGCTTTACCTGTCCATTGTATTCCACAGAGGCCACCTTGGGTTAATTTATTTTTTTGATTTTGGCCTGTAAACACCTTGTAATCCACCAAGAAGAGCTTAGGCTTGCTGCATAGGAAACAAATTGTTTCTGCTCTTAGCAGTCATATACCATGGGTTCGTTTTGCATGCCAGGCAGCTGATCTTTCCTTCTTGTTCACTGCGAGTCCCAAAAGTTTTTATTATATTTCACTCTTCTATTACATGCTTCATGTTCTAAAGAACCCAGTAGGGCTGCAACAACTAATCGACATTATCGATTATAATCGATGATTGAAAAAGTTGTCAACTTTTTCAATCATCGATTAATCGGATTTCGATTGGTCGGCCCTGTTCACGGCTCCACACACGCTGCGTGCCACACCTCCCCCCCACCTCACGCTCGCCGCTGCCAGATGCGCCTGCCCGCATCCACACGCCGCACCTCCTCCCCACCTCACGCTCACCGCTGCCCAAATCCACGATCGGTACATTCCCAGCAATAATACATTATACAGTGGTGCAATGCCGAATACCACTGGCTATAGAGGACTACAACAAATCCCAGCAATAGTACATTATACAGCACAATGCGGAATACCACCAGCTATAGAGGACTACAAAACCCAGCAATAGTACATTATACAGCGCAATGCAGAATACCGCCAGCTATAATGTACAATTGCTGGGATTTGTGGTATTCTGCATTGCGCTGTATAATGTACTATTGCTGGGTTTTGTAGTCCTCTATAGCCGGTGGTATTCCGCATTGTGCTGTATAATTTTACACTTTTCATTTCACTATATTGCACACTACACATTTTTACTTCCACCGCTCCAAGCTTGTGATGGACTACAATCTCAATATAAACTAGTAGTCCCATCACTGGAGCAATTTTTTAAATTTATTTTATTTTTTAATTCAATTAACCGATTAATCGAACTTAATAATCGGCTAACTAATCGATTTTGAAAATAATCGTTAGCTGCAGCTCTAGAACCCAGACACTTGTAATGCTCTGATTCCTACCCCTTACCTCTCAGGGAATTATGGGTATTTTATTACTTATTTGCATTCTCCCTGTTACGTATCAGGCTTTGAAGGCTATAATAGGACCATCCTCTCTGTCTGGATTACAAGGAAACTAAGAGCTTTGTTATCTGCCATTTTTTGCTCCTTCAGCAACAGGGACTGCATATCTGTTATCGGCCCTGCATTGAGGCAAGGATTAGGTTGGTCTTCATGAGTGCCATACAGCCACTCACTGAGCTGCCATATCTGCTTTCTGGGGATGAAAACAAGTGAGTAATTGCATACACACATGAAATGCCAGGGCTTTGGTTGGAAAGATATTTTCTCTCACATCCAGTTGTCTCCCTAATCCATCCAATATTTAAAAAAAGTTTTGGACATAACACCTCATATGCAGGTTGCATAGTCCTGGTTTCTAAGTTTTTAAAGCTGACTCTTAGTTGTCCAGGTGTGGGTTAATGTATTTTCTGAATTAAATGTCAGCTCAGCTAAAATTATATTCACCTTGATTGCTGACAAGCTGAAACACATGCTGGCTTTTTGTATCTCTTGGGAATGCCGATATCTCCTCTAGAATTTCCATTAAAGGGTATATAGAAGGTGGTCTACTCCCTTGATGTCTTCCCTATAATTGAAATAACTGAGGAATCTGCCATTGTTATAACCACCTAGGAATGAACAGAAACAATAAAACCACCTGATATCAGCTCAGGACGTGGTAATTTCCATGGTTTTATGGTAACCAATTTGTGGCATGTTTTCCCTCTGTTCTGCCCATTGCATGCATTGCTGTATACAGAGCTAAACTTGTTGAGATGCTGAGAATTTGAAGGTCTTAAATGTCTTCTTTTTTTTTTTTTTAATCTGTGCAACCTGTCCTCTTACCTGTTGTCTGCATGATTATTTCTCTCTTATTGCCTCCGTCCTGCCCATCGCTGCCTCATGCACACAGGAGACTCAGGAAGACCGCAATGGCTATCATTCAGAAACGGAGTCCGAGCAGGTGGCAAGTTCTACCCCTCTATTTTATATCTGTTAGTGCATGCTTGTAGCTTTAGACCCATGTTACCCATATACCTCTCCATATTATGTACGTTCACACATCATCATCGCCATCAGTGGAAATAATGGCTTCAGTCTGAATGTTGGGTTATGTGAAGGATGTACATGATTTACCAGAATGTACATTTCAGACTTTTACCTTTTTTAAAAATGACGCAATGGCTATTGCTGACAGGAATCTCTGCAGCCAGTGGAATCTCTGAATGGCATTTCTTTAGCGTTAGGGACCCACTAACTAGTGAAGCAGTAGGATGAGTATGATCGCCAGGTAACTATCAACTTTTAAAACCTATATATGAGTGTAACACAGATTTTATCATAATATGTGTCCTTTAAAAGCTCAAGAGTATGTATGTATGTATTTACACTATGGGACAATTACCAAGACAGGATGTTCTTTCTCCAGCTCCTTTCCCTCAGTGTATAAGAATACTTACTTACAGGTCCTGCAAAATTTATCCTGGTGTTGGTTTGTCTTCAATAAGGACATTAGATTGTAAGCTCTTTAAGGTCTATTTATAAATATTTTCACAACTTTTACTGAAGATTCACACATTTATCTATTCTGACTCCCTTGAATAATGTGTGAATCTTGGGAGAAAACATTTATGAATAGACCCATGTGTTTTGCTTTTTTTTTTAAATTTGTTGTTGGGATTGTGTACTGTGTACAGACCTGTATAATCCTAAACATAGATGGAAACACACTCTGGTTCCAGTTAAAGTGTAGGTCACTGCTCACATTATTTTGACCCCATGAAGAAAACCGGTAAGCCTTCTGCTAATGCAGTTATGTTGTGTAGCAAATATGCTACAAAGTTAACACATCAACCTGTAAAGAATTTGCACGTACCCTAGATATGGTTAAAGGAGAACTATGAGGTGAGTGAAAATCACTCATCCTCATAGTTCGAGCCGACGTGTGACATGGGAGGGCACCACTAGCTCTGCCTCTAGATAGGCACAGCCCCCTGTCATTCATGCAGCTGGGTGGATCTCGACAGTATTATTGGGATCCGTCCTGGCTGCAGCTCTCAGTATATCGCGGGCAATAGCTCGATATATACTGAGCTTTGGGTCACGGGAGGCGTTAGTATATGTCCTCCTGTGACCCTTAAGAGAACTATGGGGAAAACACTTACCCCAATAGTTCTTTTTAAGTGTTGTAAAAGACTAGGCTGCTTTATCAAAAGTCATCAGTCAAGAGAGAAATTTGAAGGACACCATAGTTGACCACCTTCTCGCAATGCTTGTTGTCCAGCTCTGCATTCAATACTTGATGACTCAGTGCAGTCCTGCAGCCAGTGAAGTCAGAATGCTTCATCTATATACTTATTCCAGTTCAGAAAACATTGCAGCCTGATGGTCTACAAGACAGCCAGACAACTGAAATTTTCAGGACTGAATCGGCAGTGGGAGCCGTCAGTCAAATGAATAAGAGATGAAATCCTTGGAGGCATCTGAAGTTATCAGTAGATCCATTTGGTGTCCCCACTGTCTTTTCCAGCAAAGGTGCTTTTGTAGAGTCCATGCTCTGGGTGGCCCACTTCCATTTTATGAATGTGCCGATCCTGCTTGCTGCAGTCGGTGGCAGCAGACATGTAAACAGTCGAGCCAATGTTTGAGGCTGCCTATTCTGACTTTGTCAGTGACATCAGTGACATATTATGTAATTATTTCCTGTTGCATTGGTAAGCTGGATACCAATCAGCCCACACAATGGCTGACCTTTTTAGGGATAAGACAGGTACATGGTAAAAACATCTGTAATATTTTCCTAATTGTGTGCTGAGCAGTTTCCTTGTTTGCTATGACGAGCTTGCTTGATCACATCAGTCATTTTATATGTAGTTTATTCTTGCCCTTTATTGCTGTCTGTTTCTTCTGGATCAACTTGGTAAACTTTCTAGAAGACTGATGAAAAAGGCCATTGGTTATAGCAGCTTGATTTATGACTCAGTGTGTTTAACTCGCAGTGCTTTATTATTTATACTCTTCTATATATAAAATAAAAACTACGTCTGCCAACAGCCTTTTCCCAGTATGATACGTCTGCTCGGGCTTCTCCCTGTTTTTTCAACTTGTGCAGAGCCAATTGATGTGTGTGCTATTGATTTCAGCATTCAGCTTTTCCCACTCGAAGCAACTGGATATCGGAACATATTTTTGAGTTGTTTGTATTTACAGAGCTTTAAAAATGGCAAAGTGTATAGTGCTAAAATGAGCAGCGATAGGTTACATTCACACTAGCCTCATGTGTTTGGTTTATTTAATGCAGGAGAAATGATCTGCGTATAATTATACTTACATTTACATGAGTTAACATTAATTTACATGTTAAAAAATGTAATCTGTCCCTGGATGCACGGAACTTTATTTTTTCTAAACACAATTAAACAGAATGCGCAGTGGGAAAAAAACGCAAAGTGGGAATTATAACTATTAAAATCTTTACATGCATTTTAGGCCTTTAGAGATGTCCAATAAATGCATATAAATGCATGTCATTGCCATTGTAAATGAGGCCACAGACATTAACACTGTTACTTAAAGTGTATTTACACTTTAGCAGCCATATTGGGATAGCATTTACTTTTATATTTGTTACATGTTCCCATTCACATTTCATGACTATATTTAAAAACTGCTGCTTACTTTTTACCTTTTTGTTTTTTTTCTAAAAAAGTCAAAACTGAATTTTCCTCTGCTTAGCAAGGGGGCTGGGGAGTTAACCCTGTCTGTACTTGCTGGTAAATCTCACTAACCATTGTTAAACTAGATTTGAACACTGTCTGTCCTAACAAAGGGTGAAAGATCAGGAATATCCAAACTTCTGCCCTCCAGCTGATGTGGATCTACAAGTTCTATAAGGCTGGGCACACACCTTATAACCATCGCAAGACTTTTGTCTTGCGATGGTTGTAAGGTACTTTAAAAAAACGTACGATCTGCCTATCTTGGGGAGGCAGATCGTACTTGCGATGATCACAAGCCGCGCCCCCTGAGGGGCGGGCTTCCTATGACCGCAATGCCGAACGGGCAGTGTGCGTTTGCGCACACCGGCCGCATGGCTTCCACACACCTTACGATAATCATACGATTGTGGGATTTCTCGCGATTATCACAAGGTGTGTGGGGACCTTCAGACATTGCAAGACTCTGACAGCTTCAGGCATGACTTATTTGAAGTACAGAATTCTCCAAACGCAGTATCCTGGAAGCATCCTGTATTAAATGATGATTTTTTTAAGGGCTTCTTCACACCATATACAGTGCGTTCCAGCACGATTCGATGCTGGAATGCACTGTATCGCATCCCAGCCGGCTCCCGGCGTTCAGGGGCAGGAGGGGGACTGGCGGTGCATTAAAGTCAATGGCGCCACGCCCCCTGCCCACAGTGGGATTGCCCACACCAGAATGCTTGGCACATCAATGCATGTGTTCAAGTCCATTGCAATCAGAAAAAATAGTGCATGCAGCATTTTTCCAGGTCACACTGGACCGGAACGCAGGCATTGATGTGCCATGCATTCTGGTGGGCGATCACACTGCCAGCGGGGGGCGTGGCTGTGGTGCCATTGACTTCAATGCCCCGTCCCGCCCCTGAACGTAGGAAGGTGGCCGGAATGCGTTCCAGCAGCGAATTGTACCGGAGCTGGTGTGAACCAGCCCTAAAGTAATAACGGGACAAAAAAGATCAGATCATAAACCTGTTAAGTTTTTTCAATGCTCAATAAAAATTATATGTTAAAAGGTGTCAAGTTTTGTAGACATGTAACTATATTTTCATTGTGAATATCTCGGTCATAATCCATTGAGCGTGTTCTGTTTAGGAAGGTTAGAAATATCACGTGGGAACCAGACTTACCATACCCAACAGTTTTGAGCTCCCATTAGAATCTTTAGCTCTGTATGTCTGTCTGTGTATACCTCAAATAGTCCATTTGGCTGCTACCCAATGCATGCCATTAATTTTACATTATGATACTAGATTTGCTGAGATGTGCAGAGGAGTGCAGCTGTTTTGTAAAGGGTAGGTAGGTTAAATCTTAGGGTTTTATCGTGAAAGTAATCTCAGGCAGGGAATGGGAGGCTTTCCTAGACAAAAGAGGTGATGGCCAACACCTTATGGTTCTTGCCTTCTGGCAGCATTCTGTCATAGAGGAGGGCAGACTCATTTTAAGAGATATCCATGTAGAACTCTGCTTTATGTTTAAGATCAGCCACTTAGCCATAATTTTCTTTGTGTGCCATCTGCTTGGACAGTAAAATTTGTAATCCAGATTTTGGCATGCAAGTTCATCAGTCCCCTCCGACCAGCTCTTTAATGCAGGATTTTGAATAAACTGCACTCAAGGGAAAGATATTATAGGCGCTGGTGCGTAGTATCCTTTGACTTGAATGGGACCAATTGGTTGCTGTCACTGTTCATCTGAAAATGTACCGGCTCCTTCAGTTTTCTGATTGAAGGATGCCAGACGGAAGGGTGCCAACAAGGCCACCCGCTGTGCGAATCTCAGCTGGTTCATCAAAATTCGCACAGTATATGGCCAGCTTAACTTTTTAGTTTTCGAGAAGTGCTGATACTTGGAGAAATTGAATAGGGTTAGTTTTACTTCTTTGGAACTAGTATTCATACTGCAAGATATAAAAATGGTTTTATTTTCTGATCTGAGCCTGCTCACATTGGTCTTTTTCTTTGTGACAGATACTCATTAAGGCAGAAATAAGAAGTATGCATGGCTTATTTTAAATACATTTCATGTTTATTTTGGTTTTAATTAGAACTCATCGTTCAGAGGACAATCTTTTTAAAATACCAATATTACTATTATTCCTGTTTTAGCTTAGTTTTAGTTTTTCAAATACAGTTTTTTCATACTGAGTTGTGCCTTAGCCCTCCTGATTGCTGTAATGCAGGCTTATATATAACTGTATGCTACAAGTTGGTATCTGAAAATTAGCACAGTTTTGTGCATGAGCATCTGTAAAAATCTTTCCAATGCATGGAGCTTCAGTGGCAACAAAAACTCTACAGGTTTACAGTACTGTGCAAAAGTTTTAGGCAGATGTGAAAAAATGCTGCAGGTAAGAATGCTTTCCGAAATAAGTGTTGTTAGTTTATTTTTATCAATGAACAGTAGAGAAATCCAAATCAAATAAATATTTGGTGTGACCACCCTTTGCCTATAAAACAGCATCAATTCTTTTAGGTACACTTGCACACCGTTTATGAAAGAAATCGGCAGGTAGGTTGTTCCAAACATCTTGGATCACAGATCTTCTGTGGGTGTAGGATGCCTCAGATCTTCTGTCTCTTCATCTAATCCGAGACAGACTCGATGATGTTGAGATCAGGGCTCTGTGGTGGCCAAACCATCACTTGCAGGACACCTTGTTCTTCTTTACGCTGAAGATAGTTCTTAATGACATTGGCTGTATGTTTGGGGCCAATCGGACACCTCCCTGATGGTATGACATGATGGATAAGTATCTGCTTGTATTTCTCAGCATTGAGGACACCAGTGATCCTGACCAAATCAACTCCATTGGCAGAAATGCAATGCTCTGGACTGATGAGTAAAAATCTGAAATATTTGGCTGTAGCGGGAGGCAGTTTGTTCGCTGAAGGGCTGGAGAGCAGTACAATAATGAGTGTCTGCAGCAACAGTGAAGCATGGTGGAGGTTCCTTGCAAGTCTGGGGCTGCATTTCTGGAAATACAGTAGATTTGGTCAGGATCATTGGTGTACTCAATGCTGAGAAATCCAAGCAGATGCTTATCCATCATGCCATACCATAAGGGATGCATGTGATTGGCCCCAAATTTATTCTGCAGCAGGACGACCCCAAACATACAGCACTATATTCAGCATAAAGAAGAACAAGGAGTCCTGGAAGTGATGGTTTGGCCACCACAGAGCCCTGATCTCAACATCATTGCGTCTGGGATTAACTGAAGAGACGGAAGGATTGGAGTCAACGTACATCAACAGAAGATCGGTGGTTAGTTCTCCAAGATGTTAGGAGCAACCTACCTGCCGAGTTCCTTCAAGTGCAAGTGTACCAAGAAGAATTGGTGCTGTTTTGAAGGCAAAGGGTGGTCACACCAAATATTTATTTGATTTGAATTTCTCTTCTGTTCATTTACGTTCCATTTTGTTAATTGATAAAAAAAATAACTATTTACACTTTAATTTCTGAAAGCATTCTTACTTTACAGCATTTTTTCACACCTGCCTAAACATTTGCACAGTACTGTAGCTGGATGCCCATATGGGGTGATTTGTAGTACATATATGTCAGCTTTGCAACAATCATAACTTCAAAACTGATTTGAACATAATCTCTAACACTCAACCTAACCGTCACACATTCTATTGCCAATACTTACCTGTTTGATAGCAATAGACATGGCTGGACAGTTTATGTCAAGCTTTAGAATAGCTGAGGTTCCTTGTACCCCAAAATGTCTTGGGCCAAAACTTTATATTGGTGGTAATAATGGCACCACCGATACAAGATACCCAGTGAATATTTGTATTTGCTGGTATGCAATTTTTATTCCAAAGCAAAACCACTAAAAACTCCAACCTGTCAGTGCCACTGTCAGCTGCGCTTACACCCTTTTGCTGTTGAATAGGAAAGGACTAACAACATTGCTCTAAATCTCACTTTAATAAATGTATGTGCTACTGTTACTGTCGGTGCTGCCTTATTTTGCTTGGGCTTTATTCAAGCTACAGAGCTAAGCAATATTGTTGCTTTTTACTTGTACATACGTCTTGTCTCCTGCGGTGTGTAAAAGCCGTCATTCAGTTTTCTGTGCCTAACCTCCCGGGGTAAGTGTTAATTATCTAACATGTTTATTGATATTTAAGTATTACTATTCTATAGAATAGTCTGATTTTCTCAAGCGGTGCTGAAAAGCAATTTTGTTCAGAACCACTAAAATCAATGTCTACTATGGACACTTGGCTGTAGAATGTGCAAGTAATTTATCAAAACCCCATTCTGCAAGATGAATCTATTATTTATGAGCTAATGATTGTAGCAGGAGGTGATCCAGCCTGAATTCCACTGTGCTGCTGTTTAATACAGGTTCCATGTTCATTAGTAAGCATGCACAGCCTGCAGAAGGCTCTGGAGCTCAAGAGAAGACTCAGAAGGCTGCTGGCTGTTTACAGGTAGTGGATAACGCTATGTATTGCTTACTTTTGTCAGGCTTTAAGAGATGGGAATAAGCAGGCTCAGATGGAGGAAGCACCATTATTTCCTGGAGAGTCAATCAAGGCAATTGGTAAGTAAAAGACCAAATTCTTTAAATTCGATGTCTATCTCACATATTTGGTTGATCAGCTTAAAGCCACTTTTTGGCAAATTTGATATTGTACGACAATAGCAATATAATCTACTTTTGGAAGTAGTCTTTAAAGGACTAGTAAAGGTCACAGAATGAAAACAATTATTCAAAGGTTTATGTCCCATAGTAGCTCGGGTCCCGTAAAATCAGGAATCTCGATTTGCCAATGGTAGCCTACAAGATAAGAGCTCTGTCATGCAACCCCCATCCCTCCATGTAATGCTCTGTGCCTTTTTTAACCATTTTCACAGAGCATCGCCTTCTAAGCTAATAGGTAGTAGGTAATAGATTTGCTAATTCGGCTCAAGGTTTCTTTGAACCCCTTGAAACAGAGGTTTGTGCAAACATCTCGATATGTTGTCTTCTATATTTTTTTTTTCTGTCGTGTGTGTACTTTAATTCCTGTTAATTTATTACGTAACTTTTTCACAGGCTAACATGTATCCAAGAGAAAATGTTTGTTGCAGTAAAAAAATTATACACTTATGGAGTGCCAGGCATGTGCAGGCAGTTGAAAATGACTTTGAAAATGTTGTTTATTAATCATTTTTAT
Organism: Nanorana parkeri; assembly: GCF_000935625.1. NCBI lineage: Eukaryota > Metazoa > Chordata > Amphibia > Anura > Dicroglossidae > Nanorana > Nanorana parkeri. The sequence continues at coordinate 299,254 of NW_017306361.1, read as the reverse complement.
GTGAGTTATGGAAATTTATTTTACCTTTTTGGCCAAAAATACCTATTTACACCTGGTCGAATGGCTTCAGCTGTGAATTTTTCATTATTTCTATTTTTAACCATTTTTATTGTTTTTCTGCCCTTTAGTGCGTGTGATCAATTTGACAAAAGTTCTGTTCAAGAGGAGAGTAGTGGAAAGTCTGGACTATATCCTAAAATAACCCATGTTGGTTCTCTTGCTATCCCATCTAACAGTGCCTGTACAGTGGGGGCGAGTTTAAGTTCTATTGCTTACACTCTTATGTCATAGCACTTCAGGAAAAACCCTAGAGAGCAGCAGTGAAAACTATTTAAAAATAAAGTTTCCATTTGTGTTCAGTCTGTGTAGATACTTTGACCGCCCTTTCTTTTCTGAGGAGGTCAGCCTATATCAAAAAATAAATCCAACCAATGGGTAAAGGCGCAATGGAGAAAGTGAAAGGATGTGATGATTTTTTTTTAAAGAGTTTTCACCACTGCTGTCTAGAGATGGCTAGAGAGCATACAGCATCCTCCTATTAGTTTTTTAAGATCTAATCCAACCTCTTTTCTACTCCCCCACTGAACATCGCCTGTATTATTTAGGCACTGACTGAAGGAGAGAAAAGCAGTCATTTAGGAGAAATGTTTAAACATACAAGTAAGACTCAGCTGAGAATGGCATGAGCCACTTTCATGTGTGTAGCAGGAAAAAGATGGCTGAGGAGTTAGAAGAACTACTAATATTTAAAAGAAATTTGTAAGTGGGAAGTTGTAAATTCCGGCCAGTTGGTTCTGTTGAAAGATGCTCTAAACATAACTAGTTTTGGGAAGTATTTTTTATAAAATATTGAAACATTCTTCAAACTGATTAAGGAACACCTTCAATAAGGACATGTCATTTTCCTACACATACACAGGGCAGCCATATTTGTTCATTAGTTGTGCGGCACATTGACTGGACTTGGTCAATCCTTTTCTTTTGCCGCTAGTATACCGGACACAATCTGACTGAAAGGAACACTCTTCAGTGTCCAATGAAGGGCGGCACACTAAATTCCTTGGGTAGTCTCAGACAATTTTAGTTCACATGAAGGAATTCATGACACGCATCTTCTTTATTTATAGAAAGACATTTGATATAAAGAACTTTCTTTTTAAATAAATATTTATATTTCTACAGCTAAAGATGTTATGTACATTTGCCCATTCTGGGGTGCGGTCAGTGGAACATTAACTGTGACGGACTTCAAAATGTACTTCAAAAACATTGAAAGGGTAAGTTATGAAATGCAGCATTTCAGATTACAATATACAGTATATAGTAGGGATGTGCCGATACCGAGTATTTATGCTCCGATACCATTACTTCTGGTCAGAGGAAGATTTTCTTCTGACCAGCAGTGCCATATGGGAACATGGAGCAAGCTTCCTGGGCAATCAGGAAACCAGGCGGTGAGTAATGACCCGCCTCCTGATTGGCCGGGAAGCCGGTTCCCAGCCAATCAGCATCGAGCCAGCCAAACAGTTAGCTTGATGCTGATTAGCTGGGGAGCCTGCTTTTCAGCCAATCAGGGAGGCGGCTCATTACTCGCCGCCCGGCTTCCTGATTGGCTGAGAAGCCAGTTTCCCTACCAATCACAATCAAGCCGGCTTCCTGGCCAATCAGCATCGAGTCAGCCGAAAAGCCGGCTCGATGCTGATTGGTTGGGAAGCCAGTTTTACAGCCAATCAGCATGGAGCCAGCTTTTCAGCCAATCGGGAAGCAGGGCGGCTTGTCATTACCCGCCTAATGGCTTCCTGATTGCCCGGGAAGCTGGCTCCTTGCCAGTGGAAGCATCGGTATCGGTACTCTGTATTGGCAAGTACCGAAAGCAAAATACGGTACTCGTACTTGATACCGAAATACCGGTCTTGAATCCATTTATTTATAGTAATGATATTTAAGTGACACAACCAACCTATTTTCCTTATCTTCCAGGATCCACCTTTCATTCTGGATGTCCCCCTTGGTGCAATAAGCAGGGTGGAGAAAATCGGAGTTCAGAGTCAAGGAAACAATTCTTGTGGTATAGAAATTGTATGCAAGGTAGCTACATTTGCATTTTTTTGCATCTTAGAATTGTTCTGCAATGTTACATTGTTTATGACACTATAAATGCTTACCTTTTTATCCTACTGGGTTTTAATTAATGGTGCAAGTGTTTTTTTTTGGGGTTCAACATCTCATGTTGTTTTACGTCACAACGCGTTGCTATGAGCTGAAACAATCTGACATAAGGCAGTAGACAGAACTAGTTTTTAGAGGTGAAACTAAAGACACAGAACCATGGCTGGAATGAGAGAGAGAGAGAAACTCTCACAAAAGTGTACCCTGGCAGAAATCGTGATTTTTTTTTTTGGCATTAATATTGAAAATATGACTGATCATGGAAAAAAACTGTCTTTTATGTAAGGAACGTGATCATATGAAGCCATTTATTATCACATAGTTGCTTGGCTCCTTTTGAAATCATAATAACAGAAATGGCCCTGATCAAAAGTTTACATACCCTGGAATGTTTGGCCTTGTTACGGACACGCAAGGTGACACACATGGGTTAAAATGGCAATTAAAGGTTAATTTTCAACATCTGTGGCTTTTAAAATTGTAATTAGTGTCTGTGTATAAATAGTCGATGAGTTTGTTAGCTCTCACGTGTATGCACTGAGCAGGCTAGATTCTGAGCCATGGGGAGCAGAAAAGAACTGTCAAAAGGCCTGCATAACAAGGTAATGGAACTTTATAAAGATGGAAAAGGATATAAAAAGATATCCAAAGCCTTAAAAATGCCAGTCAGTACTGTTCAATCAATTATTAAGAAGTGGGAAATTTTGGGGATCTCTCTTTTTTTTAATGTAATTCTTTATAAGCAAAAGGGCACGGTATAGAAAACTGAAACATGGCCACATTCGGGGATCTCTTAACACCAAGCCAAAGTCAGGTAGACCAAGATTGCAGCCAGGACTGCCAGAAGAATTGTTTGTGATACAAAGAAAAACCCACCGGTAACCTCAGGAGAAATACAGGCTGCTCGGGGGAAAAGATGGTGTGGTTTTTTCAAGGAGCACAATACAACGATGCTTGAAAAAAAAAATGAGCTGCATGGTCAAGTTGCCAGAAAGAAGCCTTTACTGCACCAATGCCACAAAAAGCCCGGTTACAATATGCCCAACAACACCTTGACACGCCTCACAGCTTCTGGCAAACTGTAATTTAGAGTGACAAGACCAAAATAGAGCTTTATGCTCACAACCACAAGCACTATGTTTGGAGAGGGCTCAAGCAGTGGTTACAGCAGAAAAAGGTGAAGGTTCTGGAGTAGCCATCACAGTCTCCTGACCTTATTATCATCGAGCCACTCTAGGAAGATCTCAAACGTGCGGTTCATGCAAGACGACCAAAGACTTTGCATGACCTAGAGGCATTTTGCCAAGACAAATGGGTAGCTATACCACCCGCAAGAATTCGGGGCCTCATAGACAACTATTATAAAAGACTGCACGCTGTCATTGATGCTACAGGTAGCAGCACACACTATTAAGAACTAGGGGTATGCAGACTTTTGAACAGAGGTCATTTCAGTTTTTTATTTGTTGCCATGTTTTGTTTTATGATTGTGCTCTTCTGTTATGATCTACAGTTGAATATGAATCCCATAAGAAATAAAAGAAATTGTGTTTTGCCTGCTCACTCATGTTTTCTTTAAAAATGTTACATATATCACCAATTCTCCAAGGGTATGCAAACTTTTCAGTACAACTGCATAGTGTGTGTGTGTATATGTGGGTGTATGTATAAATGTATTGTACATACATACATGCATGCATACATACATGCATACATACATGCATACATACATGCACTCATACATGCATACATACACTGAGTGGCCAGATTATTATGACCACCTGACGTTTGTAGGCTAATTAGCTATAATTTTGCGCTGAAGTTGCTAGAGGGCCAGGCCATTATAAATAGGGAAGCAGGTTGTTTACCACGACAGTAGAAGTGATTTTTTTTCTGAAGATATGGGTGAACAATGCAATTTAACAGCCTTTGAACGTGGGATGATTGTTGGCGCTCGAAGCCATGGAGCGAGTATCAGCAAAACAGCAGAATTCGTTAAATGTTCAAGAGCAGCTGTTAAAGTGTTTAAAGACTGGACTGTCAGCCGAAAATCTGGGTCTGAACGTGCGAATTGTGGCCGTCAATGTTAGGGCAGAACGGAGAGTGGTAAGACTGGTACAAGACAACAGTGCAGTGTCAGATTCCTCGCATCCCCTTTCAAAATCTCATGGAGTCACGAGGCGGCCCAACAAAGTCATCTCGTGGCCCAACGAAGTACTGATAGGGTGGTCATAATAATCTGGCCGCTCAGTGTATATTGCTTTTTTCTGTGTAGAACGTAATAAACACATTGTTCTTAAGCCCCCTGTCATAGGCCAAGCACCAGTTGCCACCTCTGTATCGTCTCAACACACTGGCCAGTTGTCAATTTTAAAGCCCTTCCTAGGAAAAACACTTTAAAAGTTGACAACTTTTTCAATAATCGATTATAATCGATTATGTCGATTAGTTGTTGCAGCCCTAATCCAAATGGAAAGTCTGTGCAAGAGCTTTAAACAGAGATGTACAAACTAAGCTGTTCTCAGATAAATGTGTCATTCATCTTCCAGGAAGCACATGACTGAGTGTTTCCCCTCTGAAATTGAAGCTTGTATTGTTTGTAAAGGAAGACCTGAAAGCAGTGAATGTTTTCAACTTCCTTTTACTTTTAGAATTGCTACACTTCTGTAATGCTTGTTTAGATTAACCCCTAGATTATACTTCTCCTTGTAAGATTATATTTTATCTCTTCAAAGGATATGAGGAACCTTCGGCTGGCCTACAAACTGGAAGAGCAGAGCAAGTTGGAAATATTTGAAAATCTTACAAGGCACGCATTTCCAATTTCCAGTAGACTGGTAAGTAACTGCTCCAGACTTTAGTTATGTTCAAAGAACTCTGATGGCTCTTGTTGGTGTTAAGGGAGAAACATATAATATAGAGCAGGGGTAGGCAACCTTAAAACTCCAGTAATTTCCTCTGAGAATCATGCTTGTGACTGTCAATCTTGCAATGTCTCATGGGACTTGTAGTTTCATAACAGTTTCATAACTGGTGTGCCGAGGTTGCCTGCCCCTGATATAGAGGCACCTTGAGGCTTAAACAGTATGAAAAGCAAAGGTGATGCGCAAAGTGCGGAAACCCCTATCAGAAATAATCTTCTAACTGAATAAAGAACAATATGTTGGTTGCTATGTACAATACTTATTGTGTAGGCATAATTGTCTGATTCAATGTTTTTCCTTTGTCTTTTTCCAGCATCTATTATAGTGCCTTTAGTTGCTCATGAATGCATCTTCTTGCACCATATTTCATCAAGTTTCTCCTTCTAAGCTGTTGATTTAAGTATATTTAAGCTTTTTTCTTAAGTTTTGGACAGCGTGAGAAAGGTTAGAACCTCTGTCATGTTTTTATTGCTGTTTGTGTCTCCTTTGGGGAGGTAAACGGGAACCATACCGCACTGCTTACCGGGATTCCCACTTGATGAAGATGGGTCCTCGAAATGACTGCGGATGGCACCGACCGCCACACATGAACAATAGAAAAATGTCACCTGCACACCATAAGTTGAAAAAGCAAAATATTTTATTGCCAATAGCTGTATCTCATTGGCAAGCGCTTTCGGGGTCCCCTTCATCAGGCTTAGAGATAACTCCCTTTGGGGAGGTTTCACCTTTTTATCTTATCTCCGTAATGCTTAACCCTCTGACTGCCAAGGATGTGCCCTACGCGTCATGACAGCCAAGGTGTGTAAGCAAGCTTGTTTTTATTATGTATAGCCGCCAAGCTCACGTTTTCAGAAAGCCAGTAGGCCGCTATACAAAATAAAAACAAGCTTGCTTACACACCTTGGCTGTCATGACGTGTAGGGCATATCCAGCGAATGCTGCAACTGCCATCTGTTTACTCTACAGGGCCTCTGCTTTCACAAAATAGTTAATGATTTAGAGGTTTTAGGCCCAGTGCAGACCTGAGCGATCCGGGACGCGTGTCCCAGGAATCGCGCGCTCGTGCATAATTGCAGACATCGATTGCCGCGCGGCCCCATTGGTTTCAATGGGGTACATCCGTGCGGCAATCGCAGAAAAAAGGTACATGTACCTTTGTTTTGCGATGCATGGCTGTTTAAGCTGCGATCGTGCTCGGATGCATGGGCGGCATCCCACGCGATCCGCCCAGTGCAATTGAGGTGCCATTAGAAAATGACGGCACCCACAGCGTGATCGTCGTTGATGGGCGACTCCCTGACCACACGGCAATCCGCGCAGTATCAAGCACGATTGCCGCGAGGTCACAGATCGCCCAGGTGTGCACTGGCTCTTAAGTATTCTTCAGGTCAAATTGTTATTTTAACATGTTTGTAACTTTTTTGTTTGTTTCTTTTACTTTTTTTGTGTAAAAGATGGGGACATGTTATAATTGCTGCAATTTTTTATTTTTTTTGTCCATGTTGAGAGATTTTGAACAGAGGTTCTAACCTTACCCAAATCTATCCAAAACTTAAAGAAAAACTCCTGTCTTGACTTTGACAAAACTGGCATAAAAAGAGGTGATACAACAAGGGAAATAAATAGCAATGATATTATTTTTGATTTGTAATGCTGACATACAAACAACAAACCCCCATTTACTTGTATAACGCTGTATGTGCCTTCTGAGTTTTAAAAAAATGATTAGGAAATGTTGATTTTGCATTTGCTTGGAACATGATGTGTTGTTGAACCCTTGGGATTCTCACTTCACATAAACATATGTATGTTCCATAACAGGATCTGGAAGTCTAAAACCTGGCAGATCTGCTGTGCTCGAGCCGCTTCTGATTTCTGCCAGGAATACTTTATAATTATGTTGGGAGCGCACTAGGATCCCTGTGATAATTCTAATAATTCTATTCATTTGTGGTGGCTGGAAAATTATGAATTCAGTGTTTAAATACTGCCAGGTTTACATGTTTCTAATCAGTTGTTACTTATTACTCAGACTCTTTCCTGGCAAACTGTTTGCATGCAAAATCCAAAAGTGTTATCTTATACTGGATGTAATTCATTAGGATCAGTTTAGCCTTTAAAGGCTTGGGAGAAGGTCATCTGTGGCTATATCTCCTGAAATATTGGGAACCTGGTAATGCTATAGCTGGGAATGCTATCCATCTTCCAAAAATGTAATGTTATTTGGCTGGCTGTTATGCCTCTCAACTGACTTCAGTACTTGCAGTCACCTGAAACCAGCATTGTAGATCGGGAAAGTGGAGAAAAGTCTGAAATCCATATCCATGTGTTCAGGGTCAGCATGATAGTCAGGCATTTAGCATTAGAAGGAATAATGACCAGGGCAAGCCCCAGGTTTCCTCACCCCTCTGTTTGTTCTGATGACCACCGTCACTGAGACAGGAATTTTTTAGAGTTGCCACCAGAGCAAGAAGTTGAGGGAAAATTCTCTAATTAGGACACATGACCACTCTTTAAGATGGGAATACAGTTCACTTTAGGGAGATTAACTTTCATTTCCTGTTACATCTTCAGAACAAGAAATAAAGTAAAATCTCCCCACGGGAGCAAAAAAAAAACCTGACAGTGGCTTTAAATCTGCTCTAGTCTATTCAAAACTGGTGTTTTGACTTTGTATACACTTTAAATGTAACATACATATTGCTCTTAGGTATTACCGTGAAGCTGTAAGGAAAGTAAGAAAGTAATTATGGGAGCAGAACGATAGCACAGACGTGAGTAAGATCAGCACCCCAAGTTATCTGCCGTCACCTATCGCTTAAAGAACAAGTTTACCATTAAGTAAATCCCCCTAGCTCCTGAACAATCCTAGACTGAAACCCATTGACTCAAGTGCTCACTTTCCTCCTCCGATAGTGGTGGCCTTCCTTTTTTTTATATCTCAAGTGGCAAAATTTAGTATGGTGCTACCTGCCAGTAACTTCCCATAGACTTGGTGTTGCATATGGTTTTGCACCAGCGGTACAGGAATGTACCGTTCAAGTGTTTGCGACATTACTGGGCAGCCACAGGCAGCACCACACTAGATTTTGTTAGTTGCAATATAAATAATGAGGTAGACCACTATGGTGGGACGGGGAAAGTAAGTACCTGGGTGGGGGTGGTTCACATTAGAATAGTTTAGGGCCTGCGGTTGTCATTTTAAAGGTGAACTTGTCCTTTTAAGTTTAAATGTCTAAACCTTTTCTCCAGCTCCTGAAAAGCTATCTCCTTGTATATGATTTGCAGCCATTGCTCGAAATCCACCCATGAACACTCAACTGTAATTTGTATTGCAACTAGCAGAGTAGACTTCTGTTTTGTTCAAAAGGGTTCATCCTTACGAGGATCTTAAAAGAAAACTATAGCCCAACCTTTTTTGCCATAGTTCTCTTTAGGGTCACAGGAGGACATTTACTTACTCCTGTGACCCAAAACTATTGCCCGCCATATGCTGACAGGACAGAGCCGAGCTGTGGCCGGGAAAGATCCTTACAATATTGTTTGACAGCTGGCTCTGCCTCTTTAGAGCCAGAGCCAGCTGTGCCTGCCTGTCCCCTCCATTCAGCGCCAGAGGAACGGAGAGGGGAGCGGAAAATCATTGTGGGGACCAGTGACTGACGGTCACTGTTCTTTGCAGGAAGATCGGGAACTGAGCTATCATCGGTTTATGATCGCTCAGTTCTTGATCAATAGAGCCGACATGAGACCGCTGCAATGTCACACGTCGGCTCTAATTAGGAGGATAAGTGTATTTCACTCTTTACATAATTCTCCTTTTAAATCAAATGATTATTCCTGCCAATGTCTGGAAACTTCTAAATTTGGAGAAGTATTCACAGATGGAGGTGAAATGTGCTTACTGACCCTTTGCTCAGAGCTAGATGCTAAATGCTCTATTTTTGGTTCTTCCCATAAGGAGCAACAGTTCAGTTGTATCTCCTTCATATAGAGAAGTATATCATTTAGCTTACATCTGAGCACTGCTAACAGCTCAGACCACAGCAGGTGCAGGGTCAGAGTTCCGAGGCTTCTGAGTTCAAACCCTTACATTCACCTAACACCATGTGTGCAATCCATTCATTTAGAATGTTTATCCTCTTGTTACTTGTTTCTTTCAGCCTTTATTTGCATTCAGTTACAAAGAAAAATTCTCTGTGAATGGCTGGAAAGTTTATGATCCAACAACAGAATACAAGAGACAGGTACAGTGTTATCTATTTTGCCAGATCACAACTTTTATTTTATATTTTCAAATGTATATTTTATATTTTCCAGCTATATTAACCCATTGATTCTCCTTTATAACTTTTTATCTTGTTCTACATGTAAAGTATCATTACATTTATTATTATTATGAATGTTGTTGTTGTTGTTTTTATGCTTTTTGCCTTTTTGTTACCATTTCACAACCAGGGATGTGTCTGGTGCATATTGATAATCAGTTAAAAGAAGAAGCCATGAGCGTGTTTTTTTTCTTTTTATATAACCTGATGTTTCTCCTTACAGTAAAAGTGACTCAGGAGAGTATTCTATATGGTGGCTGTACAAATGTAGTGCCCCATTTTCCCTGGTCCCATCTCTTCTTTCCCTTGCATGAGGCCAGGACCACAGTAGCCCTGAGCTAGTGTGTGTGTTTTACTGTGCAGACGTTTTAGGCAGGTGTGAAGAAATGTTGTAAAGTAAGCACTTTCAGAAATTAATGTGATAATAGTTTATTTTTTATCAATGAACCGGAGAGAAATCCAAAACTGTGGTGGCCAAATCATAACTTCTAGGGCTCCTTGTTCTTCTTTACGCTGAAGATAGTTCTAAATGACATTGGCTGTATGTTTGGGGTCGTTGTCCTGCTGCAGAAATGCTGAGAAATAGAAGCAGATACTTATCAATAATGCCATACCATCAGGGAGGCTTGTGATTGGCCCCAAATGTATTCTGCAGCAGGACAACGACCCCAAACCTAGAGCCAATTTTTTTTTTTTTTTCTGAAAGCGTTCTTACTTCACAGCATTTTTTTCACATCTGCCTAAAAGTTTTTGCACAGCACTGTATGTTGTGTAATATATTAATATATATAGATATACATATGCACACCTACAGCATTCATGTAAATGCAGTACACCTGTACATGCATTCATACATGAATGCCTATTAGGTATCCCAAAATATGTTAGCGATATAGGAGTAATTTTGAAGCCATCATATTAGGTCAACTGTAAAGTGATGGGTATTAAATGTGTTGCTTATGTAAAATTTTGGGTACATTTGTTTTTAACTGTTTTGCAAAGCACTTACATTTTTGTGCCCAGATTCATTTATCTATTACGTTTCCACAGTATTATCACAATATGTTATATTTTTGTATATTTTGGAGACTAAAAATAAATTGTGGATTTTTTTAATTGAAAATAAGTATTTTCTCTTTCAGGGATGTGCAAAATCAAAAATACTATTTATTAATCATTAGTCAGTGGTTGGCAATTTACTAAATACAGGGGGCCTGAAGTGCTGCGTAATGACTTAGTTTTGTACCTGTTCTATCATCAATCATTAGGATGCTATTAATAAGATAGTAATCATATTTTACCTTTATCTTCCCCAGCTTCTTGCCTGATTGGTTGTGTGACAAAGGAGAAGTTTGAATTTGGGAGAGATTTTTCCCCTTTGCAATGTTACATTGTGATGCGCCAAGGAAAAATTATTCTGTTTGTTCAAATTGTTAGTGTAACATTTAGCTCATTTTGGGTGTGTGCAAAAATGTGCACAAAGGCAACATATTTACAAATTTGCGATTGTTAAAAATTCTACATTTGACAAAAGTTTGACACTCGTGCAGTAAAAGCAAATGTCATCCAGAGCATCCAACATATTTGTTGGGATCTGGGATTCATTGGGGAGAGGAGATCATTTTTTTTCTTTATTACTTATATAGTTTATAAACTTTAACTGCCTTTTTTGTTGTAATGTAAGATATAAATCAGGTCAGGGGAGACCACATCCAGTCCCCTCATGCACCCTTGCAACAAGAGATTTACTTATAGCCGTGATCTGTTGCTTGCTGTCATCAACAGCAATGGATCAGTATTGCAGTTATCTTTTGCTGCAGGGAGAGGCAGTATGGAGCTGAATTAGCTCTGCTTGTGCTGATTTGGATAAAGTACCAATGACAATATAGCACTTCCCTTTTTATTACTATGCAAAAGTATTTAGCTTTGCTACACTGCTACAGAGCCCTCCTATGGAGCAATTGGTAGTAGAAGTTCAAGCCGATTTGATTTAGCAACTGTGAAAGCTCGCTGGAGCTGCTGGCACTCTGTGTGCAGCCCACTGTTCTTCAGACTGGAATTGAGGTCTGGAGCACAGAGGGCTGTATATTGAGCATCAATGGCTCATGGGTTGGACTTGGGGGTTTAGGTACTCTATTTAAAGAGAATGTATGGTTTGGGGGTAGAGGATGACCATTATTTGCTTTATTTTGCACATCTACTGTATAAGAGTGTTAAAGAAAAACTCCAGGAATGTAAAACGTTAAGCCTTGCAGTAGGGTTACCCCCACTGGCTGTGGCGTCCTCATGTGTAATGCAGGTGAATGGACTGCATTAGACGTGATGATGTCAGCGGGGCTTAGGCAACAGGAGCCTGTAGGAGAAGAAGCTGCGGGGACCGATCTAACAGCTGGGTGTGATTGAGAATCGGGTGAATATTTTTAAAATTTGAGCCCCAAGTCCAAAACAAGCAGTTAACCTTTGCAGTGCGGGGGTATCCCTCTGCAAAGCTTAACTTTTTACGTTCCTGGAATTCTTCTTTTAAGTTCTAGGTTGTAATGCATATGCATGTAAATCATTTACATTTGGAAGAATATGACACATTACAAGTCATATATTCTAAGTCAAGCAAACCGTGAATCAAAATCTGACTTTTTTTCTTTCCATTTATTTCTGAGGTACTAAGTTGAAGTCATTCTTCAGTTTTATATATTTTATGACCATTACATTTTGTAGTCGATAGAGAATAATCGTTCATTTCTCTTATCTCTTCCACAGGGTTTGCCCAATGAGAGCTGGAAGATCACCAAGATAAACAGTAACTATGAACTATGTGACACATATCCAGCCGTCTTCGTTGTACCTACAAGTGTAGCAGATGACGACTTGGCCAGAGTGGCAGCTTTTAGAGCTAAAGGACGTATTCCGGTAAGTTGACGACTGGCAGCCTTTACTGCAGGCCTTTCCCTATCCTAAAGTGAGCTGTCTGGAGATGTTGGGATACATTAGACAAGGATGCACTCAAGCATTTGCTATGTGTGAGGTAACTAGGACAAGGCATCCACCCTTCCTAAGGTTGGCCATACACTGTTAGAATTTCAGTCGAATGATGGGAATTGACTGAAACAGTGGGTGGCCGTGCTGGCTTAACAGAATTGATAGTGTAAGGAGACAGCCGAAATTTTTCAGCCCAAGAGTGACCATATCCAATCAGCTGCAGTCACTGTTCATGTATGACAGCAGTGGACGAAAGCACAGCAGGAGAATCATCCACCCTTGCTGTTTAAGATAGATAGAGGAGTCTGATATATTTTTTTTGTTCAGCCTACAGAATGAACAACAACAACAAAAATCTACTAATGTGTGGCCAGAATAACTTTGATGTATGCGAGTCAAGTTGTGTAGCAGTACCGCTGCCTGTCACAAAAGCTTCCTTACACACAGTGCAGAAGAGGTCGGGGGGGAATCACATCACTACCTGCAAAGGATTTAATTTTAGAAAGGGTCATTCTTGGTGTACTTGGCTTACCGTAGCAGTTTTAATGGTACATTTGCTTGCAGGTGTTGTCCTGGATCCACCCAGAAAGTCAGGCTACAATAACTCGCTGTAGCCAGCCTTTAGTTGGGCCCAATGATAAGCGATGTAAAGAAGATGAAAAGTATTTACAGACTATAATGGATGCCAATGCCCAATCACACAAACTTATTATCTTTGATGCCAGACAGAACAGTGTTGCTGACACCAACAAGGTACGTTCTGAATTTTACCTTTGCTATAATAAAGTGGCTGCTGCACTCTTGGCTTCAAAAATTGTGTAAGGGATAAATTATGGCTGTATATGTATACCTATGACTGCACTTTCCCAGTGTAGTTTTTCAGTACCTGGATCATGTGGGTAACAAGGAAACATGTGCACACATATGCAGCAGTGTGGTCATTGTGCAACTGGATTTTTAAGCCTAGCGAATCAGCATCTGGAGGGATAATGCATTAAGGATAATTAATTACTCCCTGTACATGTGTCAGCTAGTTATTTTTATCATGTTCAAAGCTGAAATACTGTAAGTGAGTGCAAGGCTAATGCTGCAAATATAATGCGAATAGCCTATGCTCTCAGTAAACCTATATAGTGGGCAACCGGATTCACATTTTGCTGAATGAGCCAGAGAATAGGACTGATATGATGGAATGGGGACTGGAGCTGTACAGCCAGAGAGTATCGGGCACTGGATTTTAGCAGTTCTCTCATTCTAAGGAACATATAGTGGCTTACATAATTACTTGGACTTTAGCTGAAATGCTTACTAATCTTTTTTATATATGATTTATTATTTGCTCAAATGCCAGATTATTATGATGAATTTAATCTAAGCAACGAAGTTATCCCCTGGTGTATAGTGCTGATTGGTGACTAGTATTGTAGTGTGTGTGTATAGCAATTAATCTATTTTACAGTTTGGTACCCACAAACCGAGCCACTGCTCCTTTTGTAGAAATGTAAGTTAGCTCTGGTGATTGTACCATAAAGTTCCTGGGATAATGACCGCAACTTGTCTTAACATCCGTATTGTATATGCCTAAGCAGTTTTGGTTCTTGCAGAAATAAGCTTTATGGGCTCTGATCTGTTAATCTAAGTAGTAAGTTGTAAAATGATTTTGGGTGGATGAGGTTGTTTTCCAAGCTAGGAATAATAATTACCCTTGTAGTATATACTCTGCGCCTACAAGGAATGTGGAATGCAGACAGTACTACCCGAACAGTGAAATTGTCTGAACACAAAAGGGAAATATTTAGCTTTTAGTGGAATTTTGGTTTTGCACTTGAAGTGAGCCAGGGTGACATGTAAAGAACAGCCTGTTGAATTTATGATTCTTTATCTTATTTGGCTCAGAGATTTCTGAACGTCTGCTCTGCAGTTATAAGTTCTGTGCTTTTGTGTACTGCAGGCAAAGGGTGGAGGGTATGAAAGTGAGACCGCTTACCCCAACGCAGAGCTCGTTTTCCTGGAAATCCACAACATCCATGTCATGAGAGAATCCCTGCGTAAGCTGAAGGAGATCGTTTATCCAGCCATTGATGAGTCACGCTGGCTAACGAATGTGGATGGGACACATTGGCTTGAATACATACGGGTAAGATCTGCCTGCAGCATTTTACTGGTCTCCTCCTTAACATTTAACTGCTCATTGACTCAGAGAGAAGCAAAGGCATAGAAAGAACTGGTTGCACAAAACCCAATGGGATGTATTAAACTAATCAACTTTATTCAAAGAATAAAGTATATCAAACATAAACTCTTACTAAATTAATACTCCCACTATCTTAATTAATACCAGGCAACATTGCTACAGTAAACCACATGCACTTAGCATTCCTATACCACATTATCTACCAGTCTATGGTAACCATCAAAAATAGAACCACCTTCATTTGTTATGCTTGCAAGAAGAATTTGTTCTATTTATACTTGGTCACACTTTGCCTCTTATTTCTGTTTCCTAATAGAAATCATTGCAGATGTAACATAATATCTGTCAAGTTAGTTACTTTATAATCGACTAGCTTTTTCAAAGTGGTTCTTGTTTTGTTGGTTACTATAGACTTGTAGATTCCACAGTTTAGGAATCTGGGTGTATTTGGTTGTCTACGGCACTGTTGCCTGGTTTTATGAAAGCTGCTGGTGGTAAGTATTTAGTAAGAGTTTGTTTTTTTATATATTGTACTCTTTGAGTAAACTTTATTAGCCTAATACAGCCCATTGGGTTGTGTAGACCGGCGATTCATAAACATTTTGCAAACCATTAAATGGCAAACATTTTTTAAATTAAAATGTATGTGAAATTGTTATCAGTACTTACTATAGTTTTTTTTGGAAACTCATTATGTTGGCCTTTCTACTTATGTGACTGCCTACGACTCACGGAAAGTTATCGATACTTACCATAATTTTCCGTATCTGGAAGCTCATCATGTCAGCCTTCCTACTTCTAGGTCATGGGCTGAAGCCAGATGCATAAGTAGGCTTACATGTTAAGCCCCAGGAATACAGAACATTTTTATCAGCCTACTTATGGGTCGTGTGGCAGACCCAGACCCATAGGTAGGAAGTAGGTTGGTTGACATGATGAGCTCCAGAAACTAAGATATCTCTAAACTGAATGATTTGTAAATGCCTGCAATTTTTAAATCAATGTTTAAAAATTGAGATCATCGTTCTGACAGGAGCCTCTCCTCTGGTTACAATGAGATGTTACAATGCAAGCAACAAGACATAATCTACATTTCATTTTTTCAGGGTGATTCATATACAGCACTTTTTATAGTCTCGTGTTTCAGGTATAGGGGGTAAGCAGGCTGTTGGGAGCATATCCAATTCTGGCATTTGCTTGGAGCCAGACACAAATCATGTAATGCTGATATATGGCATCAACATTTTCTACATGGAGAAAGTATTATAGGTTAGAAACAGTTTCTGACTCTAAGATCAAGCTGACAAATGTGGGGGATGCAGATAAAAACATGGTATACCTGCTTGGATAAAGAAAAGATTTTCATAGCAATGACCATCAAAGTTGCTAAAATGTAGTTTTTAATTCGTAGAGATTTACCGTTCCCATTCTTCGGTCTGTCTCATATTTATCACTATAACACCCTTAATGTTTTTAAATTTGCCGAAGTCTTTTCATATCTGTCACTTGCTTGTTTGCAGTCTACAGAGGTGTCTTATAACCAGTTTCCGGTCTCACAGTGGCTACCAGCAAAGGGAAAATAGCAAGCCCCTGAAATTAGTTTATTAATTGAGAAGGGTGCGTGCAAAGAGCTCTGGCACTGCTTTGTCTCAGGAAAAATAATAGTAATTGGACAAGGTTTTCTAATTTGTCCTTTCGGTTAATCTTAGATATGTGATCGCTGACATTGCCTGCAAGTATTCAGGGGCGTTTGCTCTTGGCCGGACTGTTACTGTATCCCGTGCTTATGGGAAGCTGTACTTATCCCAAGACTCGTTAGATTGAAACCCTAAACTGAAAATATACGGACATGTAAATATTTTGACAAAAATCTCTTTCTAGTATACATTACAGTAGTAACTGTGTACTTCTTGCTGTAAATAGAGTTTAGCTTCCATGTAAATATGTTGATGGGCAGATTTTGAAGCCTGTTTTTGCTGTACTCCACTGGAATATCATCTAAAATAATAGACTTGTTTGTTTCCAGATGCTCCTGGCTGGCGCAGTGAGGATTGCTGATAAAGTTGAATCAAGTAAGACCTCTGTGGTCGTACATTGCAGTGACGGCTGGGATCGGACGGCACAGCTAACATCTCTGGCTATGCTAATGCTGGACAGCTATTACAGAACTATCAAAGGATTTGAGGTTCTAATTGAAAAAGAGTGGATAAGCTTTGGCCATAGATTCGCTATGGTAAGTAGGTAGCTGCTTTGTGTTGTCTGCTATGGTAATGTGATCTGTTTGCATATATAAGAAGTAAATAGTGAGGGTGGCTGAATGATCAACTTCCTCCAGCCAAAATGTATGGATTGAAGGGGCAAGTGTTAGCGGCTTTGTTAGATTTTATTGCCATCTGTTTGCCTGTTGGGGAGATTTCCTCTTGCTTCCCGTGAATTTTCTGAATTTTGAGACTTGCTACTAAATGATATTGTGTTTGAAAGTGTTCAGAAAGTTTTGTAGCAAATGTGTTAAGCGTTCTTTGTAGCATTTTAGAATGTCAGTTGGCATGTCGTAATAATCTTGATTTTTTCCAGAGAGTCGGCCATGGGAATGACAATCATGCAGATGCTGACAGATCCCCAATCTTCCTTCAGTTTATTGACTGCGTATGGCAAATGACTAATCAGGTAAGTGTTTTGTATGCAATTTTTTTTTTAAACTTTTTTATACCTACATACTTATACCTAGATATCTACAACTGACCCTAGAGAGGCAGGGCCTGGGTTAATAGATTCCAAAATTGATTCCAAGCTATAAGGGTTGCAGGGGAGAGTAACTACTTGTTCAATAAAGAACAAAGGCAAATGGCTGAAAAGTAAGGCCAGGATTGGGTAAAATGTGTCTAGAGTCAGTGTCCTTTTTGTCTGTTATGCTGTACTAAAGGCTCAAAGATTGGACCAAGTTTGGATGCTGACTTTTTTTTTGGCATACTTATGTACCAAAAAAATGTACCAAGGTTCATTGTTGCTACCCTGCTGTGGTTCAGTCTTGGCACTAGTCAGGTCAGCTGGTTAATACTTTCCTACAGCACAAAGGCAACAGGGTGGCCTAGTATGATGATCATAGGTAGAGTAAAGAAGGATTTTCGTGGTTTCCATTGTTTGCAGCAATGGGTTAAACTGCCCAAGGGATGTCACAGAAATTGATTGGGCAGTTTAAGATGTTACATTGTAGACTCATGAACTGCAGAGAAAGTGCCTATGGTACTTTATTGAAATCACTCAGAACATAAGTGCACCTTTATGACTGTTTCATTCTGTAATTCAGGGCAGTGAAAAAATTAAGTATGTAAACAGTATTTGCAACCTGATTTCATGTAACCATGCTGACCAATGAAGGCTCACTATTTGCAGGCAATATGAGGATTCCATACGGTGAGGCTGGGATGTCCACTGTGTGTTGTGTAGACCATTACACCGGCCAGTGGGGACTTCAGACATGAGTGCAGCGCGGGCTGGGGGAAGTAATGGGATGCTGGGGTTAAGTAAATTTTTTCACAGTTTGTTAGAAAGTTTACTTACATTTTAAGTGCATTCTAGCTTCTGGAGTACTTTTTGAGAGTAAGAGTTTTGCTTTATGTTATGGGGATTAGTCTCTTACTTTCAACAGCTAAAGTTTTTCTTCAACTAAAACGTTTTCGTTTTGGATAGAACCCAGTCAGCTTTTTACGTGACATGTACCAAGCGTGTACAAAAACACATGCTTGCGCGTTTAGACCCCAATTGAACTCAATGGAGACGGGCAGCAATCGCAGCACACAAACACGTTTTACAGAACACGCAGCTGCAAATGTGGGGTTATACAAGACCTTATGGTATCTAGTTTCTGCCAGTTGGTTTATACTCTGTCTTTTTGCCCCACTGCAGGTGCACTTTAAATTGTTGAAAACCTTTTTTTTTTTCTTCCAGTTTCCTGCAGCATTTGAATTTAATGAACTTTTCCTCATCACCATTCTTGACCATCTCTACAGCTGCTTGTTTGGAACATTCTTGCATAACAGTGAGCAACAAAAAGTGAAAGAGGTATGTATTCTTTTCCATATACAGACATTAGAGGGACGTTATAGAGCAATTAGATTGCTTGATTATTATTATTATACAGGATTTATAGAGCGCCAACAGTTTGTGCAGCTCTTTACAATATAAGGAAGACATTACAGTTACAATACAATTTAAGACAAGATGGTAAGGAGGGCCAACTTTATAGTTATAATGTCCCTAGGCCATTCCCATTTACTGCCTTAAAGTGACACATTCAAATGTGAATATGGTGCCTGCAAAAGTGGATCCATGCTTGTTACTAGGGGTGCACTGATACCGATACTAGTATTGGTATCGGTGCCGATGCCGAGTATTTGGGCAAATACTCAAGAAGCCGAGTAGCGAGTCATAACACGCTACCCATCTTCCTGATTGACCAGGAATCCAGGTCCATGCTCCGTCACTTGTGGAGCATGGAGCCGGCTTTACGGCCAATCAGGAAGCCGGGCACCGTGTAATGACGCATTGCCTGGCTTCCCGATTGGCTAGCTTCTCGACCAATCAGGAAGCTGGTCAATGCTTCATTACACGGCGCCCGCCTTCCTGATTGGACCGAAAGCCGGCTCCATGCTTCCTCGTCACCTGTAACGAGGGGAGCAAGGAGACGGCTACCCTGCTAATCGGGAAGCCGGGTGGCGAGTCTTTACATGCAGCCTGGCTTACCAGCTAATCAGGAAGCCAGGTGGCAAATCATTACACGCCGCCCGGCTTCCCTAATGGGACTTTCGGTATCGGCGCGTACCGAAAAAGAAATATCGGTACTCTATACCAAAAAACCGGTATGGGTGCATCCCTACTTGTTACCCTACTTGTTACCTATCAAGAATGTTCATAAGTATGCCAAAAAAAAAACACCTTACTCAATGAATAAATGTAAACGTCTGTCCAGAAGCCCAAATATAAAACAAATGACACTATTGTGTTGAGCCTTAGTGCCTGCAATTTCCTCCTGAACCTTGTACTCATACAATATGGGGAGAACATCATGTTCGCAAAACCAGGACCCATCCACTTCTGGGCTGATAGAGCATGGAAATCATCGGTGGATGAATACAGGCATCACCATTATCACAAACATAGAATACTTTTTACACTTTTTCAGTGGACTGCCTTGCTATTGCATTGCGGCATGATTGCACTTTGTCTAATCTATTTAATTTAGCGCTGTGTATTTTTACTATGAAATGACTGAAATGCACAATGTGTTCTATTTAAATAGAGTTTAAGCAGTAAGCCTTCCTAGTATCAAATAATGATCATTCAAACAGGCAAAGAGGTTGAACCTCTGCATAGGTAAAGGTTTCTTTACATTAGGAGCTGTAAAAGTCTGCAATAGACTTCCACAGAAACTAGCTCTAGCCAACTCTGTAAAATTGTCATTGCTAAATGCACAAAATATAACTGGCTATTAATATTTATAAGTAATAACACTGTAGATTGTTGATGCATGGAATATTGAATTGCCTTAGGGTATTAGGAAGACATTTTTTGCCCTGTTGGAGATAATTGGACCATGTTTTATAGTTTTTTTTTGCCTTCCTCTAGAACAATTGTGTGTTTTAGGATTCTGTGGATGTAGGTTTTTATTTCTACGTGTTGATAGGCATGTGTCCTGTTTTCAGCCTAACTATGTAACCTTTGTTCCAGTATGTTGACTTTTTTGTTATGTGCTAAACCTTGAAGGATGCAATTGGCCATGTTTTTTGTCAATAACCCTTATTACACTAGAAGTTATGTGACTCGTAGCTAGTGGTCCATACGTCTGCATGGTTATTTTCACAGCTGGCATAGTGACTCATCTGGAAAGTCTCACTGGTTTTGGGCTCATGTGGCCTTCATCTGAATCACATCTGCCTCGATTAATGAAATCTACTATGTAAATCATTGTGTTTGCCACAAGATGGAGCTCAAGTATTTACTTCAGATTCTCAGCATTGATGCAGATTCATTAATATTCTTCCCACCTTCTCTGTTCATAATGTCTCCAGAATATCGGATGTTAAAGACAGACCTGCCTTTAGCTGCACCAAAATGAAATTCTCATATTGCGGTTGCCGGCAATTGCTGTGTATTCCTTTCTAGGGTTTAAGATGAATTGGCTTCATTTATCATTTCACCTTTTATACACAAAACCTTTTCACATTAGAGAAAATATGTTGCAGTGTTAATTGGTATGTCTATTGTGTCCTTTGTCTGCGTTGCATTATTTTACAATCAAAGTATTAATTGCTGTTTGGCTGAGTAGGTAGAATTGCTGCCTTACCTGAATTGAATTTCCATCAGAATATAGTTGGCAGCTGTGGTTTCCTTCCACCTCCTATCATTCAGTAATATTGCTTCTGTCGGTAGTGGGCTAATAGGGAAAGGGACTTGGGTCAGTATAGAATGGATGTGTTGCTGAACACTAGTGTGTGTTGCACCATTTGGTCCAATACACTTTTTGTGCATTTAATAGTCCATTTGACATTGTACAGGCTCCGATTGTGTGCCAGCTACCGATCAGCATAGGTTGGTCAGTAACTACCGTGTTTCCCCGAAAATAAGACACTGTCTTATATTTTTTGGGGCTCATAAAAACACACTAGGTCTTATTTTCGAGGTAGGTCTTATTTTTTTTAATGTACAACAATCCACATTTATTCATGTACAAAAATATGGTGATCAGGGGTGCCGTACCTTTCCAAGAGCAATTTGCTAACCAATCGCTGGCCAGAATGAGCGTAGCGCGCTTTCACTATCGGTACCTCACAGGCAGAGTGCATTTGGTATCACTCCGCCTGTGACAGGAGCTGGCGCTATAGAGGAGGCATTGGCTTACACGGCTCTGCTCCCTCCGGTGCCGCCTCGCTTCCTCTAGCGCTGGCTTCATTGGCACCGCTAATCCTCTCCAGTCCCTCCCGCGGCTCTTCAAGTTCCCCCTTATGCCACCACCGGCCCTGGGAATGGTCCCAACTAGGTCTTATTTTTTCGGTGTAGGTCTTGTATTTTAGCAATTCCCCAAAATAGTACTAGGTCTTATTTTCGGGGTAGGTCTTATTTTCGGGGAAACAATGTGAAGCAATGGGAGAATTGTAGAAGATTCTCCAGTTAAATGGTTATCTCACTAGTTGGAGATCAAGCCCTCATTCACAGGAGAAAAGGCCGGCACGTGCAGCTCCGTGCTGTGTGCGCGGCTGTATCGGGTAGCTCCCAGGAACAGGTGCTGCGTGTGATAAGTACACAGCCCCTGTCCTTCTCTATGGTAATATGTCTGTGCTAACTGATGACTATACAGATTCATTCTGTTGAATTTTTTCAGCTTGTGATAGTTTGGGTTTTGAGTGATACCATTTATTGGCCAACTAAATTAGGTTGGAGTGCAGTCTGGCCTCTTCTTCAGATCAATCAATCCTGATAGTGAATGAAGAAGAGGCCAGCATGCTTTAAAAGATTGCACTACAATCCATTTAGTTAGCCAATAAATGGTGTCACCCTATATCTGAATTTCTACTTTTGATGATGGCTAACGTGATATAGTGCTCAGCTTCTGTCAAACAGTAAGCCAATCACACATGCAGGAAGCACATTTTCAGGGGGAGTTCTGTACAGAAACATTTGCCAGAATTTTTAACATTAACAGTAGGGGAAAAACTTCACCAAAAAAAGTTCTATAGGTAACCTGTAATATATGCCACATTTTCAACATTTGATTTAATACATTGCATTTGTTTGGTGGATACACTATTCATGAAAGCCATAGACTGTTTAAGCATTCCTGTACTAAGACTATGCATATCAGCTTAAACACATGCAATTGTACGAATGCGCAACCCCGTTTTTGCAGCTGTGCACCTGTACACATTTGCGTGATACCTATCTCCCCATGCATTGTGGGTGTAGTTTCATGTGTATTTTACTGCTTCAGTAACCTACAAGTGTGAAAGGGGCTTAAGAGTGAGCTTTTTATGGTTCCTGAGGATCCATACCTCCTGCGCACCTTTCACAATGCCCACTGAAAGCTAGAATAGTGGAGTGCAATTTAACCTAAAATATGGAATTTCACGATGTGTAATCCTTACTGGGTTCTAAATTCCTCCCATTGAGGTGCATAATGTGTTTGGGGCTCTTAAATAAACCCGATGAGAAGACACATTAAAGTAAACAAGAATCATCATTGTCACCCTTTATGTGCTTCTTACCAGTTTTGCAAATCAATGTATTCTTACTGGGCTCCTGAAACTCTGTAGAGGGACATTACATGGTAGGTAAAAATTCAGTTATTGATTCTGACTTTGACCATTACAGACTCTCCTGCATATGAAACTTGCCTTTGTGTCCAGTCTATATATTAAGTATATATATATTGTATAGTGTTTTTTTTTGTTTTTTTTTAACCCTCAGTATTCCATCTCTGGTTTCCTTTGGTTCAGGAACCAAGGGATGCAAATGTCTGTGTACTGGAGTCATTGTTTAAACTACCAATAAGTATCTCCTCTTCTAGGAAGTGCAAACAAAGACTATAGCTTTATGGTCCTATATTAATAGCCACATGGATGAATTTACCAATCCTTTTTATGTGAATTATGAGCACCATGTGCTGTATCCAGTCGCCAGCTTTAGCCACTTGGAACTCTGGGTGAATTATTACATAAGGTGGAACCCTCGGACCAGACCTCAGGTATGTACAGCTTTATTCTGTTTCTCATCCTTTTTGGTCTTTGTCTCAAATAAAGTTGGCCATTAGTGATACTACAGATGAGGGCAGAAACTAGTATGCTTAAAATATTACAGCAGCTTAATAACGCTTCAGAGCGCTTCATTGTCAATAGTAATATATGTGCTCTTGCCTGCAGGATTCTCTGAGAATGTGACCTGATGCCTGGTAGTTTTTGTGTGAATTTAATGGACATCTCTCATCTGATTGGTTTTAGAAGTAAAACCTAGTAGAATATCAGCTCTAGAAGGTCTAAAATATTGCCTTTGTCAGCTTTATAGTAGAACTGGTCTAGAAAACTGCATTGTAAAGAAAATGAGCAGGTGCAAACCAGCTGAATGGATGTTATCTGAGGTTGACTGGGAATGATGAAGGTGTTTGGGAAAACAACCAAATACATGTGAACCAAGTATTAGGAGTTCAGTGTGAGTAAGTTTTCCAATTATAGCGCAAACATGGAAGTTACTTCTGCCCTTAACACTGCCCAAACATGAGGGTTCTTATTCATTTTTGAATAGTCAGACCTTCAGAACATGTTTTTTTTTCTTTTGACCATTTTATCCTCTACACTGTACCTACTATGTGATCCACACTGCTGACTTGTCTCCTTCTCAGCTAGCAGAGAGCATTAGTGAGACAGTATTTTCTATTCCAGAAGATCTCTCCTGACGGCATCGCTTTTGTGATTGCTAGAAGCATCCAAGTGGTCTATAGTGTTTAAGGAAAGAACTGTCCCATTTCATAGTCTATTTTGGGCCATTTAATTACGAGCCTGCATTAGAAACTGGCATTTGGGTAATGCAAGTTTTAAATATGGTTGTTTCAATCCAACGTTTACTGTCTGAGAGTTCATTTCACTGGCATTTGTGATAAATAAAACCCTTTGAGTTTGACTAGTGAGTAGACTAGTCAACTATTCAATCAGTGAAGGCTAATAGTGACAAGCTATAGTACCTATAGCAGCCTACCAAAATTCATGATCTATTGATTTGTTTTCACTTAAAGAAAATGTAAACCTTAACAATGAACTTTTCTTTCCTTTTTATTCTGTTTGATATACTATTGAACATTTTTCATTATATCTTTTTAAGTGCAAAAAATACCTGGTAATTCTGCCAGTAAACCTTTCTGTTCTCTCTGCCAATTCATAACGCTGTTTGTAGTCCTGTTCTTGGATCACGACGCTGTTACTCCATACATACGGTATGGTGAGTAAGTGTTGTCACCATAGAACAGGAAGTGTGTTGCTGGTAGGATCACCAGGTGAAAATAGAGGGAAAAAACTTGAAAAAAACGAATGCAGTCACCACATCTTAGCACTTTGGGTTTTGGTTTTAGGTACACTTTGAGTGAACTCTTTGGCTGCAGTGATAAATGTGTTCATTTTGTCATATAATTATAACCAGCTGCAGTGTTATCCAGTGATCAGGGAATCCTTGTGTACCTGTTATTGTGTTATTTATTACTTGTCTTCTATCGGGTCAAACAAGTTTAAAGGTAGTGACATTTTTGGTTTGTGTACCTCAAAGATAGAGGTTTACAGTCTGCTGGGAAAAGAAGTTTAACCTATACATACAGAAAGTGTTCTCTAACTGTAAGAGCCGTGAAACTATTGAATAGTCTTCCCTGGAGCTGCTACTAGTTAACTCAGTGGGTTTGCTTCAAAGGGCGGCCGAATGCATTTTCTAAATGCAGAAAATCCTTTTTTTGTTTTGTTTTCCTGTTGTAGCATATGGAGGTTTATAGGGTTTTAATCTACTGAAGGTTTAGGAATCTAAAGTTAATTTTTTTTCCCCCTTGCAGTTAGTCAATGTATCATTTTTCAACCTGTGAATCTGCTGCTTTATGGCCAATAATCTTTGCATTTCATTCTTCCTGACAACACCCATACCCTTGAGCTGGGAGGAATGGGAAGGGGGGATTCTCCCATCCACACTGTTTAGTGCGGATGGGCAATCAAGCCTAGGCTGAATGAGAACAAATGTTTGACTTCCTCGACCACAAAACGAATAGTGCATAGCCGGCCCTAGATTACCAGGGTGTCATCATAAAAGACTCCTGAAAAAGTGGCTTCTCATATGCACCAGAATGAATGAATCTTGACAGTTTGGTATTCCATAGTAACTAGAAATTAGTGTTAATTGCAAACAGTTTCTCATCCAGGGTTTAGAACTCCAATTCAGAAGTTGTAAAGTATTTGTCAGTCTGCCTGTCATGACACCACAGAGACTCTGTGCGACAGCTGTATCATTATGGCTATGCACCACTTGACAGTTAATTTCTTTTGTTTAGATTCAAGTTATTAAAAAGTTCATATATGTCACCCAGACTTGATGTGGAACGGCTGTAGTTTACCGCTGGGGAATGCTAATTGTCGCCATTGAAAAACACTGCAGCACTGCATTTCTAATGGCTAAATAGTACCTTTCACTGCAAGTGCATTTAATTGGCAGGGCTTTCTTTTTTAAGCCCAGTCAGATAGTGTTGTTCTTGTTATAGAGAGAAGCAAAAAAAATATATAGCTGAACCACAGTAAAAAAGGAATCATTTTGAGTCTTGAAGGAAATGTGGTTTAGCAGATAAATGAGAATAAATGGCAGCGTGATGTGGCTGAAATCACACAGCGGCATTAAAGCACATTGGCTTTACTATCAAGACTACCTTTTGCAAGTGGAGATTTAAAAAAAACAGACTCATTCAGCAAGAACAAATAGATTCATCACTTAACAGTTTTCAAGGTAATGTGCGTCCTTGAGTGAATAATGTTCAATACATTATACAGCCAGACAAACACTTTGTAAATAGGAGTAGCCTTTGTGTAAGGAACCTTGTAAAGCATCTTCCCTGCCCCCAGCCTGCACATTCAACACATGAAGCCGTTTTATCGCCATTCAGATACATACCACCCTTTTAAGACTGATTGGTGTTTGTGTAAAGACATTTTCTGCTAGGTGTCTGATAAATGGACAAATCCTGCTTCTCTGCATTTTACCACATACAGATTTTAACCATACATAAAGAGAGATTATTGTGTGATTTGACCACAGGCAATGAAAAGAAAACAAAGATTCTTCCCTTAAGCTTATACATTTTATTCAGATAAATATCTCATGTTAAAAATGGCTTTTAATTCACAGATGTGAATATGTATCTTCTGTTTCCTCTTCTTCTAGTGTTATGTGAACAGGGCTTAAATGGCTTTTGGACTTCCCAGCATGCACTGCTTCTCTCTTGAGGCTGCTGGGTACTGCAGTGTGCCTGACCTGCAGTGACAATCAGATTAGTATGCCCTCTCACAGCCATTCTTATACACAGATCACCCATAGGAACCTGCAAATCATGAAAAAATGTAATGTGTTCCTGTAAAGGAAATGTAGGATTCCTCTAAGAAACCTTGTAAGGGAATTTGAAAAGAAGGGGCACCTATTTTCTTCCTCTTTCTGTGACTTCCAAGCAACACATCAGTGACCTGGCTGTCGAGGACACATCTTGTGATTCTCTATGGGGATGTCCTTATGAGGTTTCAAGCTCTGGTAAGGGGTAGGGTAGTACTAGCAAAGGTGTGTACATTTGCAAAACACCCACGCAAAGAAATGCCTATACCCCACTCATACTTCTAGTAGAAGCAGTCTGTAAGAACTTTGCCACCTTCTTAACCACTGCACGACCCATAATGGGATAATCCTGTCATTGGTCCTTAAGGGGTTAAATAGACTCGCCTCTGGGACTCTGTTCATATTTGTAGAGCCAGTGGCTGGCTTTACAGCTGCTGCCAGAGCGCTTCTATGATCCAGTAATGTGGCTGCCCCCCGCCCGACCCCCCGCCATGTTTCCTGGGCTTCGCTGCCACTCCTGCGGGCTCAGGACCAGCATCTCGGGTGTCGGCAGGAAGCTGGGGAGTAGAGCGGCGAACGTACGTTCACAAATCTCCTCCCCTGTTCTATGGGACTGGGAGCGATGCGTATTGCATCACTTCCGGTCCCATAGCTGTCAGTGCTGGGCTCCTGAAGCCCAGCAATAAGCTATTGAAGTGCGATCTACACTTCAATAGCTGCTGTGCTGTGACAGAGCTCCATCCATATGTGCATTGTTTGTACAGCTCCCTTGCACACCTTGTAGAGATGCCGGGAGCCAGAATGTGACACCAGTCAAGTCCAGGCACCTCTCCAGGGCACATGTGGGAGCTGCAAGCAATGCACATATGGATGAAACTCCCTTAGGGCCATACTTCCAGCCTACCCCACCTCAAGCTGACCCGCGGGGCCGGGCAGCATATTTTGAATGGCTGTTCGGCGCAAGAACTGATGGTGCTGCGCTAGGGGGAGGCTGAGGAGTGTCTCACCTAGAAAAGTGGAAGACATGTGGTGACCCACTGAACATGGGGTAGCGACCCACTTTTCGGTGACAACCCACCAGTTGAGAACCCAGGCTTTACATTATAAATGCACTTTTAATACATTGTAGGACACTATTTATGCCGGTAAATAAGGCAAGTTTGCACATAAAAAACATTTTTTTTTTCAAGCTGTACCAAGTCCTGCTAGTTTAGTTCTCCTTCTGTTCCTGGTAGCAGTGTGCAGACACAGGGCTTTCTAAAACACATAGTTATATCTTATGTTAATGCATGCTTTTTAACCTCTGTGTCGGGCACTACTCTGGTTATATTTGAATTAAGAGTAAAGAGTAAACATTGACTTTGGTTTGATGCACATAAAAATTACTATATAAATCTGACACACTTTGCATATTCTTGTGTATAGATGCCAATTCATCAGAACCTTAAGGACCTCTTGGCCATAAGGGCAGAGCTTCAGAAGAGGGTGGAAGAACTCCAGCGTGAAGCTACAACCAGATCAATTTCCTCCTCATCGGACCGGGGATCGTCCCCTTCTGCCACTCCAGTACACACGGCTGTCTGACCTGCATTAGGAAGCATGTGGCACTGTGTGAGGATTCATCTTGGCGTGCTGCCACCAGTGCTCTCAAGAATCTGAGCTGTATGGGGAGTTCGCTTCTGACACATTTCAGGCACAGGAATCAATGCAATCTTTCAAGGCTTTTCCTTTCTGCTGGAAACGGCAGCATCATACATCAGCTGTGGCATTTTAAGAATAAGAATTTCACCTTCTTGAAACTTGCATGCTGAGAATCATTCCATGATCCCTTTCCAAACACACAATGTGTAAATATTGTACTTGTTCGATATTGTTTACAAGCCTTAGGCCTATACCGCACTTTCACCCTTCTATCACACTATAGTTGTATAGCTCCCATACAACTGCTCAAGGCCTTTGAAACACATGTAAGTGAATGTGACCTGCTGGGATCATTCAGATTTGATCTTGTGTCCTAGCGACCCATGTTACAAGTAGGAATGCACCGATACTAGCATCGGTACCTATACCGAGTAATTGGGCAAGTACTTGTTGGTTAGGAAGCCAGGCTGCCTAGGCACAAGTGAATCCAGCTTCCTGATTGGCTAGGAAGCTAGCTTTACTTGTTGGTAAGCAGCCTGACTTCCTAACCAATCAGGAAGCTGGGCGACGGGTCATGATCAGTCACCCGACTTCCTTATAATCTGGGCACGCGGCACCGGTACTCGGTATCGGCGAGTACCGAAAAAGAAAGTATTGGTACTCGATACCGCAAAAACGGTGCAACCCTAGTTACAAGTCATTCTCACTTTTATTTGTAGCAGAGATTCCGATCAGATGTTGGAAAGTAGGAGGGTTCCTGTCACGTAGTAGCCTGATTGAAAGTTGTTGCTGTGCTGCAGGCCTTACACTCCAATCCCTCCAATTAGTGTTACCCAGTACGGTTTATTCTGCACGGTGTATTTCTAGACACATGCTTTGTTTATTTTATTATGCTTTTTTTTTTTTGCTGTCAACAGTAGTGCAATTTTCAAGTGCTGCTGAACAGATGTTATATATGAACAAAGCACATTTCCTACTGTCTCCATGAAAGCATAACTCCTGGAAGAGACGGTGAGGATATGAACTGTTACATGAACTGACAAGTTCAATATTTTACCTATTTAAAAAAACAGTGTAATACACCAAAAGCCATGCAAAGCTCATCGATCAATGAATGAAAGAAGCTTAACCGTGTGTAAGTTATCTTGTTGCACCTATCTATGTATTTGTATAGTGTTTTTACCTCAAACAAGACCTTTTTATCCTGACCTGCGTTTGAGTGAGTTATTTTAGGTATATTACTGTACATATACAGAATAATCAGAAATGATTGATGGTCACCCATTAAACAAATGCTTATGGGCTAAGCAGCAGTTTATCAGAAAGCTGTGTTGCCAGTCTAGTTCAAGTATACCAGAAAATCATTGATAGTGGCCTTAATGCAAGACAAATACAGAGCTGGTTAGTAAGGCAATGTGCAACAACCTACAGCTACAACATGTTCCCCAAGATGTACTTCTCATGGGTTAAGACAAGTGTTTGCTTCTTATTGTAAATCCAAGAGCGGTAACCCCGAGCACAGGATTGCACAGAAAAGTGTCACTTACCTTGTCCCTGCAAGCCCGCAGTGTCCTCTGCTGTATGCGGCCGGCCGATGCCGGCATCTGAGTTTTTTAGTTTTGTTTTCTGGGGGCGGAGCCGGCGGGAAATTCAAAAGTGAAAACATGACATTTACACAGAATACACACAACACAATGTAATGTGCTATGATTACACTTATGTATCAAACTATTTCACTTCAATTTTGTCCCTAGAGCTTTGTCCAGTGCCCTGTCTGCACTTTTACTGTTCTTTCTGCCTGGAAACTTGTGAATGTCCATGGCATCCAAAAAGCGTCCCTCTAGGTCAAAAGCGGTTTTAGACCAGGTAGAAAACAGTTCCCCAAACTCCCTTTTTTATTATAAAGACTGCAGAAAGATTAACTAGAACAAACGATGGTGAGTGGGGGGACCCAAACTTGGACTGAAACTTAAAGAAGCATGGGTTGTTTGGAAATCGGCTACCCATAAGTGGAGACTGCGTATAACCGTACCGATGTTAGGGAGCACTTGAGATAGGATGAACCACACCAGTGTTAATTTAGTTACCACACAAGGAGGCACTCTATAAACTTTGACTTTTTCCCATAGCAAATACTTTTCCATGTATGAGAAACACTGACCTGCAGCAGCCACTTAGAACTCATCTTACAATAACCTGAAATGAAAATCGATTTGCTATGAGTTTTAAGTTGAAGCTCTTTGCACATAATTATTGTTCTAGCTATTATGCTATTAAATAAATCTGACAGTGTACAGTCCCACTGGGCAAACCGTTATGTTTTATACAGATTGAACATAATTAATTTTTCATGTTCAGAAACCTTATCAAGTCGTACACCTCTCTCTTTTTTTGTCACCAAGCAAGTACTCTGATCACAGATAAGTGGCAGGCAAGATATGCCATTGTTCCCAAATAATGGCTACTGACAATTGTTCTTTCTAGAGACACTACTCTCTAAAAGGCCAACACCAGTTTAAAACACAGTGAAGGGAATTTATCAAAACTGGAGCAGACAAAATCTGAATCAGTTTCTGTCTTTCATTTTCAAATCTTAACTGAAGAGAGAAGCTGATTGGTTGCCATGGGCAGTTTTGATAAATTCCCCCCAGTATTTTTTATAGTTTATGAAATAGTTATTTAGATTTCTTACTATAAACTCACTCGGAGTACATTTATACAGAGAATCATTTTCAGGAGTCAGCCCCAATGTTACAACATGACTAAAGTAGAAGAATAAATGCTGTGGTACATATGAACAATCTGTAAAGTTATTATATGATAAGATACAGAGTTTGGCCTCTTAATGTATATAAAAGTTCCATGGAGAAGAACAAGCTGTTTGTAAGGCTATTTGATTGGAGATATTATGGAGTTCAGCCTCGATGCTTGAATAAACCGATAAATACACGGTTGGTGTGTGGGACCCACCTATGGATATTGCACCCACATGGCTGAAGCTTGCACTCCCAGGTGTACCTTGAGTGGTGGATTTCGCATGACATTGGGTTAAAAAGGCCTGTGCTTTTAATTAAAGGAGATGGCAAGCAGGGCAGTTCTGGTGGGAGTGCTTACTGGCTGTGGAGCTGTGTAGGATAGAAATATGGAGGCTGCCCTTGCCAGCATGTATTGAAAGTGAATCCTTCAGGGGCTGTCATTACATCTGTCTCTAAATATTTGGTGATAACTAAAAACATTCATTGTTTTTAAAAACCACACTTTTTAAATAAAAAATAATAGCTTTATGTATTTTAAGCGGATAATATCTTTATATAGCCCCCAGTCACCATTTTTATTTTTTATTGTGTACCTAGAGAGAGAAATTAAATACACAGGTCTTTCCTTGTGGCATGTAAGCCCACTGTACATCTCTTGCGCCCCTCTGGGGCTATTGATTTGTCAATATAAATCGATATTATGTCTACTGCCATCTGCCAACACAAATCGCTGCTTAGCATAACCAAGGGTATGCATACAATAGCATTTTCAATCTTCCCGCTGATCGAATCCATCCAGCCTAAGTGTCCACGGCGGAGAGAAATGACAGTGAGCTTGTCCCAAACTCCTCCCATTGTTCCACCTATCACAGCAGTAAGACGGCAATTGACTCCTCCCAGCTGTCAAATCTAAAAGAAGTGAACCTTTCTCGCATTTTCTCTCCCACCTCGTATCCAGGCTTGACAAAGAGGCAGTGGCTACGAAGCGCGTAGCTACCGAACACACAGAACACTACCTATAGAGACGACGCTGAACATCACTTGATTCCACATTACCGCGGCATTTCAGCACCAGCTTGCGGCTTCCAGATTAACCCGATCCGCTGACATCTATTCAGCGTACATCCCACATTGCTGTTGCGGCTCAGCCTGGTCCGCACAGCTCCCAATACCCGACTGTATTGTCACACTTGGTCCACCTAGGCATTCACCTACTCACCCCACTGTCATCTCACCCTCTATCCTGGCCAAATACTACGTTGTGCATAGCGATTACAGTGGATTTCTTTCTGAGACAGAGTGACATCTAAAAACGTGAGTGAATTTTAAACAGTAGTAGCGCTCTCAATACATCTGCTTGTTAAATATTTGGTGAGCCACTGACGTGCAAAAACATTACACATTACCTCAATATGCACGAAGAACTGTATATGGTCAATAGCAAATCAAAAGAAAAAAAATGAATTGTAGTACATTGTCTGACGCATTTAATTTTAAAATATTCCAAACTGTTTTAATAGCTCACTATTTTATATTTTACATAAATGGCATGCATTGGGGCTGATTCAGATTATTTTCCAGCCGATATACAGATTTAGATTTGTACTTCTTCCAATCCAGTCCTGAAATTTACACAGATGTGCCACATAGTACATCCACTCTGGTGACCTGCCGCAATTGAGCAACACCCCTAGGTCACCTCCTCACCCCCAGCCTCTGAATGGACAATGAAGAAGCCGTAATAGACTGTTAAGCTAATTTTTTTGCTCTATCCTCCTTTCAGCATATTCCTTGCTAGCTTGTATATGCAGGACATCCGAATGGCCCCAAATACTACCCCACCTTCTCCTGATCTAAGTACACTGGATGCTGACATCTACACAAATTCAGGTATGTATTCTATATGTTTAATGACTGTTTGTTTATTTATATAACTGCATTCATGATTTTTTTTACTATCTGCACAGGGTTGGGGTTAAGTAAGCATTTTTGGTGCCAACGTATAAGATCTATTTACTCTGCACAACAAAAAACATCTGTACAAAAGAAGAGGTACAGATTTTTAATGCACACATTTTCAAAAGACTTGTATACACGACTTGTATACATCAACTTGCAGTCACTGTTGGGGTATTCTGACATTGGTACACCTGTTGCTGTCAGATAGACACTGCAAACTGATGACATTGTGGAGCTCAAAAAAGCTTTTTACTGATAAAAGGAACTGCTTTTAACATTGCAGTATATTGTGCAATGAAAGGTATGTATTCACACCGACTTCTGAATTTACTACTACGGAAGGTCCTCTTTTATTAGAATATGCAGAAAAAATGGCAAATAAAAAAATTGAGGAAACAGATTTTGTGTGGCAGTTACAGCTGAGGGCAGGGAGCATAGGCTTCAAGGCAAGCAATCCCTGACCATTGCCTGTACGGTGTCTTCCTAAATCGGAATTCTGTGGTCATCCATTCCTGGCCATAAAACAGTTTAAACGGTTTAAAAGTGAGCAGAGCTTGCTGCTCTAGGCCCTTGTCTGATTTCATGCATCCTCAGACCTCTCCATCAGATCTACTTGAATGCAGGGTGTAATTATAAGCACCCCAAAACCATTCCAGTAAAACATGTTGTACCTTTTCTGTGTAACAAAGTTGCAACGACTTTCTTTCTATGGTATATAATAGGCAGTTTTCACATTACTGTCTGCTTGATGGCACTAACTAGCGTTAGTAATTTGCTCTGCTATTGCTAACCTCTATAGCCAACTTGTTTTGTTCAGAATTATAATGGTCCTCTCTAACACCATAATAATAGTCCTCGCTGGCAAAAAGTGTATTTCCTTTCTCTCCTGATTTCATTCAATCATATTTTTAGCTTGCAAGGCTTGATGTTGCTTAGCAACATGGAAGGTCACTGTTTGATGTTAAAAGCTGGGATGTTAGTGCTTTTAATATCCCCATTTTGTTGTTTCATATTAAATGATGGCCTTGCATATAGCAGCAAAAATTGTGTGTGTGCAGACTGTATGTGTGTGTTTGTTACAATTCTGTCGTGCTCAAGGCAATGCTAAACAGTTGCAGTAATGTCACTGCTTGAGTCATAAATTCCTCCATTAGCTGCTGTGTAGTAGTACTGGGCAGGATGTGTCTGTTTTATCTTCAGTAATTAATCTCTTGCATACCTTTTGCAATTCTGTCGCAGTTGGTTTCCCAGCATTCCAGGCGCACTGATCCCAAATACACATGAAAACTGTTCCATAGACTTTGCTAATATGGAGGCAGCCTGATTATGCAAATTGTGCAGTGCAGATGCACTTTGTCGCTAATTTGCTTGGTAAATATTACACTCTGAATACAAATGGAGTGCTATATACAGAAACTATCATAGCACTCACTTCAAAGATGAAAATATTACAGTTGTTTAGACCAAGAAGCTGGCTGGATCTTACCAATTTGCTAATAAACTTTCCCCCCGTTGTATGGCATTAATATTGTACAAAAATCTGGAATGAGCCACCTGCAGCCGTCATTTGCTCCATACCTATTACAGTTCTAATGACCGTAGATGGAACAGGAACAAGCATTGGCAAAGGAGACAACTATACTAGTCATCATATTCTGTACCAAATTTACTGTATTTCAAAGGCAACCGGTGTGTTGGTTTCAGTCTGTCTTGATATCAGTCACCTTTTTATTGTAGCACTCAGGCTGGGAGAAGGCTGGCCAACATGGGAAACCAGTTAAGCTCTGCTACAGCCCCCATGTTCCAACAGCTAAGGAGAGAGCAGAGTGAGCTCTCCTTTACAGCATTGTGTGCAGTGCTGACGATTCCTTGTCCAGCTTGCAGTTGGGGAGTGTTTTGTTTTTTAATCTTGCCAAAGTTGTATTGCTACTAGAATGAAAGTTGAGAATCAGTTTGTGGAATCTGCTATAGGTGCCTGAGTCACAAAACTGCTGGCACAGAATTAAAGATCCTTGACTAAGCTGTCATCCACAAATCTTCCACCACAGGTTGATAAAGTCCATGGAATTTATAAAGAGTGATGTAGAAACTGTTTAGAATTGTGTCATGTCTCCGCACCACAAATGTCAGTGTGTGTGACAGATTTATGTACCTATTGAAAATAGGTATATGAATTTATTGCATGGAGGCATAGTGTCCATAGTGGACCATAGTGGAGTGCAGCTCAGTAATGCTGAGCTTGATAAAATCACAGGCTTAGCATTATTGAGCCCCCTGCCCAACCACTGTGCCTATTACACAGCTGAATGCAGGGGCCAATGAGTTGAGCTGTTGGGTAGGTGAAGCCTGATGTTGAGAAGCCTGATGTTGAGAAGCCTGATGTTGAGAAGCTAGTTTCCCATCAGGTATGCCTTGACTGTGCACAGAGTCTGATGGGAAATTAGGAGACTAGTAACCCCCTCCCCCCCATCAGGTTCACCTTATTTGTGAATTGCAATGGGTAGATTCCATAGCTACTAGTGTCAACAGGGTCCTAGTAATCAATGATGTATCTCCAGCCCCATTCAGCTGCTGGCTAGGAGATAAACAAGGGGGCAAAGATGCTGGCTGACATCATAACCCAAATATGGCATTTGTAAACAAATTCTCCGGCTGGCAGTTGAATGGGGCTGGGGAGACATCATTGGTTGCTAGGACACGTCCCAGCACACATATGCCTTGCTCCCTACTTACTACACAGCTGCACCTCTATGTAGTGAAGAGCAGGGTATGTTTGTATACCTGTCTCTGTATGCCAGCTTAGAGTTGGTTTTAATAACCTCCAGTTTCATTAGCACATGACAGAACTGTCTTCGGGCTTTCATAAATTAGGCGCAGAACTTTTAAGGTGGTAACGTGCAT
Organism: Nanorana parkeri; assembly: GCF_000935625.1. Classification (NCBI taxonomy): domain Eukaryota; kingdom Metazoa; phylum Chordata; class Amphibia; order Anura; family Dicroglossidae; genus Nanorana; species Nanorana parkeri. The sequence continues at coordinate 263,298 of NW_017306361.1, read as the reverse complement.
ACAGTTATGTTACAGGAGTGTATGTAAACCCTGTGAAGGAACAGCGTGTTTGTTGTTGTATAGCTATCCACTGGGATGTTGTACAGTGTGTAAGAGAGGAGGGCCGAAGAAGTAGAGGCGCTCAAAAAGATAGATGGGAGGAGCCCACATGCCCAATACACCTCAGCCATCCCCGGTCCCACACTTTGTCAGTGATATTGGTTCACTAGAAGTGCAGAAGGTTGAAGATTAGGGTGGAAGAGCCTGGTAGGAAGAGATGATGGTAAAAAAGGGTCTAGGAGGCCCAGGTTCTTCAAATTTTTCCTCTGTGTTTTTAGGGAAAGCAGTTAGGGCCTTCATTACCATGAGTTCATTAACTTTAGAAACCAAAGGGACACATTTAATGGGGTATCTTTTTTTTCCAGAGAATTGGTGTACAAGGCCTTGCAGGGTTAAGCAAGTGTATAAGGAGTTTTTATATTTAGAAAGGGAAAGGTCAGTCAGATGTAAAAGGCATGCAGCCGGGTTTCTTCTTAGATTGTAGTGTGAAGTATGGCCTTTTGAGTGGTCATCTGGAAGGGGCTGATATGATCACACCCCCTGGAGGAAAGTCAGGATCCCCCAGATAAGAGGGGAAGGATGGGGAGGAAGCTGGGTGAAGGAGAATATCTTCCTAGCTATGTGGACAGTAGCTCCAGTAGTTGGATAGTTACTGCTGATGGGAAAAGGCAAGAGAGCCATGAGAGGCAAAGGAGAAGCTGTGAGGAGTCCTCTTGTTCCAGTGCAACAGATTTGCTATAAGGTTACAGCTTGGGTTATACATTCCTCCCTCATCTGTTCTAAAGTTGTACTGCAACAGAAATGACACCCAACCCTGAGCACTTCTTAATTATGGATCTATTTAGAGTGAAGATCTTTCTCACCTTACAGTAATAAGTCTGTCTCAGAATTTTGCAAACTGTAGCACTGGTCTATAAACCTGTCGCAGAGACTTTGCAGCATGAGAGGGAGCCTGATTTGCTTAACAAATCCCCCCCTCCCCATAGTGCTGTAGACCCCAGCACTTACCTTGTTTCTATGTCCATTTTTTTCTTTCAATGTTGTGACTGCTTTCATATCCTCCTGTGTAAATTTCCCTCTGCAGGGTCTTGCCTTTGGGTGGCTTTGTCCCCTTACCCATGGAGTCACCTTTTGCGTGCGCACTCTTGCTTAGCTACATGATGATTCTCCATATGTCCACTGAAACTGATAGCCCTGGAGGCAAGCCACTCTTCTGATCCCACCTACAGCTGCTGATTGACAGGGCACAGAGAGTTCGCTCCACTACCCAGATGTTCAATGGAAGCAGTGCTGTGGACCTTGAGCGGTGAGGGTAACTAACAGGGTTATTCACAAAAGGGTGAAGAGTTTGGAGAAGAACAATCTAGGACAACATAGCTGATTTGGAATGTGAGCTGAATTTGAGAATTTTTCCAAGTCAGCTATTTTGACCTAGATTCTTCACTTCTCCAAACTCTTCACCCTTTTGTGAATAACTCTGCCAATGTTTTGCCATAGATATAAAGAAAAAATGTTGCAATGCTTTGCATTACCATATACTTTTAAAAAAGGCTACTAATGCTACTTTAAAGGCCTTTCATTTAATTGAAAGTTGGCTAACTTATTATAATTATCCACTGCGTGAAGTATGTTGGATATAGAGGTCCAGGGGCAGGTGATGAGTTTGTGAATAACTGTGATAGCTAGATTTGCTCGTATAGTGCCAAAAAAAGGGTTCCAGGGACCAGATAAAAATAAAGGGAACAAAGAAAGGCAATAGTCCCGGTGAGTGCCATTAGAAATCTAGAAATATTCCAATCTCAATCCCTTTTGTCGTACAAAGCCTATATCTGTGACATTATGGGGTTGATTTACTAACCTTATAAACACGCCATGAACAAGTATACACCTCTGTAGTGTGTTCCCTCCCAGCATGATCTATTGGTGGAATCTAGACACCTTTGTAGTGTGTACACACCTAGCAGGTGTGTTGTGCAGAGCTCTGCATGAATTGCAAGGTGATGTTGTGTAAATTAGCTCTACATTGTGTTGCTTGCTTTGATGAATGCCGGAATGTAAATGCATGAGCTAACCATTTTTGTCTAAACTGTGAAGCAGCATTATATATGCATCATGTGCATGATTTTTCCATATATGGCATTCGTGGAAATATGCTTTTAGAGACTTTTTGGTTGATAAATAGGTTTTGCTGTGTAAAAATCACACGCACCTAGTGCGTGCGTGTGTTTTAGGTTAGTAAATCACCCCCTATGTGTTCTCCCAGAATTGACATAGAGATTATATTCTTTTGAATGTCTTCTCTCCATCAGATGAGAGCAGGAGACATTTATTGTGATGGCAATGGGCCTATAACTGCTGCATTGGGAGGGGCCCTTATTCCCCCTTAGCTGATATGTGGGCTCTTGCAATATTCATAGGGATTGAGTGACCTTTCAGTATGAGTTATATGCATTAAGCAAGTGTGGATTTAAGTTGTCATCTAAGGTCCTAAATCTCTGATTCAAGGTAGTAGATTGTTATTGAAGCTGGATGATGCCTGTTAATAATTTATTAGTATGCAAAAAAAAATTGGTCTTTAGGGGTAAGATTACAAGCCCTTTTATTAGTTCAGTAGTGTTTAATGTAAGTCATTTAGCCCTTTAACATATGTGCCAATCTGGTTTGGAGATCTGGGTGGATGTGTGTTACACACCCTTTTTTATTTTTACCATGTCTTTCATAAAAATGCCTATGGTATATCTGACAGTGTCAGTGCTGTACCCATTGCATATCTGCGGATGGACATGTTTCTGGAAGTGTCAGTCCTGTACCCATTGTATACCTGCGGACATGTTTCTGGAAGTGTCAGTCCTGTACCCATTGTATATCTGCGGACGGACATGTTTCTGGAAGTGTCAGTCCTGTACCCATTGTATACCTGCGGACATGTTTATGGAAGTGTCAGTCTTGTACCCATTGTATACCTGCGGACATGTTTCTGGAAGTGTCAGTCCTGTACCCATTGTATACCTGCGGACATGTTTCTGGAAGTGTCAGTCCTGTACCCATTGAATATCTGCGGACGGACATGTTTCTGGAAGTGTCAGTCCTGTACCCATTGTATATCTGCGGACGGACATGTTTCTGGAAGTGTCAGTCCTGTACCCATTGCATATCTGCGGACATGTTTCTGGAAGTGTCAGTCCTGTACCCATTGTATTTCTGCGGATGTTTCTGGAAGTGTCAGTATGGTACAGTACTCAATGTCTCTGCAGACATTTGCCATGTGCACTAGATATGTCCAGGATTGTGATTAAAAAGTTTGTAATCCATTTCTTTTTTGCCTGATTTTGTTGGGTATTTTTGTTAATTACACAATTATATAATATAATCACGCCATTCAAAAAATATATATTTTGATGTTGGAGGTGGTTATCCTAAAACTGATCATCCTCTGGAAGCTAGATAGGTCAGGAATTTAGTGACATGCCTAGACTATATACAGCACATACCTACAATATACAGCAATACTGTGGGAAATATAACAGTCCTTTAGCTCCAGTGAAGTGACTGTAGCAGGCATCGTTTTCTGAGACTTGCAAGGAGAAAAATGTTATTTGAGTCAGCTTTCAGATCCATTCACACAGATACAAATACAGGAGTATTGGCATACAGTGTAAAATATGCCAGCACTAGCCCCTCGGAGTCCCAGCTGCTGTAATTTTTTTGTCCATAGGATTAAACAAACAGCACATTCTGTACGCAGGTATAGGTGTGTACCAGCATTTGACCCTAGATAAATGACTGAACAGGAAGATGAAGGCATTCTGACATCATACTGTTTTCTCAAATCTGATTTCAAAATTTGCTTCTATACCAAAAATGTGATTATATTCCAGTTTACCAGTCCATGTATCGGGTGGCTAAAAACATTTTCAGCAAGTACAGAATAATACCTGTTGATCTCCCCAAAAATGCAGTGGCCTTGTCACTTCCTGTGTGCTAGGCACAAAACAATCTTCTCTTTCTTGTATAAACTAGCATCCCATCATCTACCAAGTAAGGGAGATAAACGGACAGCATGGGTAAACCAATGGCCACTCCCATGATACAGTAGAGGACAGAGCGTAGTCACCCTAGGACAGGAAGTGTGTTATAAGAAGGATCACCAGGTGAAAATTAAGGAAAAAGGCTAAAAAAAAAAAGAAAAGACAACCCATGCAGTGAAACACATCTAAGGACCAGTATATACTGCAATATATTATGTATATGCTTTAATTTCTGAAGAACAGAAGTTGGTGAGGAATTAGTTTGGTTTGTTAGAATTGGTTTGTCTTAAAAATGGTTTGTTAGGTCTTAAAAATTGTATTTTGCAGTAATGTACAAAAGTTTGTGTTTTTCTATGTTACCATTCAATTCTTTGAACCCTAAATTGTTTACCAGTCTACAAAAGAGACAGCCCTGAGATAGGAACAGGGCATACTGACTTGCATTGTGATCCTGTGTTTGCAGCAGTTTTTTCTATGATATCTGGCTGTGTCCTAACACTAGAAACCGCTTCGATATGAATGTAAGCGCAGAGCTTACATTGTACTCTGTGCCCCAAATATAGGTCCATAGAAATGCCTTGAGTAGGCATTCCGCTCCCAGCACCCTGATGTGTAGCCTTGTACAGATGACTTACCAACAGACGGTATTCAGCTCTTAACAAAGCACTAGGAATGCATCTCCTCCAGTGACTGTGGAAATAATATAGGGCTGGCTACAGATTGTCCCTCTATTTTTATTTGATCTCCAACCTGTACATCCTTGGCAAGAGTCCTATAGAATGTATGTTACATCTTATCGTGACCTTTTTTTGGAAACAAACCACAAGGGGAAAGAACGAGTAAAACACTCAATAGCAGACATTGTTCAGTACAAAAATTGTTCTGAAAGCTTTAGGACCTTTTGTTTATGGCAGCACACATTCTCAGTGATTGGTTGCTTTGGGACTCTAGGTATTTAAGCTGGCATATATATTCCTGAAAATGTCATATTCATTTCTATATCCTTTTTAAAATATACATATGAATTCATCTTTAGATCTTCTATTTTACAACTTTTTTTTAAACAACCTGCATCTGGGTATTTCTGTCAGACGTAGTCACTCATTTCTGTCTATCACACACACACCCTCTAAATTGAATAGGTCGAAATCTACATGGGTTGATTGGTCTCCGACACTTACAGAAAGTTACTTTTTGTTTTCAATTTATGTTTGTTTAAAAAAGCAATAAAGTCAAACCTTTTTTAGCTTTACTTCTCTTATGGGTCACAGAAGTACATTTACTAATGTACTCCTGTCACCCAAAGTCAGCATACAGTGGGCTATTGCCTGATAGATATACTGACCGCACTGCAGCTGGAAGGATCGTGAAAATATTGTCAGGATCCACACAGCTGCATGTTTGGCTCTAGATAGGCAGTGCCTGCACTGGAGGAACAGAGAAGGGAGGGGGAAATCCCTTCAGGGGTGGTGACTGACGGTTGCTGCCCTCTGCAAGGAGGAGACTGTGAACTGAGAGATCACCGTTTACATGATCTATAGTGCCAGCATGACAGATGCAGTGTACCATGCCGGCTCTAAGTATTGGGAAGAATATATTTTACTCTTACGCTCTCATTTTTTAATTTTTTTTTACTTTACTTTTTACTCTCGTAATGGCAGCTGACAAACCGACCCCCTGTAATACTAGTGTAGGTGACAAGCATCCTTTGTGAAGACATCAGGGGTCTATTAGACTCCTAATGTTTACTGTGCAATCTACCCAAGTGGATCAGGGACAAGGAAAATACTGCTTCATGCACTCTCACGCCAGTGCTCTGTGTAAGGCTACTTTTCGTACGGCGGCCCCATCTGGCCCCGATTATCACAAGGTTGGATCAGCGGTAATTAGAAGTAAGCACCTGGGCGAATCGTTGTAATCGACCGCGCGTATTTTCATCTGCACATGTGCAGTGTAGATCGTATGAATTTTGGTGTACGGAAATGCCACCAACCTTGCGAAAATCGTATGATTGACCTAAGTTTTCTAACCTGCTGGATAGTCAAAAGTCGATCGATTGTAGACATGTGCGATTCGTTTCGTTACGAATCGAAATTCGTACGAATTTTCCTGAAATTCGTAAATTCGGAAGCATCCGAAATCCGAATTGCAGTTTCCGAATTTATATCCGAAATACGAAATTCCGTTAACGAATTTCGGATCCGAATTTCTTTGAAACAGGAACTAATATTACCCCTGTAAATGAGGTTGAACAACATGACAAGATTTTTTTTTTTTATCCGAAATACGGATCCGCTGCTGCTGAGGGTTGCATTACAATACATACACAGGCAGGAAATACAAAGTACATTTATATTGGAGTTGATGGTAGTTGTTTTTAAAGTCCGAAATACGAAATTTGGATCCGGAATCCGTTAACGGAATTCTTGTTTTGGTTGACCAATCAGAGGTTTTCTCTTCTGCTGCTGAGAGTTGCAGTACAATACAGGCAGGAAATAGAAAATTCTGTTACGAACATTCGTTATATTGAATTTAAAAAGCACAGTACATTTATATTGGAGTTGATGGTAGTTTTTTTTTAAGTCCAAAATACGAAATTCGGATCCGGAATCCGTTAACGGAATTCGTATTTCGGATAAAAAAACAACTACCACATCGACTCCAATATTAACAAAGGTATTTTTGCTTTTTAACTTCATCATAACGAAAATGTGCCGAAACTAACGAAAATCCGTATTTCATACGAATCCGAATTGAGTTTCGGATACGAAATAATGGATATTACGGAACGAAACAAAACAAATTTTTTTGACGGCGCCCAAGTCTAATCGATTGTACAGTATTTGCGGTTGTACGCTGCCCATCAACCTTACGAATGTTGGACTAAAATGCGATCGCATACGAAAATCGGCCGATATTCGTAAGGTGTATAGGCAGCTTTAGCATAGCTGAGTAACAACCACACCCCTGCTCACAAGTGTCCTCACACAACTTAAAATGCAGAGGAAGAGTAGGAGAGTGTCTGATCACTTCTGTAATGGAGTGCCGATTACTGAGATCAATACTGATGCAAACTGGACTGCACAGGCGTGTAAGACATACTGCGCAACTGCTGTAACAGAAAAATGGAGGTCATTTATACAAAACCTAACTAGCTGTATCTAGCAGTATCCATTCCTGTTACTTCAATTAGGTTTTAAAATATTGAAGTCAGACAGCTTTTTTTTTTTTAGAAGGAGGTTAGCACTATCGCGTTCTTCTCATGCCAGGTTTCATTTAATTACATACCATTTTAACACACAAACATTTCTCAAATCATGATTAAAAATATATAAAAAGGAATGTATATGATAGTGATAAATGAATGCAGCTTAATTCCCTGTAGGCCAAGAGAATTTCTCCCTGTACTTTTTATCTGGCTGAGTAACGATTACATCAGACTGATTGGAAATATAACAAAGAGAATGTAGCAATTAGCTTGCCTGTAGACTCTGAAGGGGTCATGTACCAGCTCTGTAGTTAGTGAGCCAGTCCATCATTTGTTTTTTCTGCTCCACACAATTTTATGTGTCATCAGTCTCAGTTTGCATTTGATTTACTGTTTTGAAGACAAATTGGTGCAACTATGCATTAAAAAGAACCCTTACTAGCTTTTTTTACCGACAGAAAAATATTTTCCTGTTTCTTAAGATGTCTGTTAGTTGATTCTGCTCGTATCCTCGGTCTTATGGTAATTATCAAAATATTTGCATAAAATTAATCTCCTGTTGCTTGTCCATATGCACGTTAAGAGACACATCACAAACATCAGGCTTTTCTTTCAAGTAGTATTTGAGATCAAATTAAATTTTTATATGAGGATGTATTTAAAATAGCTATGCCTGCATTTGTACTGTAGATAAATAGCCATTGTGTTTAATAGCCATGGTGTTTCTGGAAAGGCTCACTACCATAAAACTAGTGTTACAATTATTGGGCGATGCTTGTGGGCTGTAAAGGAGGTCTGTATGGTTCTCATGTACATACCTAAGCAGAATGCCGTATTGGCCCTCGAGCCAGAAAAGAATGGTAAAATAACTTGCTGCTAAATTGTCCAACCACCACAAAACGTGATATGGCTGGAGTAGTACAGTAACACCAAAGGCTTCTGTATTTCATTCATTTCTTCCTATCTGCATGACCAGGCCTAAAATATTTGCAAACTACCAGTCTAGGAGTAGCCACTTATAAGACATCTTTTGATTGCAAAACCCAAAGCAACCTATCACCAGTTTCCATCTGTCAAATGAAACAATCTAAACTGGTACTATAATGACTTGATCTTTTAAGATTGTCTAAGCTGGAAAATTCTTGTTAACCTTAAAATGGGTACAATTGATTTTTTTTTTTCTTGTGTATGGCTGCTTTCAGCTCTAGAATCAGAGCTCTGCTCTTGCCTGCTCCCCAATGCTTTAAGATGGACCCTTACCCCCTTTCACTAAAAATCACACCAGTATGCAGGCCTGCATACTAATGTGACATCATCTTACATTCATTAGTAAATTAAACATTTTTGCTTTTATTTACAATTACTGTTTTTCCACTTCCTGGTTGAGTGAGGCACTGGTGATGAAGAACTGACCTCACAGATGCATCCTAGGAACATCACCATTGTCTTCTTGGGAAATCTCATCTGTAAAGTGCAAAGTCTCATGAGATCTCGGGGAAAGGCATTTTCCCCTTCAGATGATTTATCTGCTCTTAGTGAAAATGGGCACCATGGGAGGAAAACAAAAATAAGATATGCAAAGACTAAATAGCCAGCAATTTATCTTTAAGTATCTGGTTGTAGATTACCATTACTAAAGAATTCTAAAGCTGCATGTGGAGTCATTTTTAAAATAAAGGTGAAGTTCCTCTTTAGGAAGCTAGCAGGCCATGGACCCCGCCAGCACCCATAAATGAAATAGTATTTTAGCAAATGGCTATGAAACAGGTGTTAGATGACTTTGATCATACACATTCAAACTTAGTCAGCATGTGGGAATAGATATTCCTATACTCAGATACTCCAAGGACAATGTCGCCTGCTCTGTGCATTGAGTACATCTTACAGAAGAGCTGCTGCAAGAAATATTTAAATAACAACACTAGCTTAAAGTAGAAATTCAAGAATCACTACTGATACCTGAACCATCCCCTTAAAAAAAAAAAACACATTGCAGTTTCAGAGGTTTGATATATTTTGTAAGAAATGACTTACTGTTTCTGAGTGCTGATGGTTGTATACGATACAGAGCAATAAAACATCCGGCACTTCTGTGTAGCTTCTCCTCGGGATGATGCTGTGCATAGATCCCATCCATTATTAATGGACTTATGCTTCTCTCCTTCAGCCACTAGCTGCTGCTGTGCATAAAACGAGCATGTGATCTAAACAACTTTTACCAGAGAGGCTGAGGTTGCCAGAAAGGGAGATCTGTACATTCGTGTTACTAGGGCATACACAAGCATGTAGCCAGACCATGCTGAATGATCACATTCTGAATAAAAATGCCTCTTTGCACGTTTGCATAAAAATACAAGCCTGACAAATGATTTGCATCTTTCTGCATGGTGGTGACATGGAAAGCAACTTTTCACTCCCTGATTTCTGGTCCAGGAGCTGCAACTGCTCATTTCACCTACATCTCCACCTGCTGAAGAAACCGTATAATGTGCCAATATGTCTGGCTTGACCAACTTAAAAGAAGAACTCCAGGCGATCTAACAATTAACCCTTGCAATGGGGCTACCCACACAGCAACTGTTAAGTGCCTGTTTTGGTCTAGGGAGCTAAAATAAAGAAGACATATTCACCTGATCCTTGGTTCTGCTTGGCTGCTACACCTCTTCTCCCCCAGGCTCTTGTGATCTAAGGACCTGGGATGTCATCACATCTCATGCAGCTGCATTAGACGTAGAAATACCAAGGGAGATTCCACTGCCAGAGCGGAGTGGGAGAACCAAGGATCAGATCAGTATGTCTTTATTGTAGCCAGACCAAGTCCAAAATGAGCACTTCACCACTGTAGGGGTAGCCCCACTGCAAGTGTTACATTTTACATTGCCTGGAGTTCTTCTTTAACAGATAGTGAACATAAAAACCACCATTTAAAAGGAACCTGTCATGGGAGAATAATAGAGGCTACCATTGCCAACTTTGCCTTGTGAGGATTCTAGTTCCCTGGCTGTCATACTGTTTTGGCTCCAGTGCTGCTTGAGTAGCTGACCCAGAGCAAGCAACAAGGCTGGGTAGGTAACCTCAACTCTTCAGTTATAGTGAACCTATATATCCCATCATGTCTCTGCTCCTGGGAAGCCATGTCTGTGGCTGTCAGTCTTGCAATTTCTCATAGGAATGCAGTCCTGAGTTTGCCTACTCATGTGATTAAGAATTTTGACAGCGTATTTGTTCCAGGTATGAAACTAAAAAAAATATATATATATATATATTATAGTTCTCGTGACAGGTTCACTTTAAGGTTTGCAAATCTTTCCAAAGATTCCTGTAATGTAACGACTCTTGGGCACCACCAATAATGGCTTATAGACATACTGTGAGAAGGAAGGAGCATTTTCCATTAACACAATCCTTGATTTGAATATTATGTCCCTTTAAATAATGACAGAACAAAGCTTACATTTTACAATTATTTTATTCGGTCAACATCACATTTCCCAACAATTCATGTTCGTCTTCTGTAACAGTCTGTCTAGAGATGCTTAACATCCTTAGCAGAGCCAGTTTTACAGACTCCTTTTAAATACATTTGCTGACCTGCTCTTGATTAAGTGAAGCAGAGCATTGATTCCCGGCTGCATATCCACATCATTTCCTTAACATTCACAATGTTCTTGTAAAGAGGGATCAGATTTTCACACACCGACTACAAATTAGCTGCACATTCTTGCATCTATCAGTCACTGATGGAAGCAATAGAACATGCCTGCAAATGTGATTGTGAAACCAGAATAAGGAGTATGATTTTGGGAGGTAAAAAGAACAAAGGATGTCCCATTGAACCGTTGTGAGACACAGGCACAATTCTATTGCATGCAGCAAGTGCTTTGCAAGAGAGGATTTTCAGTACTTTATTCTTGTAAAGAAAGTAATGCACTTGCCAGATTTAGTCAGCAAGTCTACATTTTTATGAAAGTCGCCTCTTTTCATATATGTGATTATCTTATTTTTGTCCTTTTCGCTATATCACACAGACTTCTCCATTGTCTGCTTTCCTTGAAATAAGAAAAACTTGACATACTTCATTTTGTATATCAGCAACCTATTCCACACAATATAAATCCATTCAAATCAGTGTCCCCCCGTCAAATGACAATACAATCTAATGTCTCTATGACCTACACACTAGTGATAATGAAACTATCAGTGGACCTCATGTATAAAAACATTTGCAATTATATTTATTCTCGGGGCAATCTGGTGAATTTGGTAACATTTGCCACTTACATCAAATGTGACATCAGCAAATGTACAGTGAATGCTCGTATTGCAGTAATCAAAGCTTTTTGGTGAAACGTTACAAATGTCACGATGTATAAAATACTATTTCCTATATCACAGCCACATATAGCAAGGAAGTTGCCTTGAAATGCCTTCTCACTGGTTTCGCCCACAGCCAGGAAGAGTAGACAATCATCATCATCTAAGTAAAGACATGTTTAAATGCTGACACACAAATGAGCAGCCTGGCAACATCCTGGCAGAAATGATAGGATGCCAAGGTAACATCACTATGCCAAATGCCCAGCTTTCCACAGTTCTTGCACTTCCAAACTCTAAACACCTATCACAGCCGAGAGGACTCTTCAGAATGCTGTATGTGCTCAGGAATGGTTTTGGGTGAACGCATAGCAAATGTGACAACTGTTACATTATAAATGGGGTGTATAGTACCATCCCCAATAAAAAGGATAATTTTCACATATTACTGTATGTCAGTGAATGTGGGCTGGTTTAGTAAATACACAGGTGGATTTTCACAGTTAATGGTTTGCCCGCATGAAGAAGAAGAAAAAAAAAGTGCCTGTCGATCACTGCTTTAAAAATTACTAATTTCTGTTGCTCCTAAAAAAAAAATAGATTCTACCCTACAGGTTATATGCAGTTTGTTTTTTTAGAGTGAAGGATGATATTGGAGCAACTAAATAAAATCCATACAAACTTCATGCTGATGAAGCCCTGGTAGAAACTGAATTTTGGACCCCCAATGCTGCAAGGAAGTAGTGCTTATGTCATGGTTAATTTTGAATGTGTAAACAGTATTCCCTTTAACAAAGATTTAGCCATGAGTCCTGAAGAAAGAAGCTGGTGTGTGGTGAAATATTCCAATATCCATCTAATAGTAAAACAAAAAGCATAGAAAAGATTTGTATAGTAACAGGATCTCAAGCAATGTGGTAGTCCTTTACACTTACAGAGAGCAGGTTTACAGCCCTCTGCTCAATAACTTATATGAGGGAGCTGAGGGCATCTGATATTGGCCATGCTGACACCCGCTGGTTGTTGGAGGGTGTGCTGCACTGAATACTCCTAGAACAGAATAGATATCTATATTAGCTTCCCCTTAACAACCAGTAGATCTCAAACATCCAATTAGAGATGCCCTTGGTGCTCTGCTGAAGTGCTGTATATCACCAAAGCGGACCATATATTGCTCAAATTGTGTCTGAGTCCTGCTGAAAATTGCTGACTGAACAGCCACTACAGTCAATCAGTTGGGTTTTCTGAGAGTGGCAGGCACAGGCCGTCTGGTGCTCTTCTCTGTGGGCTAGTGTATTCAAACTTGGGCAATTTTGGTCAATGTTTAAGACTTATATTTTCCTATGAACCAATAACCATTGGGTTCAGTGCCTCACCTCTACTTCCATTTAAATACAATAGCCCGGCAAGCAAGATTCATCCAGCCATGCTGTTTAGATTTTCTTTTCTTGCAGCCTGTAGGGCCAGCTTAAGCAGCCTTTCTACAAGTGGTAGGAGTCTAAAGCTGGCCATACACTGTACAAATTCTGGCCGGCTCTTGATAATTCAGCCTAAATTAATTCGGTGGTTGGCCCTGTTGGTAGCCTTCTGCCCGGCATGCTTCGATCAGAAAATTGAAGGAGCCAATCGAAAGAACTTTTCAGGTGAACAGTGATAGCAGCCAATCACTGTTCAGGTATAATGACAGTGGCACACCGGCCGCTGTCAGAACACAACAGCCCATCGGGAGAGTCATACATCCACTCTGTTTAGCTTGGATGGAGGAATGTCATTTTTTTTTTCTTGTTCAGCCCACAGGTTGAACAAAAAAATATAACAGAGTATGGCCAACTTTACTCCAACTTGGAGGAATTACTTAAAACGTAGCACTGAGTTCAGAAATGGTGTAAAAAACAAAACGTACAAAAGTGTTCAACAGAACGTTCAAATAACAAAGACTGCATCTGTTGGCTCTAATGCTGCACTTCAATTCATGTGTATTGGTCCCAGGCTTCTGACACAGGAGACAACACCCGGAATTGTTTATACAAGTATTAGATGAAACACTGTATCACATTCTCATATGTACAGCTGAGGTGAAAATACATTTTGCATGTTTTGTGTGTTTATTTTTTTTCCTTTTAGAAAACAAAAATTGTGGTCTGACAGTAGCTTTACCCTTACCAGGGGCACATCCACAGTATTACGTTAAAGATTCATGATCAATGACGGGCGCGTAAAAAAAAAAAAATGCCTCCAAAAGGTGACCACTATTGGCTACTGTAAGCAATTTTATTTGTGTGGCACTAATGGGCTTCAGTAATGCCAGAGGTTAAAAAGAAAATGGTGGCCAGACTTAAAGGGTGTGGCCAAACTGAACATAGGTGTGAACAAATCAGGAGATACATGCCCAATAAAAGCAAGTGATGAGACAGATTTAATCATCATCATATAGAAGTGAGGTAAGGAGAATGTGTTGTGATTATTGTACAAAGTAAGTTTCCAACATCAAGGAAAATATCTTTGTGGCTGACCGCTGATCATTCTCTTTTTTGGAGAATGCTTTCATTAAGCTTGCACCCCTAACAAATCAGCCAAATTGGGGAGAAGAATATGTCAACACAGTGCACCCTTGTAAGATGATGGGCAGATGTCAGCCTCTGCACTTCCATAAAATGAAAGATTTTAATAATGAGGTAGACTAGGAATGAGAACAAGTCTGTAGACCAGGGAGAAAAAAAATATCAATCAAATATGAAAAAGGTGATCTCTAACAAAAGGAAACGTAAATACTCAGTTTTACACCAAACAAAAAGGAACACCATTCTCATGAATCTTTTTTCTTTTTCAAATTAATTAAATTTCTGAATTTAAGCCCTTTTAAAAGGTGCACCTGTATAGTGATGGCTGCTTCCAGAGTGGGTAGACAAACAGCCATTCAAAAAGGCTGTACTGTAATATAAAATACTAAGCATTGTAAGAGACTAGTGTTTAAAATATGAAAAATGGACATCTTCAGACATGGTATCGATGCAACAAATTGCGGGCTATTAAAAACTAACATAAAACAAGCTTTAAGAGTAGACAATACATAGTAAACATTGCAGTGCATGCTTAGCTTACAATAGAAAAAGTACAGAGATACACTAACAGGGTTATTCACAGAAGGGTGAAGAGTTTGGAGAATGCAGGAGAAGTGAACAATCTAGGACAACATAGCTGAACTGGAAACATTCTCCAATTCAGCTTCCTTTCCAGTTCAGCTATGTTGTCCTAGATTGTTCACTTCTCCTGCCTTCTCCAAACTCTTCACCCTTTTATGAATAACACTGTAAATATTGTCAGTCACAGGTGAGGAAATCCGTATGTTAAAAAAATAACCATGACGATCTACTTGAATCTATTATTAATGCTGACCTTGCTATAGAGAATAAAATCACAACTATATAGCTATGCACCCTCAGCCTTATTGTACTTTAAGGTTTTCCTTCAAGGGGGGTACAGCCAAAGCCTCATGGGAGACTGTATAGTTGACACTATTCAACTATATGGGGCCACCTGACCCAATGCAAAGCATGAAGAGCTCAACAAATCCCACAGTAAGACTGGTCTATGTCGGGTCATAATTGTCTTCCAGATTTTTACAGTGCCTCTGTAGCACAAGCGAGCTGACAGCACAATGCAACTTTCTAAATAGCATTGACCATTATTATGATTCCTTTGGAGAACAGGTGGGTAGAGTTTGATGGATAGCCATGCCAAGCAGAGGAAACAGTTTTAAGCTACTGTAGTGCAAAATAGCATTTTTTTTTTACCTGCTTTAAGAATTTTAACCAACCTAATGATTTAATTATCAAGGCACCAAAATGGCAAGTCAAAATATTTTAAAACACGTCCTTGGAGGTTTGCATATTGGCTTAAATGACTTGATCCACAAAGATGGTGCATTGTAACCAAAGTGACTTGATAAAGATACCAGAAGGTACAGACATTAGGCAAAAGCTGCTGACTAGGCTCATTAATTCTTCTAATAATATTCTAATAAGTCATTAATAATTCTTAATTTCCTTGGATCCCACAAATAAGGAGTGCCATAGTCTACAATGGTCATGGTCATCACAGTTAAGCAAATAAGTGTAACATTCCCATTTGAAAGCAACAGAACTGCTGATATATTCCACAAATAAGCTACATTTGTCTACTACAACTTAGAATCCCTAGCTATGCAAAAATAGTGCATTCAAAAAAAAGGCATTGCTAAATAGAAACCTCTGCCTTCCCGTTTGTACAATTTGCTCAGTAAGTTGGCAGAGTGTAAAATTCGATAAAAACACTGACTTTTTGCTAAAATGTAAACATTTAACTCTTAAAAGGGAGCAACCCCCCATATTATAGTGGACACAACCTAAGCTTAGGGTCACCTGGTGGGCATAATAAATAAAAACACAAAATACATCAGCCCCAGAGACAGGGTGAAGCTGGCAAATAACATTAGGGGTGAGGGGGATCCTATTAAGGTGGAAGCCTTCACACTTTCGATGGATCTTCTGAAGGAGGAACGGCGGACTGGCATTGCAGAGAAGAGTATTTCACTGGAACAGACACAGGGAAAATGTGGTTAGCTTACACGTTATAGGTTTTTATTTTACTAAACATTCATGTAAAAAGTAGTTCTAGAAATAAACATGAGATTATCTGGAATGCCCAGAAAGACACTAGGTGCTCTCCCTTCACAATGCTTGCCTACTGCACCCTTTTTTAAGCTTAATGTAGGGTATACACTGATTTCAAACGAACAAAATTGATTTATTGTGACTTTTGTTCAATTTTCTAATAGTTGGTGGGGTCAAATCAATGATTCATTTCGACCGCAGTGACAAAAAAATTAGAAGACACATTTGAAATTTTTTCTCAATCGAACAAAATTCTAACAGTGAAATGTGTTTTTTGTTCGGGGAAACTCCATTCACTCCAAAATCAAATGTTAAACCAAGACGAAAATCAAATGACATTTTGAATGACATTCACCAAGTCTCTGATGGCAATATTGAACATTCCGACAAGATTTGTTTGTACAAATGTCCATTTGAAAATCTACCAGTGTATATCCTACTAAGCACTACATCAGTTTTCTTCCCAACCAAAAGAAATCAGCCTTTTCTTAATATCCCATGGTCAGAAGGAGGTAGGTGTGAAGATCATAAAAGATGGCCTCTATAATGTGGGAAATAAAACAGTGTTATACACATGTAACCATTTCAACTACACAATATCTTAAGTGGTCAGGACACAGTGACAAATTAAAGTTCATCTAAAGCCCAAAAATATTTTTGCTGTTTTGGACAGTGTGAGGAAGGGTTAGAACCTCTGTCAGACTATAATTGCTGTCTGTGTTCCACTGGGCAGGTTTATCCTGACAATTTGTCATGGTAATCACTGTCACTAGGACAGAAAGTGGATGATTTTTTCCCCTTGCCTTCTGTTCTGGTGACCACTATAAAAATTTGGATTTTCCATCAATGTTCCCGTGGCACTGTCAAAAAGAAGATTTCTCCCTACTTCGGAGATTACTACCTGCGATATACTATCTGGAACAGGATCCAAGGGGAAATCTCAGTGGGCCACAGGCAATAAAAGGAAACTTTGGGTTTAAACCTTCCCCTCATCTTTACAAAACTGAAAAATAGTTTTGGATTTATTGAATACAGTCAACTTAAAAGCAGAACTGCAGTTAGTGTACTGCACATGCAAATTAACACATAAGCGCCAGCAGCATGAGTCAAAGATGAGAGGGAGATCTTCAATGTAATACACTTTCAGGGCTGCTCTCGAAGATTAGGGGAACCACAGAACTGAAATACAAAACACAGAGAGCGCCTCCATCGTGTAAAACTTTTTAATAAAAGAGAATAAAAACCGTTGAAAATGTACTCAGAAAGGGAGATGGATAACAGACATAAACAGATCAGGTAAAGCAGAGATCTGTTTCTGCCTGTTATCTAGCTCCCTTTGTGAGTACATTTTCAACTGTTTTATTAAAAAGTTTTACACGATGGAGGCGCTCTCTGTGTTTTGTATTTCAGTACTGCACATGCACCCTGACGCCATTCTCTGTATCCATGAGATGTTCCTTATGATAGGGTAACACAGATGGTCACTCCACTGCATTAGGAGAAGGTCCAGTGAAAAAGCCCCCGGCAAGCTACTTCACTAGAACGATTTGCACATGTGATAACCTGCAAGTGGAGGATAGGTCTTTAATCTAGGAAATGATTAGTGCCGTATGTAGATGTCATTTGAAGAAAAACAAAAAAAAAAAAAAAGAGAGGTAGAAGATTGCTGTACTGTGTGGGGAACAAGGGGCTGGTAGTACCGGTAGGTTTAAAGTTTTATTAGGTCTCTCTCTACAAGTACTGACATTTCCTTAAAGTACAAAATTAGTGCTTGCAGTTCCACCCCCTCCCCCGTTCCTCCTATACCAGTGGTGGCGAACCTATGGCACGCGTGCCAGGGAGGGCACGCGAGACCCTTTCTGCTGGCACGTGAGCCAAGGTTCAGGCCCCAAAACATTAAAGCAGCCGACATGTCGAAGGCGGAGAAATCGGCGGGCGAGCGAGCAGGAGGGGAAGGGGGACGGAGCGGCAGGGGGTGGAGACAGAGGGAGATGGGAGCGGAGATGGAGGAGACGGGGGAGTGAGCGGCATGAGACAGGGCCGGAGACAGAGGTAGATTTAGGCGGAGATGAAAGAGGACGTGAGGTGACGGGGATGGAGCGGCATGAGACAGGGGGAGATGGAAGAGGCCTGTGAAGACCGAGGAGGCAAAAGGCAGAGACCGCAATGGAGGAGGCGTCGCCAAGGGGGCAGTCGAGCGGTGAAGCTGAGACGATTGGGCGCCGAGGCAGCAGTGAAGGCTGGGCTTCCCGTGTAAGGTAGGAGCACTGTGCTGGCAGGGCCCACCATAGATTATGTACAGCCCACCAAAGAGTCACAGGTGGGCTGTGCAATACCTTTTGGTGGGCTTTGCAGGATCCATGGGGGGCTCTGCAGCCTGCAAAACCCACCACCGATCCTGCACAGCCCCCCTGAGATCTGGCAGACTGCAGGGTCTCAGGGTGTCTTTGCAGGACTTGTGGGAGGTTTTGAGGATCTGTGGGGGGCTTTGCAGCCTGCAAACCCCTCCACAGATCCTGCACAGCCCCCCTGAGATCCGACAGACTGCAGGGTCTCTGTAGGATCTGTGGGGGGCTTTGCCAGATCTCAGGGGGGCTGTGCAGGATCTGTGAGGGGCTTTGGAGCCTGCAAAACCCCCCACAGATCCTGCAAAGACCACCACAGATCCTGCACAGCACTCCTGAGATCTGGCAGACTGCAGGGTCTCTCTGCAGGATCTGGGGGGGGCTTTGCAGGATCCGTAGGGTGCTCTGCCGCCTGCAAAGCCCACCACAGATCCTGCATAGCCCCTCTGAGATCCGGCAGACTTCAGGGTCTCATGGGGGCTTTGCAGGATCTGTGTGGGCTCTGCAGCCCCATGGTGGGCAATGCCCATTACAAATCCTGCACAGCCCCCCTGAGACCCTGCAGACTGCAGGGCCTCCAGGGGTCTGTGCAGGATCTGTGGGGGGCTTTGCATGGGCTCGGGCCTGTGCAGGATCTGGGGTGGGCTCTGCCCACCATAGACCCCACAGAGCTCACCTCAAATCCTGCTAAGCCCCCGAGACCACAGCTTTCCTGCTATACTAATAGCGAAACATGTCAAAAGCTGGATACAGTGTTTGCACTGTATCCAGCGACAAACAGGTCACGCAAAAAGTATTAAACAGGAAGGGGTGGGGTAAATTTAGTGGGGGGGGCGCCCGAGTTTTGCCTTGCGTAGGGCAGCCCCAAACCAGAATACACCATTGCGTTCAGGGACCACCAATTTAAATAGATCCGACTGACCCGGATCGCCTTAGTATGCGATCCGGGCCAGTCACAATTAGGCAGCGGCGGCCAATAAACAGGGAGGCCCCCGCAAGCGGCCGTCTAATCTGCCTGTTTAGAGGTCACCACCGCTGCCTGATTGTGACCGGGACGTTCGGGTCTCCCGTGAGAGCCGTACAAGGCCGTAAGGCAGTGATGTTGAACGTTTCTTAAACCCGAGCGCCCAAACTGCAATACTAAACGTATTTTCAGCGCTGGCACTTTGAGATAAATAAATTGATTTTTCGTCACAGTTTGGGCACTCGGGTTCAAAAAGGTTCGCCATCACTGTCCTATACCATTAGATAGGTCAGGAATCAGATCTCTATAACCAATTTATAATATTGTTTAATAATACATTGGGATGTGAACAATCAAAAGTAAAACAGGCCTTTATCTCACCATGCATCCAAGTTGCCATCGGAACTAGACGGTATCCTAAATGGCTAAGGCACAGTGACATTAAAGGGTATAATGTCATCAACTGCTGGACCTATATCACTAGATGTGGGAGGAATTACATACCCAGTTTATAAAATGACACGAAAAGATCAAAAAGAGGTCTATATCTTACCTTGAGGTTCTTCAGACACTACTCCCTCCATTTGTTCCCCTTTCACATATTCAGCATTAAGTCCTTCTGTAAAGGGACCATAAATAATACACAGATGATAATACACTTACCCAAGGTCTTTCATCAGTAATCAATCAGAACTGAGCAGTGCTACTAAAGCCACCTATGCAGAAAACTATCAATACATGGAGCTTTAATAGCTGTGATTTCTTTTTGTATGAGTGAAGACCTGTTTGCTAGGAGACCTTGTGTCTGATGAGCATTTACTATATAAAGATAACAGCAAGAGTATTTGTGATGCTTCTATTTTGCACAAGCTGTTCTCACAGTAGTAGAATGCACAGGCAATGTATATTGTGCAAAAGAACAGCGCGACACTAAGAGCTATTATACTCTGCTCTGGTCTACGGTAATACAGCTGTCCTTGCTGGCTTCAGATATCATTTTCTTTATGCTGTGAGG
>NW_017306361.1:240990-242723 GCF_000935625.1 Nanorana parkeri | reverse complement strand
CAAGGAGAAAATAATGCCATATAGCAGCATGAAGGTGTCTGTGTAAAAAGATAGAAAAAAAAAATACAGCGGTGTGTGGCACAGTGTATATTTCAAATCAGAACTGGTAGACAAATGTAAATATGCTATTTTTACTGTGACAGCAGGGAGAGGAGATTAAACTGATTTCCTCGTGAATTCATCTCTAAACCAATATATGGTATATGAACTGCTTCTCCATTAATAGATTTGTTGTTTTTCTCTAATACATTTATTTTGCGAGCATATTTTAATTTCAAATATGTGGACTCTCAAGTGTACTCCCCAGTGGGTTATAAACAGAACTCATTCCAATGTAAATTTTGATTATGGGGGTGGAAAGTGACCATCTGCTACATCTACAGAATTGTAAACTGGAAAGGTTCCAATTATCTCTAGGATTATTGATTGCCTTAACAAGTACAGAACACTCATTTGTTCAAACAGGAGCTAGGGGAAGCTGGACATAGTAACAATCAGATGTTTACTTAAGGTTTTCATTATGTGCAGGAAAATCTGATATAATCTAATTGGCTGTGATGTCACATACCTTAATTTCCTCAATAATCCCTCCTGAGTTTAGGAGCACTCGCTTCACCCCTGCCAGATGTGTACGTCTTATGCCGCTACACCCTCACCATGACCTACATTTTTATTTTTAGTGATGTGTACTTGACCAGTTTATCCAGTAAGTGCATATTTCAGTAATCATGTCAGAGGAAACTTTAATAACACCAACTTTAATAGGTCTCGCTACACTGACAAAAGCTCAAATCGCATAACATTTACGCCATCTTTCGATTTCAATATTACAATTGTTGTGTACTTATATGTTGTGTACTAGGAGCTTCTTTTCTTCATAGATTCTTAAAAGTTACTACTGGTAGTGCTTCGCCCTTCTGTTGCGTAAAACAAGCATAACTTTACATTTACATGTATTAAGAAGTGTTGCTTTTAGCTTCTGCACTGCACTGTTGCGTACATGGAGAAATATTTAATTCAAATGCCCTTCACCATACAAAACCATGTGCCCAATGGTGTACCAACAAGTAGCTGAGCAACTTGTAGGTACTCCATTGCTTTGATTAAATGTTTTCCATCTCTTGGCACAATTCACATGGATGTCCATGACTGAAGTCAACTACATGTCATTAAAGTGATCATAATAAAACTATAGTGTTCACTCACTGCAATAAATAACTCTAAACATTATTCAGATATGGTCATATTAAAGTGGCCCTACATGAAAATGTGACACACTAGTAGTATAACCTACACTGTCCCATTGTCACTTTGTAAAGTAAGAAAACTGTTTAGTTATGTTCGGGTGTAAACAGCCTGGCACCACAAATGGCATTCAATTCGGCAGGGTTTCAACTGACAGAGCAGCCTGGACCTCCTAGTCTAAGGCTGGATTCGCACTGTTGCACTGAGGTAACACATGCATTAGTGCATACTTGTTACTGCAAGGCTTGTGGTGTACACATCTCAGTGTAGCAGGTCTCTTAAGACTTCAGAGCCAGTGAGGGGAAAAAATAAACCATTAAGCTCTGTTCATAAAAGGCTGAATGAACAAGACCATGTGTTGGTGGTTGAGAGGTGCCAGAATTGGAAATGTTTTTTTTTTATTTCTGCCACAATGCAAGGCCCTGCTTAAATGATAAATCCAAATAAATCTGACAATATATAATTTTTGATAGATGGCAAAATAGAAG
>NW_017306361.1:223232-240926 GCF_000935625.1 Nanorana parkeri | reverse complement strand
CAGCCTCAGCTGGATTCCCCATATGAATATTAAATAAATGCAAAGTCTGACAAATTAACATGCCAGACAGTTACATGCTGGTGAGTAAGTGAGATTTGCAGAAAACAACTTACGTTGAATGCTGAAACAAAATTTCTTCTGTTGATAGGAGATATAGCTGGACACAGCTCCAATTAGTGCCATGGCCAAAGCACTTGCAATTCCTGCAATGGTTCCAGTCTCCGCTAAAGTACCTACCATGGAAGAGTGGATAAAACTACTAATATAAGAAAATACACTGGATCACTAAACCAAATTCAGAATAGTTAACTGAAAACATATCGCGATAATTATTAGAGTTGGGGTGCACCACTCTACAGCTGTGCTTTGCCCATGGTTTTCTTCAATGCCCCCTCTCTAGCAACATGTTTTCCTTCTCTGTCCCACTGCTTCATTCAGCTGCTGGGTAGGGGGTAAGAAAATACCCAGTACTCTTAGGTATGAAGGAGCATGTGACTCACTCCATGTGACAGTGCTGGTACTTAGTGATTGGCCCAGAGCTGTCACACAGTGGAGACAGAGGACCGACTTTCTTTGCATCTGGCAGCTGAAAGAAGCAGCAAGTGAGCAAAAGGGAAGGTAAATATGTCTAGCTGGGGAGGGAGCATCCAAGTAAACTTGGTTTACTTGAAAGAACACTAACAAGATTTTCAGACTGCAAGGCACATACAGGAAAGTGTCTATGGGCACAGCTTAAAAGCAGAGCAATATTCACCTTACATAAGAAACGCTCTAGAAAACATGAACTGTTGGAAAAACCATTTTGGAACAGGCTGAAATCAGACCTTTTGTAAAAATATAGATGATATAATTATAAGTCACTTAAAGTCAGCACTCCACTGTCTATCTTCATTTGACTGCTTGGGGCACATTTACAGCAGAAGCTTTCATTGAAGTAAATCCAATTATATGGAGAAAATAAGATTCCCTGCACAGGAAGTGTTAAGCTCATATGTTTGCTTAGACATTCTAAGAACTGAAGGAAAAAAAGAAAACGCTACAGAGACCAGATATTGAATTAAGCTGCTGTCTTTATCGTATGAATGGATAGAACTTCATAAAAAAAGTTGCTGTAACACTAAATTTTAAAGGACTATTTAGTTTACTCCGAACATAAAAAGATATTTCCAACTAATAACAAATGATTCAACTACCCACCTGTCTCACTGTTACTATTGTCTCCACCATGTGCTGACGACCCCCTACCTCCTCCACCTGAAAAAAATAACATTACAGCTAATTAGCATTAAGATCTGATTGTTCCTACTGTTTTTTACTACTGCTGTGAATGGTGTGACCCTATGGTGGTAATGTACCAATGAACCACTAATGGTTATCTAAGTTACACTAATCTGGCATTCAATTACACCATTGGAGGATTGTTTACACTATACCTTTTCCTTTGTCTGGTTTGTAGCCATCATTATAAATATCATCCAAGTCAGAATCAGAAAATCCTGAAATTAAAATCACCGTGAAAAAAGCATTAAAAAAAAGGTTTGCAAAAGACTAACCTGGCAGACCATGTCCATCTTTTTTGCTCTTTAGTAACATTACACAAATCAGTTTATTGATTCAATGATCTAAAATACATTAATCCATAAAAACATCTAAACATAGTAAAAGTCCCTAACGCAGTCCAAAGTACCCCCCCTAGAGAATCAACTGTAAAGTAAAATTTCAAATGTAGAATACCATCAAAAAACAATCACCATACACAATGGCTTCAATTTACAAAGCCAAAAAAAAGAATTGCACTTGTGGTTGTTATTTTAACTTGTGATCATTTTTGTACTAAAAATGTTCAATTCACAAAACATTGCATATTTAGGCATGAAATTGACATTTAACTGTTGAAAGCCTGAGTATCTGAAGAAATTTTATTTTATCCCACGAATATCTTATTTTATGGCCACCTCAAATGACTTCTCATCCTATCATCCTCTATAGACATTTCATTGAAAAATACATTTAATCACCAGGTTGAAGCTAGCCTTGTTGTAAGTAGAAAATAAGAATGCTAGTTTCTTTGTGAATTGATTTTAATGGCCAACATACCCTTAAAAATTGCAGATAACTATGACGCATATGTGGTAAATTAATATGGGGTGTAAGGTAATGTCTTTAGTGCTGAGAATAGCAGCATCCCTCCTGTGATAAGCAAGTACCAGACCTGTCTAAGGAGCTATAAAGTGTTTTCATTACTTCACTTCTTTTGCTCTTGGCAGTACCACTGGAGACATATCCCTTCACTTCCCCTCTCAGAGACCCAGCAGGTATTTAGAGAAAATCTCCCAAAATTAGGAAAATTCCCCACTAGGAGAGTTGTCCCCAGAACAGGTGAGGCCATTGGAAGACTTTCCCTTACCTCTTGTTCTGGAAACAACTCCTAAAATTTGGGATTTCCCCTCACTTTCTTTCTGGGTGACCATGGTCATCAGTACTAATATAGGGGTGAATCTCTCCAATATGGGGACAGAGACAATAAAATGTGCCAATCGTGGATGTGGGCGGGCGGTGAGTGTGAGGCGGGGAGGAGGTGCGGCGTGAAGAGCGTGGATGCGGGCGGGTCTGGCAGCCACGAGTGTGAGGTGGGGAGGAGGTGCAGCGTGTGTGGAGCTGTGTACAGGGCCAACTGATCGGAAGCCGATTAATCGATTATTGAAAAAGTTGACAACTTTTTCAATAATCGATTATAATCGATTATGTCGATTAGTTGTTGCAGCCCTAAAAACCTAACAAAGGGTCTAAACCTTTAACACTGTAGCATTTATCAAACAACGGTATTTGTTTTTGGTGGACTGGCCCCTACAAAAAGAACATAAGCCTTGTGGCAAGGTGGAACCTGAAGCGGCAGTGACACCTCCTTTACTATTCAAGAAAAACCTCAAACACTTCAAATCCTGCATGAACACATTTGAAAAGTGTTGATATTAGTGATATTAGTAAATACACAATGTTGGATGCTTATAGCCTAATCCGGCCAAAAGTTTGTTTTTAATTTTGTATAGAGTAGGGAAGGGTTAGAGCTTGCGTCAGGTTTTCTGCTATCTTTCTGCTTATTGGAGATTTTCCCTTACTTGTTGTCAGGACAGAAGTGATGGATGTTCTCTCCAAAAGAGAAACAAGCACAGGTACAGTGGGGAAGGGTTAGAACTTCTGACAAGGTTTTTTTTTTATTGTTGTTCATATTTTTCTGTCTCAGTGATGACCATACCACATAGGGATAGGAACCTCACAATGATCTCATGAACCTAAAATAAATGTTTCCCAACTCCATCCAACACATAAAAAAATGTTTTGTCGAAGCTAAACTTTAAAATGTAACACTCGGCAGTAGGGTCAAATGATACTGGCAACGTAAAGATGAGATGAGGCATGAAGGCCGATAGACTTGATGGGGGCCTAGGTACTTTCAGCAACCTGGTCAAGAATCATACATTACACCCAACACATAAAACAAATTTAGAATCAAGCTTTATATAGCTCCAGACAGACACAATAAATGACACGTTAATCATTTCAAGTGTAATATAAAGAATTAGGACTACACATCAAAAGGAATTAAAATGCACTTTACATAATTATTAGTAGTTAGAAGGTGTTACGATCTGAGTCAGGAATACATAGTATAAAACGACTTGTTATTGATAATTTCATGCAAGAGAGACTTGCAAAATCATAATTTTAACCATGCAGTTCCAGATAGCTAGTGCTGAAGGTTGGAGGAAGCTTGTTCCCCAAGGGTCTACTCACAGGTATTCAAGCAAGCAAAAACTAAAAATCGGGAAATGGATAAGGAATAATTGATAGTACAATCCACATACAACTGAGTAGGATCTCCTCTCCATGTTTCTAGTGAAGGTTTCATTCCCCAAGAGACACATGAACAGCATAGACTATGGTCCTTGATCATGTTGAGAGTTTATGTTTGTAGAGCTCAAGGCACTTTTTGAAGGGCCATGAACTATAATGCCATGACAAGGCAAACCCAAGCCTAACCTAAACTTAAACCACAGTTCATGGGCGAACTTGGCATTCTCTTTTAAATCATAGAAAAGTACCAAAAGGTCTACAAAAGAGATAAGCACAAAGAACAAAGATAAATCATTAAGTTGTGACTTTCTAAAACACAACCAGGTTACAGAGCAGCAAAGGCGGCAAATACCATAAGCCAAGGAAGTTAGAAATACTGACCAAAGCACATGTGACTACAGAGTTAAAACAGTTAATACGGACCACAAAAGGAACTAAGAAAGAGATCGCTGGAAAAAATTCATGGCAAAGGGCCAAAAAGACCCAGGTCCATGCATATCATCAAACCTTGGTGTACAAGGAGGCCTCATAAACACTGTTAAACTGCTGGAATGATGAGGAGTAAGGAGGAGTATAAAAAAAAAAAATCACACACACACACACACACACACACACACACACTTATGGGCAGCTTATTTCTAATGCATACATATACAGTACTAATGGCAGATTTTTAGCAGTGCATGTAGCATGCAGCACAGTGGTGCAGTGGTTAGCACTTCTGCCTTGCAGCACTGGGTCCCTGATTCAAATCCCGGCCAGGTCACTATCTCCAAGGAGTTTGCATGTTCTCCCTATGCTTGCGTGGGTTTCCTCCCACATTCCAAAGACCTGCTGGTAGGTTAATTGGCTCCTCTCTAAGTTGGCCCTCTATGTATGCATGCGAGATAGGGACCTTAGATTGTACGCTCCTTGAGGGTAGGGACTGATGTGAATGTGCCACTATGTAAAGTGCTGCGTAAATTGTCGGCGCTATATAAATACCAGTAATAAATAAAGGTCATTTTTATTTGTGATGGGGTGGTCCTTTATAGTAACCGTGCTTAAGCTGCGGACTGCCATACTTGACAAGCTAAAAATGGTAAATGAGCAATGGTATATAAAAAGGACTAGATGTTTTCTTACATTTATTATGGTAATGTGGTAATATTCTGATCCATAGAACTGGTCAGTCCACCTTTGTGTTCTTAGAGAATATTTTTTCTCCTGCTTTTAGATAAGATTCACCAGTTTCCAGGGAGGTGTTTTGCTTTTCCCTGGACCTTACCTACCAAAAATTATAGAACTAGAAGTCAAAACTAGACAGATTATGGAGGATCATACATTTTAACAGCACCTCAGTGTATGTGGTTGCCCTGTGAAGCACACATGATTACTATGAAATACCCATGAGTATGAGCCCTTAGGCTGGTTAACATATTACTAAACAGAACGGACAGGAGAAATGTGGTAGCATTAGTTAGAAGATAGTGGCAGGTAACGTTGAAACACAGGTTGGATAAATCGTCTTACCATTTCCTTTACCACCCGATGGCTTATCTTTATCTCTAATCGTTGAACCTACAGCCATGAACATGTCATTTACAGTATACATATCAAAAACACCAATTATGTATCCCTTATTTAAAAGGCATTTTGAGATTAAACAAAATCCACTGTTTCTGACCCTTCTGTTATTTGTTGAAAGGTGTGCTCCTTTCCCACCTTCCCCACCTTTCCCTCAAAACTATCACTAATCCACCCTTCCACAAGCTAATCTGCATTGAACCCCCAAACCCCACTTTTGCTGCTTGCACAGCAATACCACCACCTCTTTACATCCGGTCCATCTAAATGCTCCTCTGTACTGGCTGCGTCTACTCGCCGAGTCCGCTTAGGCTTAAATATGTGGTATATGGAGACTGGACATCCTCGGCATATGGCTCCAATTAGGCCTATGGGAACTCAATGTGCAGGTACGCCCAGCATTGAATAGAGATTTGAGAGACAGCTGGGGTGGGGAGTATAGTGCAGATTAGCTTGGGGCGTGGAAGAGGGGAAACAGGAGGTTAGTGATAGCTTGGTTAACAATTGAGCCATTAACAATTGAGCTACAAAATGATTGTAGTTTTCCAATGCAGACTTGACTCTTCTCACTAACCAGCCTACACATGTGCCAAGCTGCAATAATTACCTGTGACCGTGTTTGGCACATGAACAACATTTTAGAAGACCCTAAAGGTGCCCATACACTGTACGATCATACGAGAATCTCTGGAAATCACGCGATCTACGATAATCGCAAAGTTTATGGAAGGCGTGCGACCGTTTCTACTGTACAGTCACACGTCTTCCGTCGAACAAGCAGGCTGGAAAACCGTACGATTCTAGGCGAGTTAGTGGCCTGCTTGTTCGACAACTGCCGAACGGGCCGGTGTGCGCACGCGCACACTGCCCGTTTGCAGTCATCGGAAGCCCGCCCCTCGTTGCAGTCATCGGAAGCCCAAAAAAACACAATTAAAACAGTGCTCCAACTTCTTTTATATAACACATATAACACATATAACACATAAACTGAACAAAATGTTCACAAAATCTCAATATCAAAAATAATGTACAAATCAAAATATAGTCCAAAATAACATGTCTTCATGCAGACTTCCATTCCTCTGTTGTGTATACACCCCGGTGAAAAAAACAATTCACCACCTGATGAGCAAAACTGACCAGATCTGTTGGACCCTTTATTACAGAAGGTAAGAAGTACAATGATATTCGATTATGGTATTCCCAAAATCAAATATTACTGCACTTTTGAACTTCTGTAATAAAAGGTCCAACAGCTCTGGTGTGTCTAAACCGGAGTAATCTCAGGTGGCATAAAGCTCAGGAAAGTTCTAAACAATACACATGGGAAATCAGAGCAAAGGATGACTATGAATGCAAGTGGTAACAGTCACTACACACAGAAGCTTGTTACCAGATGCAGAAACCTGTGTTAGTTTAACAATGATGCAAGGGTCACCCAACTCTCCCAAAACCTAACCGCCTACATCTGCCAAGTGACCATGCTTATGCTGTTGCCATCTACTTTTCAAAACAAGCTACAAATGGCATACTAAAAAACACACATAATCAGGGGCGTAACTAGAAATCACAGGGCCCCATAGCAATATTTTGTATAGGGCCCTGTGATTTCTAGTTACACCCCTTGCAGAGCCCACCTGAGGGTTACCCTGCAGAGCCCACCATAGACACTCTATGGTGGGCTGGTCACACTCCTTACCTTTCCACCTCCTCTTCCTCCACGGTCACCGGGGCCCGCCTCCTCCTCTGCTGCCGACCCCGGGCCCTGCCTCTTCCTCCACGGCCGGGTCCAGCCTTCTCCACCGCCGCTGCTGGCTCTCACTGACTCAGCAGCTGCTGTGGAGATGAACGCACCGCTGCACAGATCACTCTGTGATCTGAACAGCGGTGCGTTCCTCTTCACAGCCGCCAGTTACAGCCAGCAGCTTGAGATGCCATCGCGACCCACACGGCATCAGGGATGTCCTGGCCGGGCCCCCCTGGGGCAATTGTTACGCCACTGCACACAAGCATTGTCTACCTTCCTTAACCCCCACCTGTATAGCACGATGTTTACGAAATAATGGGCATGTCATCATTAAAAGCACACTTTTCTTTTACCTCGATCATTAGATATTGGGTCTCAACAGGTTGTGATTTAGTCCAGATCCATACAGTTTGCAACTACCGTGTTTCCCCGAAAATAAGACCTACCCCGAAAGCAAGACCTAGCGCTATATTCAGAGATTTTTGTAAGACCTACCCCGAAAATAAGACCTAGTTCAGCTTTTACGGTACATAGAAAGCTGCCGCTGAAAACTACATTTCCCAGCAGGCAGCGGCATGGCCAGTGAGGTCAGAGTGAGGTCAGGGAACTTCTGACTGGTCTGTGCGACGAGGTGGCTCCCTGGACGGCATCAGAGAGGAGAGCTCCAAGACAGCTGCAGCCTTCACGTACTGTGTAATACAGTACATTCCATATCTCTGCTCTGTGTGACACCTGTGTGCCTCAGCCTCCACAGCATATTTTATCTCTATTATTTAAATTATGGTAGAAATAAAAGTATGTGGAGGGGATGCTCAATGGGGAAAAAAAAAAGACATCCCCGAAAATAAGACCTAGTGTGTTTTTTTTTTGGGGGGGGGGAATACAAGATAGTGTCTTATTTTTGGGGAAACACGGTAGTAAATTACCAAAGGAATTTTTTTATCATTTTTTTTCTTACAATATATATAATCATTTTTTTTTGTGTGTGTAACCATTTCTGTAAACTCAAATGGGGCTGAAGTTGATGTAAGTAACGTTACACTGTATGACTACTATGCATATATTCTATTACAGGTGAGTAACAGCGTTATTAATAATGCACAATCATTGCTTGCTGCAGAGTCGTCATTTCAGTACATACCTCCTCCTCCTCCTCCTCCTCCTCCTCCTCCTACAGGTCGATCATTTTTGTCATCTAAGGCATCTGACAAGTCAAACTCATTGGGATCTTTAAAAAAAAAAAAAAGGAGAAGAGAAGAGGTGAGCAAGTGATGATAATGTTATAAAGATGTGAATGGAATTCAATGCTGTAGTGGCAAAAGAAAATGGACTGCAGCTGTCACCAGGCCCAAGGGAAACATCCTCCATTAAAATGCAAATGGTAGCACAAAGGCCTCAAGTCAACGATGGGAATTTGGGTCAACTTAATTTTTATTTTAAAGTGAACCTGTGGCCAGATCATGCACACTAACTTATTTACATTTTCTGAAGAAGCAGTAAAAGCACTTTACAAATATCCCTCATTCATTTCTGTATTTTTAAGCATTGTGAAGAAATTCATTTTCAAAGTTCACAAGACGGACACCGTTTTTTTATGTGAACGAAATCTTGGCAGCCTGCCAGCCCTCTGATATTATGAACCAACAGATGTTTCTAAGCCATTAGGCCTCATCGACATGTGCAGCAAAACAAGGTGGTAGTCCTTTTTTAAAGCTCCCCACTGCCTACTAACGCACCAGAGAGATTATTTAATGGTCAGCGGACAGTTCAGCACGCACATAGATGGTTGTGTTGCATCGTGTTGTGGTGTGGCAAAAATTATATAGCATGTCACATTCGAAAGGCTTTCGTGCTTGGCAACCACCTCCATTATTTTCGACGCATGTGTGAATGAGGCCTGAATAACTGCCTGGAAATAGGTCGCTTTTCATTGGAAAAAGTGCATGAGCTTTTTAAACAGGCAGAAATGTGTGACCTGACCCCATAGACTTCAATAAAAGCACCTGAAAAATATTCATTTTCTTACGTGCTTTTTGCCTGACAATCAACTAGCTTTCCATTAGCTAAAACAAACACT
Source organism: Nanorana parkeri (assembly GCF_000935625.1). Classification (NCBI taxonomy): domain Eukaryota; kingdom Metazoa; phylum Chordata; class Amphibia; order Anura; family Dicroglossidae; genus Nanorana; species Nanorana parkeri. The sequence goes on along the minus strand of NW_017306361.1, from coordinate 231,681 downwards.
TAAGCCTGAAAACCCGTGAACATCGTGTGAAAAAATGCAAAGCAATCAACAGGAAATGCACATGCTGAAGTTTGAATGGTATTTTTTGTTGTGATCATAGAGGACCTATGAGAATGAATAACTTCACATTAAAAGCAGTTAGTGGGGTCATGGGTTGGTTTAAAAGTTATTTTAATACGTGTTAAGAAGGAGTAAATATTTTAATGTTCATAGTCTGGGCACAGATGCACTTTAAGTTTATTACCTTTTTAATAAACTGAGGTTTTAAATTTTTTATTTGTGGATTATTTTTTTTACCAGTTACTATTGTTATATTCATGTGCAAACAGTTACAGTCATGTGCAAATATATATTTAATACAGCGGGCACTTCTGACACTGGAATAAGCAGAGCATTATAGACAGCAAAGCAGAAGTAGTTAACTCTGTTCCAAAGTGGAGTTTTAAGGAGTAGGCAGAGAGAAGCAGGTGCATAGCTGGATAGCTTGAAAAATGTGAAAAGGAGTATGGAGTTCCATGTACTGCCTAGGGATGAAGAAACAAAATACCCGTAATACATTCCAAATATATTCCAAAATTATTGGACAAAATATTTTATTTTTAAACTGTAATTTTTGTGTCCGGAGCATAGAAAACAAAACCACTAAACATTCCCCATTAATTGTATGTCATGCCATAGTTTTAGATTGTGGGGAAGTGGGAAGTATGAGATCCCCGGTCTTTTTTAGTACTATTATCAAGAGCTTTGTCAGATATTTCTATCTTGGACTTTCTGTCCAACAACAATGGTTTATCAGACAGGAAGGGGAAAATCCTCTACAGGGAAACAGACAGAAATAAAAAACTGACAGGGGTTCTACTCTTTCCTATTTTTGCCAGTAGTAAAAATCTGGCATGGATTCTAATCCTTTCCCACTGTATCTAAAACTAACAAAAATAAATTCTGGGTGGACATACACTATAAATGTGAAGTAATCTTCATCGAAACCATAATAATATAGTCAGTCTAATTTAAGAAACATTTTTCTTTGCAATAATTTTCTTTGAATAAACAGTTTAAGTAATCAAATTGATAGATGAAAAATATACCCCTAAGACAATAACAAAGGGCAACTGGATTCAGGAATTACAAACAATAGGTTAGCCGTTCCTATCATTTAACGACTGGATTGACCTACCTTGCCTAATAAGAAAACAAACAAAACACTGTTGGTTACCTGCTCTACTTCACCTAATTTTGTTTAGTTGAATGTGAGAGATTTCAGAGGTCCACGGAAGAAAAACTAAGAAAGTTCATAAGATTAGAAAAGGCTACAAAAGGATGTCTAAAGACCTGGCCTTTAGCAATACACAATCAAGTGGATTACAAATGACAGAAATTCAGCAGTGTTTTAGTACTTAGGAGTGGACTTCCTAAAAAGATCCGTGCAAGAGCACATCATCCTCGAACAGAGAAAAACTCTGGACAACAGTCTTCTTCCTGGGTGCATATCTGCCCATATCGGGTCTTTCTAAAGACCTCCTAATTGCGATCTGATTGCATTTCATTGCTGCCTCAAGGTTTAAATAATTCTCAGCCATTAAGGGATCAATATATTCCAGGTTGATTCAGGAAGTTTTAGAGCAAAATATCAAGGCATCTGCAATCTAAAACATAACCATGCAAGCCTGGCCATACTTGGAAACGTTCTATCAAAATAGCAAAAGTGAATGAGCAAGAGTAACATATTTTGTATAATTTTATGCAATTTGTGAGTTTATAGTGCCTGGCGGTCTTCAATTCATTTGTACTTTCATGAAGTAGTAGATATGTTTTAGATTGTAAAACACAGCAACGGTCTTAATGTCAGAAAGTTCACTTAAAGGAGAACTATGAGGTAAGTGATTTACACTTATAGTTAGAGCTGACGTGCGACATTGAAACTGTCACACGTCGGCTCTATAGATCAGGGAGTGAACACATACTGTCGCTCGCTCATCTCCCTGCAGAGAGCGGTGACTGTCAGTCACCGCCACCCCCAGGTTTCCCCCCCTTCCCTGATCCTTCAGCGCTGACTGGATGAATGGACAGGGGACGGGATGGGCACAGCTGGCTCTGCCTCTAGATCGGCAGAGCCCGCTGTCAAACAGCCAGATGGGTGGATCGCGACAGTATTGTCGGGATCCGTCTCGGCTGTGCGAGAAGGTTAGTATATGTCCTCCCATGACCCTAAAGAGAACTATGGGATAAAAAGGCCTACCCCATAGTTCTATTCTAATGTACCTTCACCTGGGTTCAGTGACTGCAGATCAAGCAAACATACACACCGCTATACAGGATTAGACCATAAGAATGTTTATGTAACTATCTCTGCTTCCTGCATGATCAATCACATTCAAACTTCCACAGCAAGACTGAATCTGGTGGCTGAGAGTAAAATCTTAATGTTCACATTTTTTTTACATCAGGCATTCTATGTGTGAGAGGCAGTAAGGAGGGTGTTGCAGCATCACCAGCAGGTGTGTTCCAGGTCACCAGATAACACAGAGGCAATGGGGAGGGCTGGTGCAGTGCAGCAATGTCTACATGAAAAACTGAAAGATTCATCTGGTAAGCAATGCTCCCTCTATGCATTTTCAGTTTTGCTTTCCAGTTTTCACTGCAGTGTACCTTAAAAGAAAACAGTCCCCAGCCCATCCTCAGCATCCCTTTAGATATACTAATGTCTTCCCTATTCATACACTCCTTTTGCTTTGTTTCACATAACTGTATGCCAAAAGCCCTGCATGGCAGACAATGTCATCAGACAACAGAAGGAAATGTTACCTGGCAGAGATGCTAATTATATGCTAAGTACAACGCTCAAAGAACAGCACGACAAATAAAAAAGGTGGAAGAGTATTAGAAACTTACCAGATTTACCATTTACATTAAAATGAGCAAAAGTATGTTAAAGGGCACTTATTCTTTAACCACTGGAGTACCAGCCTGTAACACAATTGCTATTATCAGGCTATTTTCAGCTTCCATGCTGCAATAGTTTGATTTACAATTACTTGCTCACGGAACACTGTACCCACTTGAATTTTATATCTTTTTTGGGACAGATACAGCTTTCTATTGGTGGTATTTAAAGGGTAATTGCACTCTCCCAGACGCATTTGAGAAAATTGGTATTACCCCCATTATCTGCCCTACCGCCGGCTGGCCTTACCTTGAGCGAATGGTCATTCCCCTTCGCGGCTGCCAGTGTACATTCTGTACACAGCACCATAGCCCTGCGCTAAGTATTTCAAGAAGAAGCACATTTCATTGTTCAGCACGGTCAGGTGACCGTGCTGACCAATGAGTGCTTGCTGTTTGCAAGCATGATTTGAAATGCTGAGCACAAGGTTATGGTGCTGTGTACAGATCAAAGACCAGCAGCAGTAGAGGGGAATTACCATTTAAAGGTAAGACCAGTGAGCAAGGGATAGAGAGGAGGCAGGTTGGTGAGGGCAATTCCATTTTCTAAAACTCGCCTGGTAAAGTGGAATTACACTTTAATAAACACTTTTTTTTTTACTATAGAATGGAAAAAAAACCAAAATCAATTATTTTGGAGAAAAAGCCCTGTTTCCCTTACTTACTGTTAAAATTAAAATACAAGAACAGTAAGAACACTCCCTTTTTGAAAAGTAGACAATTTTGCCACAACTTCCTGGAAATGAAGGAACATGTTGGTATTGAAGGGGTTAAAACATGGAGCTTAGTAACGGGGCGCTAGGTACAGCACATCAGGTCATATATATAGGGGGATCAGGAGGTGAAGGAGTTAATGTGCAGGTCTGGAGGATAGAGATGAGGGAGTTAATGTGTAGGGTAAAGGAGATAGAGGGTTTATATACAGGTCAAATCAGAGAGAGGATGGGTCTTAGATTTGTAGGAGGGGGAGGGAGGTTAACAAAATTATTCCACAGTCAGCCAAGATGAATGAATGGATCAGCCGCTGCTGCTAATCCATTCATTCATCTCCGATTCATGGATTACTACGATTTCCTCTCCTTCCTATAATAACAAGGGAAACAGTCGTATGTGATCGTTGTGATTGGTTATCACAACAGTCACATGGTACAATGCCAATTGGATCCACTCTGTATAGTGTTTCTGTGTACTGATCCCTCTAATAATGGCTCGGTACACAGTAATTAGATGGCACAAGGGCTGCCTGAGGGCTATTTCTACAGCGGCGTTTACAAACGCTGGTGGGAAAATAACAGTCCACCACTCCACTGTTTATAAACATAACATTGTGGAAAAGCGGTTAAAGACAAGCCACTCTCTTGCTACTGGTCAGAGATTAATAATTTCCCGTCAGCCCTTTTAGATCAACATAATGCAAACCAAGCACAGGATAGACTGCCTGGCTCACAACACTGAAAAGCTCCTATGGAACAAGCATGTCGATCAGGAAAGTCAGACTGAGGTCTCACCATCTAATTTGCATACTTATTAGTAACCTAGAAGGGGCTAACATCATTAGAACAACACGATGCCCAGTAACTAGTATATTCAAAAACAGAGGTCAGCAATGGTAGTTGTCTCACTTCTTAAAGTTATCTGAAGTTATTGAGCACTGGTAATAAATAGAAATACACAGGGTTGAACTCCTCGTCTGCACACAAAATCTGCAAATGGTGTTTTTCAGCAGCCAATGAAAAGAACTCTGCATAGTCCATCTAGGCAGACTCATGTGGCTACCCAGGGTCGTTAAAGTCAGCCGACTTCCTTTTATCAAAAGGTAGAGAAAGTGTGGTCACACAGCATTCCCAGAAAAAGTATTGAAGATAAAACTTTCAATTTTCAGAGACTACTTTTCAGCACAGCTGGTAAAGCCCTCCTAAGCTCCCACTTAAAGCGACATTAAACCTTCCTTTTAAAAAAAAACCTTTTTATGTTAGCCAGACTTGCTGAAAAAAAAGTTATTTTATCTTTTATTTTTTTACATTTCCTTATTCTCAAGTGGTATCCAGACTGAAATACTGAAATATTGCAAATAAATATCATGTATTCTTCTATCCAAACAGCAAGTGGAGATTTAGGCTTGTTTGCGCATATGGCAGTGTTGGCCAGCCTGCAAGAAGACAACTACTGCAGTGACAACCCAACAGACAACTCTTTCATGAGGAGTCCTTGGTCCTAGGAGGAAAACATTTATAATTATAACGTGAATACTTTTAAAGCAAAATAAAGAATACGCACCCAAAAACATTATATTTAAAGTTAAAATGTATAAAGTGTACTACACTGTTACATAACAGTCATGTTATAAGTCCAGCAAACTAACCTACAATACATAGAAAAAAATAATACCTGGCTTTTTTGGTGGTTTGTGGGTTGATACATGTGGCTTCCTTGTTGTCATAGGGATATCTGCAAATGAAAGTTGTAAAAGAAGATGAGTCCACTTATTATACAGAAAGTGGAAATTGGTATATATTTGGATACTTTGCACATTGTTCTTCTGTTGTTCCCAGGTCCCTTGATGTGCAGATGCCACCATAGCAGGAAGAGTGACAGGAGGACAAAATTTCCACATTCTTCTATGATTTAGCATGATTATTTTTAAATGCAAATTGTACTAGATTCATAACACACAAAATAGAAACTGAAACTGCCTTTTGCACGCCTTCTCCATTCTGATAATAATAGTTTGCGGGTAAAAAGCAACAGGAATGAACATTATTATTATTTACAAGTTATTGTGTAGACCAGTCTTTTTAAATCAGGCCATCTCCAGATGTTTAGGGGTTCCTTAAGCAGTGGTGGATTGATCTCCTATGTGCAATAGCCACCAATATAAGGAGTCAATTCTTAATTTCCCACCTGCATAGGGAAGCGTTTCTCCAATAATCACCAATGTACGGGTGACCCACTCTGACCACCAATGTAAGGGGACTCAATCCACTGACCATTAGTGTAAGAGGACGCAATTTCTGTGTGTCTGCATTTCTTTTCTAATCATTATTTTTATTTTTCGTTTCACGATTGCTATGAAAAATAACAGGATGTTGTAAAATTATCTGCCAATGTGACAAATAGGTATGCCACATTCTTTTTTATTTAAAACTTTGTACAACTTCATGTTCATGCAAATGTGCCCTCAGCATTATTTTTTTCAGGGGTTCCCCAAGACCTGACAGTTCTTTAAAGAGGTGAAAATGTTGAGAAAAACGGTCGTAGACATTCATTAATTTACCACATCTATGGTGTAAATTACTTTTAGTAACACTTTTCCACACTTATTCTATAACCAAAAGGAAAAATTCCCCACCCTCAACCAAAAAATCTTTTCTGTAATCTTAATTTCAACAGTATGCTTCATGCAAGTGGCGGAACTGCAGCCGGGGCACCGGGGCCTGTGGCTGTGGGGGGGCCCAGTGGGGTCCGGTCCTGGGCTCCCCCACAGCCTAAGTGGGGTCCGATCCGTTTTTTTTTGGCAGTGCGCTAGGAGGTACAGAGAAAGGGATCCCGACGACCAGACCACCTGGGACCCTGCAGAGCCCACCATAGAGAGTCTCAGGTGGGCTATGCAGGATCTATGGTGTGCTCTGCAGGGTCTCAGGTAAGTCCAGCATGCCAGTGTGATCCACTCCTGCCCGCCCCACCCCCCTGTCTTGGGAGGGGGGCCCAAGATAAAATCTTGCACCAGGGCCCTTTGGTTATTAGGTCCGCCACTGCTTCAAGGTATACAAGTTTAGGATTACCTGGCTTTTTAGGAGGTTTGGGGACATTCTTTGGTGGATGAGTAGGACCAAAGAAATCAGACAAATCAAGATCTGTAGAGAAAAATACAGAGATCAGAAATATACATTTACCAGTGCATCGCAATTACAATAATAAAAGTATGAGAGAATTCACCAAACTATGCTGTTAACCAATATTGTGCCCCTTCACTTTTTGCTCCAGAGTCAAATTCAAAATGATTACATTACCAATGTCTTATGTATATATGCATGCCTTTGGCATGTCAAAGTAAAGCAAAGAAAGTGTGAAAACAGATTATTATTAATATTATACAGGATTTATATAGCGTCAAAAGTTTGCACAGCGCTTTACAATATAAGGAAGACTTTACAATTACAACACCATTCAGGATAAGATGGTAAGAAGGGCCCTGCCCATGAGGGCTTACAATCTAAATCTACAAAGATATTCTAAAATGGGCTGGACAGATTTGTCGATATCCCTGGAAAAGATTATAAATAAATGGATAATAGGTATATTTAAAATGATTTGTTTTCTGCAATTAGTATCAAACATGTCTTCAATCTTGTAATGAGTCAGTCAGCTTACTTAAATGGAGAAAAAGGTAGCCACTGCTGCTATCTGGTCACACAATGTGCATCATACTGAACATGGACCAGAGAAAGCAAAAGAAAGTTGTCTGAGGTGATCAGAAAGAAAATGATAAACCAGTATGTCAAAGGTAAAGGCTTTAAGACCATCACCAAGCTGACAGATGTTCCTGGAACTACAGCTGCAAATGTTACTAAGACATTTAGGGTCTATCGGGGTGTAGACAATCTCCCTGGACATGCATCAGTATCTGATTGCACCATCTGTCACTTTTTGAGAAACAGTGGACTCAAAAGCTCAAAACTCAAAATGACTCCACTGTTGAGAGAAAAACCTAAAAAAGCTAGACTCGAATTTGCTAAAATGCATAATGACAAGCCACAATTCTTCTGGGAGAACACCCTTTGGACACATGAGGCAAAACTGCAGCTTTTTAGCAAGTCACATCAGCTCTATGTTCACAGGCGATAAAATAAAAGCTTTTAAAGTAAGGAGCACTGTGCCTACTGTGAAAGAGAGGAGACTTGGTTATGTTTTGGGGCTGCTTTGCTGTATCTGACACAGGTTGGCTTGAATCTGTGCAGGGCACAATGAAATCTCAAGACTATCAAGGAATTCTGGAGCAAAACATACTGCCCAGTGTCAGAAAGCTCTGTCTCAGTTGCAGGTTATGGGCCCTCCAACAGGATAATGGCCCAAAACATTCATCTTAAAACACCCAAGACCATTGGATTATTCTGAAGTGCCTTTCTATGGAACATCTATGGAAAGAGCTGAAACATGCAGTATGCAGAAGGCATTCAAACCTGAGACAGCTGAAGCAGTTTGTTGAAGGAAAGTGGGTCAAACTACCGGTCTTATTGAGTCTTATGGAGTTTTATTGAGAGCTACAAACAACAGTTTTTTTTGGAGTGACTGCTTCTAAAAGTTGTACAATTAAATCATTAGGTTAAAAAGGTCATTAAAATTTACTCCATGCCATTTTCATTTGTTTTATAATTTTAAATATTAGTTTACATTAAAAAAAAAAGCAAAGTCTGATTTTTATTCAATATGAATTAAACATTGATGGATGTTAATGACTTTTGTCAGCTTCAAGTTATTTCAGTGAAATAATATAGGGGGGGGGGGG
>NW_017306361.1:162111-223153 GCF_000935625.1 Nanorana parkeri | reverse complement strand
TGTGTCCACGTTGTACTTTCACTTTATGGAAAAAGTGCCTAAAGGGCCCCAAAATGTCTGTGTGTTTTAGCTCATCTTTAGAGGTAAATTTGGAAGCAGAGAGAAGCATAAAAAGGGAGATTCTATTAAGCACCAATAATAATCAAACCAAAAAATGGGAAGAAAACCAATAGACATGTGTAAGCCAATGTGCTGAGTCAGCTGACAGCTTCTTATATTCTATTTAATAATATATGGGATGGAGTAGAGTACATAACACAGATCTGCAGCAGAAAGCTGACTGCATGTATTCACAACAGATACAGAGAAGACTTAAGGTGGCCATACATTGTTAGATTTTCAGTCGGAAATTGTACGCGAACGACCTTTCAAACAAAAAATAAAACATTTGATGGTACAGCACAGATTTTCGTTTTTGCTAATGTGAATAAAATTTTTCATATGGTCAGGTTGGAAATTTTTTCTCTGACTGAACGAAATTCAATAAATGAGTGGGGCTTTCGTTTGTCCAAAATCTCCCCAAGAACACAGTACATGCGCAAAAGGAAAGCTGCCTAGGTCTAATGAATGCTTTCTCTGCATAGGTCAAATGAATATTTCCATCATTTGTCAAAAATTGGTTGTATAGTATGGCTAATGAACATTTTCCAAAATCGACCTTTGCCTATGCTTGATGGGGAATTCTAGGTATAATCGAACTAGGGTTCGTGACAGAAACAAAACCTTTTCGAACGAAAATCTACTAGTGTGGCCACCTTTAAACTCCATTGGGTGACAACAATTCTCTGGCAGTCCAGATACTTCTTCCAGGAAAAAAAGGTTACATAGCAGTTGGATCGTAAATAGTTGTTCTACCACCTTTTTAGTAATCTCTAGCAAACCTAGTTTAAAAATGTCATACCTGAAGTTCTTTTTGGAGGTTTTGGTGGCTGTGGTTTAGGCGGCTGTGGTTTAGGCTTAGCTGTCATGGTAAAATAAAAAGACAACATTACTAAACTTTATATAAACACAGGTACATTGATGAAGATTCACATTTACAGGCATCATACGTACTTTTCACTCACAGTAGGCTTATTCAGAATATATTGCTCCTGCAGAATCCTGCTGTTATTCCATGAACACATTACACTTATAAAATGATAAATTTTAAAGCGCAATGATTATGCATAAAGTGCAGTAATCCATGGAATCCAATGAAATAATATTTGACAGAAGCAGCTGGAGAGATGCAAAAATGATTGCACGAGTGCTTGTTATGTGGTACAACACATACTGTTTTTCCCCTCTTTCAAACCAAGAGGGACGTAGTTATAGATGGAGAGAGAGAGAGAGAGAGAGAGAGAAAGAGAGAGAGGAGAGAGAGATCCAATGGAAAGTGCTTCTTGCTAAGAAGTCAGTAGCACTACTCATTGGTCAGTGCAATCAGGTGACCATGCTGACCAATGAGTGCTTGCCATTTGTGAGCAGAATTTAAAAAAACTGACCGCAGGGATGTGTACGGTGTAATGGATCCTACACCAGTAGCCGCGAAGGGGAAGGAGCTTTTATTGACCGTTAAAACCAGTGGGGGAGGTGAAAGGGGGCAGATTGGTGGGGGTAATGCCATTTTCCCAAATTTGCCTGGGAAAGTGCAACAACCTTTTATCGTGTGAAAAGGGCAGCCACTGTTTTAAATGTTACCTGCCATATATTTATTGCTTGTCTTGGGGTCAATGGATTACCTCAAGTCACTGGTGAAAACATTGTCCCATATTCTGACATGGAAAAGCAGAATAAGAAGATTTGAGATGCTAAATGTTTACATCAGAGTTGCAAAGAAAAGCAGAACTTTGTAATCTTACTATATATAGCTTGTGGCTGTTTTACTATTCAGCATATTGGTAGACAGCGCTGCCAGACTCAATATGACTTGAAATAATTGACTATTACTGTATTTGAAAAACAAACGATAAATTAAAACCAGATGAAAAAAAGAAAAAAAATATTGCCCATAGCAACCAGACATATGTGAAAGTCGCTCCATTTACAGATCAAGTCAAAGGATAGGTGAATGGATGATGCAGCTGTGCAAGTAGAACCACACAGAACTACCCCAAATGTAATTGTGACCATGTTTTATGTTACAACCTAAATATGGGTGTAACATGAAACAGGGTCTAAAAAGTAAACGTAGCTTTAAGGTTTCATTCTAAATTAAGAGGTGCCACAATTGCTAGAAACTGTAAAATTCATGGTACATGGTAGACACGTACGCTTCTCTGTTGGGACATCATCAAGAGCATCTTCCAGGTTGAAGTCATCTCTTTGTCCATGAGCTAAAACAAACAAAAACAAATAATTTGCAAAAATTAGGTACAAGATACTACATATCAAAATGATCAACTCACTGCAGATCTGTAATGTAACATTAACCTTTACACACAGTATCATATGAAGATGAGCACATTGATCTATAATTATCTTCTTCAAAAGCCCACATTCAGAGCTCCAACACATGGATAACAAAACCCAACATGCATTGTGCATCCATGTAGCAAGAACCACATAGCATAAAACTCCAGTACAGCAGGCAACTTCTTAAATACACAAACGATCTGAGCAAGGCATTCTGAAGCGGTAGGCTTCATTCTACTTTATTTCTACCAAATTAAACATCACAAGAGGCAATATGTAATAGTCTCATGCCAAAATTAAAGCGAACATGTGCTTTGACCAAACAGGCTCCCCAGTCCTTCCACCTGTGGGGAAGATGTGAAAGTACCAACTCAATCTAGCGAGAGATTAAATAGGGTTAGGGACTCTCCTCCTCTCCCCTGGACACAGCAGCTGATGGCTGCTGTCAGAAGAAGGGGGGAGAGTCACATGTTCCTCCATAACCAGAAGAAATGGCTATGAAACTGCTGCCAGAGGCTGAAAGGAGTGGTGAGGGGGCAAAGGGAAGAGGAGTATATGTAATTTGTTGTGCTGACCGTCAAGTGAACCTGTTGCTGTGAGCAAAGTACATATTATCTTTGAAGATCCCCTTGAATCACTTGTGTACCAGCCCGTATAAACCTCTTCATTACCAGGCCATTTTTCAGTGCTATGATAGTTTGATTGACAATTATTCCATCATGCATCGCTGTACCCAAATTATTTTATATAATTTTTTTTTAGACAGAAATAACTTTCTAGTGGTCAGATATAATAATAACCACTGTGGTTGGATGGAGATGAAAGGGTGAATGTGCAGGATTAGGGAGATGAAGAGTTAATATAAAGGTCACATTACAGAAGAACATCAGTAGTTAAGGTGAGGAGGGGCACTACAAGGGTTAAAAAAAATCTCAGTCTATGAGAATAAATGCATGAATCAACTGCTGCTGCTGCTGACTCGTTCATTCTCCCATTCACAAGTTACAATTTATCTCCTTCCTCTGTTGTAAGAGGAAGGGGAGGGATCTTCCATGTAAACAGTACCACGTGATTGCTGTGATTAGTCATCACAGCGTTCCTAAAGTACAATTAAAGTCTGTTTTTTGGGGGCAAATATCTACTGCTAGTAAGCAGTAGATATATACCCCAAACGATAAAAAAAAATTCACTCCCGGCAGCAGATGCCCCGGCTCCCGAATGCTGTAAAGGAAGAAGTGTTGGCAGGTGCATGCGCAGTCAAAATCATCGAAGAGGAGGAGAGCAACGCTGCAGCTCGATGGACGCAGCAAGGCAGTCGTGAGCGCACACGTCGAACATACACTGTGGTACCCAAGGAGTCTGTGGTGAATCAGAGACCGGCACCAGGGTTGGAGGGACAGTGGAAAACGAGCGGAAGGAAGAAGATGATCAGATCAAGAGGCATCAAATAAGTTTAGTGCCCACAGCAGCGTTAAAGGGGGGGGGAAAAATGCGTTTAATGTCACTTTAAGGTAACAAGATGGTCAGATCAGCTTAATACATTGTCTCTGTGTACAGAGATGTCCAAGGCAGGCTCAGTACTCAGTGATTAGCGGGCGTGCAGCAACTATTTCAGAAATGTGGTTTTAGAATGGACTGCAATACACAATGCTTACAGTCTAATATTATTACCGATTACCGGAGATGACCTCAGCGGTCTTCTGCTCCTCCTTTATTGGCCACTCAAAAAGCTGGGGGAGAAGTGGAGCAGACTTCTGCAGACCCCCTCACCTTTTTGTTATCTTAGCGCAAACGTCGGACACTACGGTCCGCACCTTTTGAGACGCAGCACACTTTGTGCCCCCCGAAAAAAAACCTCCAGCCCTCCGGAGAGCGCTTTTTCCCTGGACTTACACTCCTGCAGACATTGTTTACTTTATCTACAACCACCCACCAAATGGACAACCATTATCCCTATTTTAGGGTGGGAAGCTTATTAACCATGTACACATACATATATGAGATGCAATAAAAAGAAAAAGCTGAATTATTTTTTTTGAAGTTCCACTCTAATGTTAGTGAAAAATCAACAGTTCTATTTTTTCTGTTTACTGTATAATGACAACGCATGAAATGCAAATGCCTTCTAATAATAGGTGTTCAAAACAAATGGAGATATTGGGTCATGATGTCCTGTGGGAGATAAATGTCTTCGCTCATCATACATATTTAGTCTTATAAGCAGAAGAGATTAATGGGATTTGTTAATCACAATTATCCAGGCTTCTAAGAATACAAGTCTACACTGAATTCCAGCTGAGAATGCAGCCAATGTAATCAAAGGCTGACGGAACGACAGGTTCAAAATACACACTTTGTGGTTACCTCCACTTTCATTTAGCTTCAAAAGAGTAGGAATGTACACAAGCTTTTAAGATGTGTTTACATGCCTTCACATAGACTTATATAATAGTACAAACTGATTTCAAACTGAACCTAAAGCATACATGTTATTTGGCCACGCACGGCAAAGCAACAGGTTTACTGTAATCTCCCCAGCAGCATATACTCACCTTTTTCTCACTTTCATTTTGCTGCATTCAGGTTCTGGTAGCAAAGAAAATATCCAGTGCTTCCAGGTATAAAGAAACAAGTCACTCACTCCATGTTGACAGCACTGGGGCAATCACCAAATTGAACAATGCAGAATCTGCTCTATTTCCACAATGCTCATACTAGGAACAAAGGGTGGCAATGGCCTTAGATTGCTTTTTTTGTACACAGTCATTTTGGTCTGCGTTTCAAAATTAGCAGAATGGCAAGATGATCAAAACGTACAAGCCCAGGTCTCATGCCTGTGCATGGTTGTGGTGCCAACGGCCCCAATTACTTGAGGCATTCCCCGTTTTTGAAGGGTTGTTCCTGAAAAAATATTTGTAATGTTCAGCACAGCTGTTGTGCTGCAGATACAATCTCCAATTCTGGTTACCTCTTTAATATAATTTAAAACACCATGAAAGGAATCTCTTATCCAAATAAATAGTCGCACAATACTTGTGTCAGAAATTATTTGTTTGGGACAACTGCTTCAAAAAGAGCAAATCTAGTTGCTATGTTCCTTTTTTTTATAGGTTTTCTTGTCACATTTGACATGAAATAACACTGAAAGTCCACTTTAAAGCAAGGAGATTATGAGGAATGAATCCAATGGAGGCCTCAAAAAGTGTCGAATGATCCTTAGAGATCCAGGAAAAACAGAAGACAGACAAACAAGAAATAGATTTAGTTATGCGGATTTTCCCATTGGATTAAAAAAAAAAAAAAAAAAACTAAAACATCTCACTAGAACATAATTGTATCCCCTGGTAGAAAGTGTCTCATCTCCTGGGTTATTTGATGACAGATTATATGCAGTGGCATTAGCTGCTGTGGCAGTTGTAAGCCATTATGTGACAGGACAGTCAGTACCAGATTATATGATACATAAAGTGACATCAGTCATTATACTCGTCAGTAAATGATTATATACAATGATATTCGTTGGTATGACAGTTGGTGAGAGATTGTGTTCAGTGTTAGGTCATTCTGAAGCAGGGTGAGCAGATGCAGCCATGGAGGTAGAGTGAGGAGAAAGTTTAGACAATATAGGTAGGGAGACAAAATGTGACCACTCAAAGGATCAGAACTGCGACAAACCTAATGCCACCAGTGTGTGCAGCCCTAAGATAATTGGTGTTGTTAGCAAGTGGAGGCAGAACAGCAGCTAAAAAGAGAGGGCCAGCTTTAGACAAAAATGGGGCCCTGGACAGAAGTAAATAATGTGCTTGAAGAAGAAGAGCCTGCTTACATGACCCGTCAAAAAAGAAAGCAGAGAGCACTCTATGGAACACCACAGGCTCTACCATGCTCCACATTTTATAATTAAAAGGTAAAATAAAGTGTAGAGTGCTCACTACAGTATTTGCTCTGGAAGCTCTGTGGGACCCACTTAAATTGCAGAATACCGTTGTCACAAAACCCTTATGCACCTGTGAATGGCGTGCTACCATAGGCATCATTCAGACCGGCAGCAGGCTTTACCAGGGATTGCTTTATAGAGGGACGACTGCTGTTTTTTTTTTTATCAGAATGGTGGTGGTGGCATGGCCCAATTGATTGTAATTGTCAAGAAGTCTTTACCAGAGGTGCTGTGCAATCGTGTGTGTGTGTGTGTGTGTGTGTGTGTGTACGGTGTGGTTCACAGAATGAGACCCTGGCCACGCGCGTCTGTGTGCACATTCTACAGGGCGTATGCTTGCACTTCGAATCATGGCAACAGAAGGGCTATTTAGACTGTGACATCCAAGCTGAGTGATCGTAAGCTTCCAGTGTACCCGAGATCCTGATCCCTGAATCCAGACTGATTTCCTTTTGCTGACCTGGCTTGTCCTGACCATTCTTCTGCTATTCTGGTTACCCACACTCCAGCTTGTCCTTTGAGCTCACTCTTGCCTGCTATCCCGTTACCGTGCTGTCCACACGACTCTAACCCCGGCTTGTCTTCTTAACGTGGATCTGCTTGCTGATTTGGTAACTTGCTGCCCGCTCCTCTATCTAGGGGTCTTGGGGCTGGAGTTTCAAGAGAGGCCAGTGGTGTAGAATCTCGACGCCCGGGACATGCAGTTCGAGCGCAGGGTGGGTAGTTTTCTACATTTAGCCCTGCTTTGGGCAAACTGCTTGTACGTTTACAAGTGAGCTTGGCGATGTCACCAAGATCACCTGTAAAACGACTGCAGGTCTGGGGGGTTTGGGGTTGGCGGGGAGGAGGCGCATTGAGACACTTGTCCTTGGGTCAGAAGAGAGTAAATCCGGTCCTGCATGACAGGCAATTTATATGAACATATTCTGATATGCAGGAAACTTTTGAACATGTAAAACATGTGAAATTTTTATGTTTGCATTACATTTAACTAGGGGTCACAAATATCTCTGGATAATGGGCAACCTTTAAGGAGGTGGAAAAGGAACTGGAAACCTCTAGAACTAATAACAGTAAATTGTAATCTGGATTTATACAATATATAAGAAAAAGGATGGGAAATAGCCCGCTAAGTCTGAAATAGTTACAAACGTATGCATGTGCTGTAGGTACCAATCAGATGCATTTTTACCTGAAGTTAAACTACAGCAGAAAGCCATTTGCTGATAGTTTATTCTTACTAGAGAAAGGAACATGCATACATTGCCATTTTAAAAGCAAGATTAATGGGGAGGTATTCAATAGTGGGACAGCACTGATATCCATATACCATCTATGCAGTTGGCCTTCTTTTAGCAAATGCTTCTAGATGAGATTTTCTGTGGGGTGCCTAGCTCTACAGTTTACTGTAATGGACTGTGACAGAAACAGAGATTTCACTGTGCCTTTTAGTTCTGCTTGCTGTACTGCTAAACAGAAAGGTTAATATCTATTTTCTCCTCTAGTGCTTTCCTCTAATTCTAGCTGAGAGGCAATTTGTGGACCTCCAGATGTTATAAGCTTACAAGTACCAGTATGGCTTCCCAACTGCGTCACAGAGGAGCACGGTAGGAGCGGTTATGTGATAATAGATATGGGCTTAAATAGTTAACAACATAGTTATCTTCAAGTTGGCACAGCCAGAACAGCATAGAGGAAAAAAATATAGCTCAAATTGGATCTGGATATTTGCCTGACATTATCACAAGTGCTCAGATGTATGATAAAGCAGACGTAAATAAAAGGAAACCAATTTGGACCAAAATCTAGGAATTCAGTTAATAATTACCAAATTGTTATAATGGGTTTCATTCGCTTATGAAGTACAAAAACATTCATTATTGGAAAGCACGCAATGGGTGACAAAATAAAGTAGAAAATATGCACCATAGGGAAGGTGCATAAAAGTGTTTTAGTGTTTAAATCAGTTATATATATATATATATAATTATTCAGATTTACTTTAAAGTTTACCTAAAGGCAAAACTTGTTTTTGCAGTGTGGAAGGAATAGGGGGAACGGTTAACACTGCTGTCTCATTAGGGGGATTTCCCTTCACTTCCTGTCCTGTAGTCTCAACAGGAAGAAAAAGGATGCATCTTTCCAATGTGAGGGGAATTCTCTCTGACAGAGTCGTCCTGTTTCTATTAGAAGATTTCTGTTTTGAGGCATCGAAAAATTTTGGATTTACCCCTACTTTCAGTCCGGGTGACACTGGTGATCAGGATAATGACAGAGAGTGAATCTAACGAGTCAGAACCAGAGGTCTTGCTGCACTCCTTACCGGAAGAAACCCATACGGGTGGGTGGGTGCTCGTAGTGACCACGGACGGCACCATGTATGCCATAAATGAAGAAATAACGTCACTAGCACACCATAGGAGTAATGCAATAGTCCATTTACTGACACATTACCATTCGATGACCAGTGTATGTTTGTGGAGACCCACACAGCTTACTTCTTAGAAATATCTCCCATCCCGATGTACCACATTATCCCACAGGTGCCAAAACAACTGGTGGTTGGCGTCACAGTATACAATCTAGAACCTGGGTTCTGAACTAATGGGTTGCGACCCTATTTTCAATGGGTAACCGCATGCCTTCCACTTTTCTAGGCGAGAGGCTCCTTTGCCTCCCCCTAGCGCAGCACTGACAGTTCTCATGCCAAGCAGCCATTCGAAATATGCTGACTGGTGCCGAGTGTCAGTTTGAGGTGGGATGGGATGGGGCCATGGCCACGAGGGAGCTCCATCTATACGTGCATTGCTTACAGCTCCCTCACATGTTCTATAGAGGTGCCATTGTGACATAAAATTCTGGCTCCCGACACCTCTACGGTGCGTGCAAGGGAGCTGTACAAGCAATGCATATATGCATGGAGCTCCGTCACAGCACAGCAGCCCACACTGAACCACCCCAGGCTGAGGATACACTCCAGTTCTCGTAAGGTGGGGAGACTGGGTGGACCTTAAAAAAAAATTAAATACAATTTTTGGGAGTGTGTATGTGTGTCAGAATGTCTGCGAGTGTGTCAGATTGTGTCAGTGTTTTTTTAGGGCCCGTTCACACCAGTACAATGCATTTATTCACATTGCAGTGCCGTGCAATTAACGCACTGTACCACACAATCACACCTACCGTGCATTCTGGTGTGGGAGGTGTGTTGCCCTTCATTTGAATGGTCCCCCAGACCCACAGTTCGTACACGCGATATCCCCTTCACTTTTCGCCCGGGGCCCGTGCCCCTGCTGCCCCCCCGGTTGTTACGCCACTGCCAGGGACAAATGTGGGTCCTGAGGTTACACAGGTTGGGAATCACTGATCTAGAAGATATGTTGTCTGCACAACATTCTGCTTCAGGATGTTATCTTTATTTGTATTGCTCTAGCATGACATATGGAAGCAAAGCTTCGGAGCCGCACAGGGCCCCTTCATGACGAAAGGGCCTCGCCAGGCTCAGAAATGTTGCATCTATATGTCATGCTAAAGAAATACGAATAAAGATGACATTCTGAAGCAAAATGGTGTAGGGACAACATAACTTCTAGAAACAGCTTGCTAGCACACAATAGGACCATGAAAGGGAAAGGAGCCACCCTAGAACATTATATCAGGACCAGTGCTCAGAGAACCAGCTGCTCCTGCAGGAAACTACAACTTATAAACCTCAAGAAGCAGCATCCATTGTAAGTGATTTCATCAGCATTTGAAATAGTTTAAAAACCTTTTGACTTTAATCTTGTTTTAGCGTTCATAAAGGGTTCCAAAAGTTGGTGAAGATTTAAGGAGATGTCACTTAATTTCACCATGTATTTCTCAGTGCCAGTGACCATTAGTGCTAAATAAGCACAGACTAGGAACTGAAACTTCAGAGATGTTCACGTTGGGAAATCATGACTATCTTTTGCAATGCGACTGCAAAGGTACAGCTTTCTGTACCAAAATGCACAAACAAATAGTCTTTTTATTCTAAAACAATGGTATTATCTTTAATAAATAGACAAGCCAAGAGTATTTCATGGGAAAGTGATGTATACAACAACTTGCAAAAAACACACCACCGCCAACCCACAAACCAGTTACTTTTCAACCAGCAAAGGAGTAAACATTGGAGCTTGTCTTACAAACACAATCTACAATTTGCTTCTTTGCTTGTTGGCTTTAAAACAGAACTCCAGGCACAAATAAGATAAAATGATTAGACCAATAAGAGCTACAACAAAACCAACTGCTGCTGCAATATTCACCTTCAATCCAGGGATTTCCCTTGCACTACCTTTTTTCTTGTACTATATGTCCTCAGTCTGACGTTCAGCATCATTCCACCTACTTCCACTGAGCCCCCAGTCATCCTTATTGAAGAACTCCAGGCAAAAGTGCTCTTAACCCTTGAAGTGGGGCTACCTCCACACTGCAAGGGTTAATTGCTCGTTTCTGTCTAGGTGCTAAAAAGAAAAAATAGTTATACTTACTGAACCACAGAGCTGCCGGCCTGCTTCTCCGATCACTGAAGCCTCTCTCCTACACTGCAGCATTGGAGTCCTCAGGTCTATACACAGTGTATAGAACTTGATGAAATGCAGGACCTTAGACCGCTGCAACAGAGGGGAAAGAGATGCTCCAAGGATCGGTCTAAGGGCTAGCTGGCTCAGAGAATTAGGCAACTATAACTTTTTTTTTTTACCTAGACACGGACAAGCAGGTAACCTCTCACTGCAAGGGTTAATACAAATTCTGCCCAGAGTTTTGCTCTTGTGACTGGACAGCGAAAAGAAGAGTGACACAGTAATGAGCTTATCTCTTTATCACTCTGCTTTCTCTCCCGATCAGCATACTCCCTGTAAGCCATGAATTGACCGACTCCTTGTACTGGTTCTTCCTCTCACGGGGACTGCAGGAGGCCGATACCAGGTCAAATTCAGGCACCTACACTGCTTGTATTTAAACACATACATGCAATTATCTATTAATTTTTACCAAGCAGTATTACATTTGTATCTTTTTTTTATCTGCCTATAGTTTAGTTTTTAGGGAATGGCAATCACTATAAGGTACCCAAACGTTCTCGTTGACTCTCTGTGACATACTTAGAGCTGTAAAGTGACTATAGGAATCATTAGGGAGGGACAGGGGACAGGCCGATAGACATATTTCACCCAATAGCCTATGTGACCCTTTGCCAGAGCAAAGATACATGCTAGTATGGCACTTCTGATACTATACTGTTATACAGTATACACAGGGCTGGACTGTACCTTTATGTCTGACCACCATCTTTCTATTACCAAATTTAAGCCTCAGAAAATACCTGTAGGACTTAGTGTTATGCAATGTAATCCTGTAATTATCCAATGTAATTTTAGAAATTAAAGTTAAGGGAGAGCTCCATGTATTATACAGTAACTAGAATGGACAAAGTTATTTTCTAAAGTGTTTCTTTTACTAACTTCCATGCTGTGCTTTCTAAGATATGGCTCACCACAAACTGTGCTGGAATTGCTGAGGGACTATTATCTTGATGCCTTCTGTCCGTGCCCTCTCTACTTACTGTCCCTGCTATTTTATCAATGGAATTAGTCACTGAAATTGGAATTAGTCAATGCAAAATCTTCTATTTCAGTGACTAATTCCAATCATAAACGGACAGACACACATACAAAAAAGCGCACAGGCTGAAAGCTAAGCTAGCTGTAAAGCTGGCCATACATTATGTGAATTTCCTCCAGTTGTTGATGAACTCGCAGTGGGTGTGCCCTTGTTGACAGACTTTCGTCCACCATCCTTTGATCAGAAAAATGAAGGAGCCAGTCGTAACATTTTTGGTTGAATAGTGACAGCAGCCATTTGGCTGCTGCCACTGTTCGGGTTTTTCGACAGCAACACACCTGCTGCTGTCAGACTACAATATTCCAGCAGGAGATTTGTCCAATCACACGGTTTCATATGGATGAAGGAATCTGCTATTTTGTGTTCATTCAGTTTGCAGATTGAAAACAAAAACCATAATAGTATATGGCCAGCATACCTCTGAATGCCCAGCACTGTTTTCAGAAATGTGTGACTCAGAAAGCACAACACAGAGGTAAGTGTAATTAACATTTTACATGTACCGCCTAACTTAACTGACTGCTGCATGGCAGAGTACATCTCAGCACAATGGACATTACTGGTATATTAAAAAGAAAGCATATATAGAAAAACCTTTGACATTTTTGACACAGTTCACTGAATACTGCAATTAAGTATTAATGAGGATGAGCAGACATGTGAGAATGTCTTATGGGTGTGGTGGAGAGAAGACACCAGACAAATGACTATGTTTGAGTATGTAATACGTGATGAAAACACAATGCAGACTTCTGTATCATGGTGTGGCATCAGGTGACACTAAAGTATCCAAACTCACACAGCTAGGTCATTGCTGGACACAGTTTCATACAAATGTATCATTCACATTTGCACCCATGTCTGTATGTGAACTATAAATTATTTTTAATCTCTACAACAGGGAAACAAAAATGCTAGTGTGTGTGGGTGACTAGCACAAAACTAGAAGAACGATCACAATATACTCATCTGAGTCAACAGGGGAACTAATTAGCAAGGTGGGTAAACAGTGCTCGAGCTTAGGGCCCATTTAGACCATATCCAGTGCGTTCTGGCACAGTTCTGTGTCCGGAACGCACAGGGTCGCACAAAGCAAGCATGCACTATTTTTTGCAAACGCACTGCACTGGAACGCAGGACATTGCTGTACCACACGTTCTGGTGCAGGCGATCGCACTGTGGGTGGGAGGCGTGTCCGTGTTGCCATTGACATGAATGGCACACAACGCCCCTCTCCCTCCCCAGAATGTGGAAGGCTTGCTTTAGGCCCTGTTCACACCGGGGTGGTTGCCGATCAGCATAATGTCTGTGCAAATTATTAAAAAGGCAGTTTTGGGCGTTTTTTTAATTGCATTTCAGCGCTGAAACACAATGAAAAATGGACGAAACGGCGCTAAACAGCGTGGTTCCATTAACAGCAGTATGGAAACCGCGCTGATTAGCGTGGGAAAATAAGCTCAGGGAGCAATTCGGGCGGTGGCCGGTTTGAATCGCCCTGGTGTGAACTGGGCCTTATGCAATCCAGTGCGTTACAGGCACAGAACTGTTTCCCGGAACGCACTGGATATGGTGTGAACGGGCCCTTAAAGTTTACCAGTTTTAGCTACTATAGAACCAATATAGATATTGCATCACAATGGTGATATAACACATGCATTGCTCCACAGAATATGTAATAAATTGAGCATGGTATACAATAGTAGCTGTAATCACGGAAGTCAAGTGTGAAACTAAAGCCATGTCAGACTAAGGGACAGCAAAGCAGGCCAACAGCATGGTCACCCAGTATTGGGCGAGTCATCTCCATAAAACTAGCATATACACATTTCAGGCAACAATAATAGATTTTTATAAACATAGCATGCTACACTGTTGTCCTTCAATTGGAACTTCAGACCCGGTACACACCATACGTATGAATGTTGTCATACTAAATTGATTCAATACATCACTAACAGTTTGGTTGATAAAATGATCTATAAATAACATCAATACATATGTAAAGTTTTGGAAAAATCGTTTTCAGACACCAGTTGTTCATACTACAGAAGAAAAGCCTTTTAATTTGACTGACATGTCTTTAAAAATGTTCTTGGGGTGCTGCTAATATTGTGTACAGTAGTACAATTGACATATAGAACTATACGCTGCCAATGCACGCTGTTGGGGTCCTAGAAATGACCCCCAGTGATTCTGTAACACCATGTACAGCATTAAGGGACCCCACAAATCTGTAAATTCAAGGATTTTGTCTCTCTTATGTTGCCCTCGAAGCCACATAAAATGGCCCCTCCCCACCACTGTACACAGAGGCCCACAAAACCACCACAATATTTCCCCAATTATATCAATCAGGTTTGTATTCGATCTGTGGAATCTAAAAAATGTGACCTTTCATCAAACAAACAAACTGCCTACGAATCAAACAGACATATTCGAACAACACTAGTACTGACGTTTGGTTGCGTATGGAATAAAATTGCAATCGGACAGTTTTTTGCTTAGATGCTTGAAGAAGTATTACAAATTTCAGCATGTTGTATTTTGCAATGCCATGTACAACACTGATCACCTACATCTGAAAAAATTCTAAATCGATGAGGGTATATGCAAGAGAACTTAATTGTGAACCCCAGGCACACAACTAAAACAATAGGTAGCTTTTGTGCCTCTATATAAAATTGTATTTTTTCATATTATATTGCCTAAAGGCTAACTCATTTGTTATTATGTGCGTGCCTCGTCAATGCTTATGTCAGATTTTGCCTTTTTTTAGCATCAATTTTAAAAAATCCAGAACCAGTATTGGAGCCACATCTTTAAATTTTTCCATTTTAGCTTATTGACTAAGCACTCCTCTAAATGTTTGTTAGTGGTAGCATGTGCCTAATTCTATACACTGGGAGGTGTCGACTATATAACACAGAGATATGAGCAAGGTTAGTTTTCTAAGAGAGCTTCAAGCAGATCCATTCAGACAGTGGTGGAAGAAGTAGGGAAAATCACTACCCCACGGCCGCTGACGTTCAGCAACTTTGGGCATCTTTTTAAGTGATTGTACAGGAGTGTCTGCACATGTTTTTATTCATTAGCCATTGAAAAGCTTGGTAGGTTAAAAAAAAAAAAAAAAAAAGCTTGAAAAACAACCATCCAGATGTGAACAAGGGCCACTGAAAACAATGGTATTTTTCCTGTTAGGCATTCCAGCTACAAAGCGCTCAGGTATGAATGGAGCTAAGGATGACACTAAGCACAAGA
This sequence comes from Nanorana parkeri, assembly GCF_000935625.1. Classification (NCBI taxonomy): domain Eukaryota; kingdom Metazoa; phylum Chordata; class Amphibia; order Anura; family Dicroglossidae; genus Nanorana; species Nanorana parkeri. Next base: position 207,915 of record NW_017306361.1, on the reverse strand, counting down.
CTAGGTAGCCTACAGCAACTTTAAAGAATGTGTACAACTGCAGACATGCAGCCTTGATCCACGTTTCTGATTGAATAAACAAAGCTTCATACACTGGTCTGGAGAGTTCCTGGCAAATAACATTCAGGAATTCATTTGTAAAATTAAAAGCTTTTTAAAATCAGACTTCTCATGTTTTATATATACCCATTAGAAAAGATGAAAATAATCTTCAGTGTCCTGCTTTTGCAGGATCCTTAAAACCTAGCATCCATTATTCGCACTGGCTTTCCCATTCACTGTCTTTGTATACAAAAAAAAATTCTATTTATCTGATATAAAGAACTTGCAACATCCAATGCAAGCACTGTCACAACCTAACACCATGAATGATTAGCCCACACTCACACCTGCGTGCTCCAAAAAATGGGTGTCACATTTGCGTGCTTGTGCTTATACATGTGTCAGGTTTGCTATGCAGCCCCATTGAGTTCAATGGTGCCTGCATGCATGACAAACACAGCAAAACAGATCATATTTTGCAACACGCATTCTATGTTTTTTGCTTGCGTAAAAACACGCACAAACATGGAGAAAAATGCAGGTCTTCCTGGCCACTGTTTACGGTGCCGTTAGAAATGAATGGCAACGCAAGCACACTGCGTGTTTTCACGAACGCACATGAAAACATGGACTTTGGTGCACGTTCATGGAACGTGCAGGTGTAAATGTGGCCTTAGTGATGATTGATTTGGCATTGGCACAACTTGACTTGGAGTTGGCAATTAAGACTATAGACTTAAGACTATAGAGAGCTTATTTGACTAACTGAACAATAGACATATATGAAAGCACTCCTCGAAGAGTTTTTATCATAAGCATGCTCTACAGCTGCCTAAAATCTAAAGTTATAAGAAACGGAAAAGATGATTTATTGTGAAAATTACAAATCACAGGAGACAGTTGAAATGTTCCCTTCCCTGGTTTTCATGGCAGTAAGAGACTATTGCACTGATGTTTGGTCTCACAACGAACAACATTTTGCCTTGGGATGACAGCTAAATTAACGCTTCTTCCTACTAAACTGAAATCTACTCCCACATGCTGCCAATAAAAAAAACAGAGTGCTGTGAAGACATGCACAGGAGCACTTGCTTGTTCAGAAGATTCTGATACATTTAGAGCAGTTATCCTGAATTCCAGCACTTTAGAACCTTACACTAGATCAGTTTGATCAGAATTTGAGATTTTTGAAATTGAGGGGTCGATATTTTATTCTGAGATGTGGCCTTGATCTTTCATGTTATTCTGAAACAAGATAACGTGTAGTCAGATATTTAGTTTCTTTTATTTCAAGGAAACCTGTTCTGGGAAAAACAAAGAGGCAACAATTGCTAAAAAAATTCCAGAATATATCAAAAATAAAAATGCAGCTTTCGCTGTAATCATTACTTTATCTTTGACAGGGTCAAAGACACTGCAATTGTCCACTAGATCCTTGGATCTCAACTGGTGGGTCCTGACCCAAAAGTGGGTCGCGACCCCATGTTCAGTGGGTCGCCGCATGCCTTCCACATTTCTAGGTGAGAGGCTCTTCAGCCTCCCCCTAGCGCAGGGTGGGCTGGGGGTATGACCGCGAAGGAGCTCCCTATATACATGCATTGCTTATAGCTCCCTCGCATGTCTTATAGAGGTGCCTGGACTGGAGTGACCTCACATTCTGGCTCCCGGAACCTCTACAGGTGCACATGTGAGCTGCACAAGCAATGCACATATGGATGGAGCTCCATCACAGCACAGCAGCCCACGCTGCAGTGCGTTCCATTGCAGTGCGACTTGGGTCGTGACTTCATGACCGAGGGTAAATGTGGGTCCTGAGGTTACACAGTAGATACATTTTAGTGGGCGTGTATTAAACAAAGGAAGTAAGAAAGCAAGATTTCACACCCCAAATAGCAATTGTTAACTGTGTTGAATATTTTCCACCTTAGGGTGTGCTGGTACCGAAAGGGGAGGGGCTTTTAAGAAATACTATAAACTCTCTGGATATAAAAAATAGATTTATTAACATCACATGATTATAGAAAGGTAATTTTCTTTAAAAATCATATTATTAAAACATAATTATTCCACATGTAATTATTGGTGTCATATCAATTCCATAGCATAATTACAGTTTTTTGTAAAATATAGTGGATAACTCATTCGGATAGCCCCAACATGTTTCGCCCTACTGGGCTTCTTCAGGGGGAAGTATTTATCCTAAATGAGAAGGAACCCAAGTAAAGTAACTCAGAGACTGCATTTTGTATAAAGGACAGACATACATATGTATATCTAAGTCGTTATATCCATAGATATTTGCAAACTTACATAGAGGAATCCACATAGATCATCAAACGACACCACTATGTGAAGATAAGAAAGAACCAACCATATCAAATATAATTTTCCTGCTTCAGACAGACGCAGTCATGCATGGGAGTCATGTCAGGAGGGCAAATCGCAGCACCAGGAAGCGAAGGCAACAAGAAGAGGGGATTGGTTGTAAAAAAACAACTAAATATGTATATAAAAGTAAATATGAGTCAATAGAATTAATAACTAATTATAAACTCAATTAGGTGTTAAACTAGTGTGTGAATGGTAGGTATAGTGTAAAAAGTGACAATTAATGAAATGATAACAAAAAATATGTGTAGCAAAGGAAAATACATTATTATATGTGCATAAAATAAGCATATATATTGTAATCTCAAAAGTTACATGAAAAGCCATGATCACAAAAGTGCAAGTCCTGAAGTGCCACATATTACTGAGTGAATGTGTATTAGAGTGCCATGATAGAAAATCACGGAAATTAAATAATGGGTCAAGTAAATACCTCATAGCAAACCTCCGATTCATTCCTCGCGAGTACCACATAGAAAATGACCACAAGTGTGGCCATTTATATGCTCTCCATGAGTTGAGTTAAGCAAATTAGATCAAATTGATTAAGTAAATAAATTGAAAGCCTCATGTGTTTGTGATTAAATTGGCCCAGCTCATGTTGTAGCCAAGTTAACATCAATGAAGAGACAAATATAGGTGATAAATCATGATATAGATAAAATGTATATAAATTCTATAAAGAGTGTGTAACAAAGGAAAATACAAAAATATGTGCATAAAGTAAACATATATATTCAAAAGTTGCATAAAAAGTCATGATCAAAAAAATGCAATGTTAAGGTGCTAGATATTACTGAGTGAATGTGTATTAAAGTGCCCTGATAGAAAATCACGAAAATTAGATAATGGGTCAAATATGATACCTCATGTAGCCAGCTTCTGATGCATTCCTCACGAGTGCCACATAGAGAATGACCGCAAATGACTGGCCATTTATATGCTCTCCATGAACGCCGCACACCGTAGCTGCACCCACATATGGGCGGAGCCACGTTGCGCAGCGTGGTGCGTGATGGGCAAGCCCCGAGAGACACGTGTACTCTCCGGGCGCCCGAGACCAAGGGGAACAAAGGACCCCTAAAAAGACCTGGCGGGCAGGTCATCCAACATGCACCCATGACCCCCATGCATGAGAACACCGACAAACGAAGGAAAATCGGAGCCGGAAGAGACGGTCCTATCAGGAGGTTGATCTTTCCAATGAAAATGAGTTGATATTGTCCAATGTATATACTCTAAATAAGTATTCAATTAATTTAAACTAAAAACAGTCTCCTATCCTAGTCTTTCCCAACTGAGATTCCTTCATATATAATGTATGTTTATATCTATATCTATATATATAGATATCTATCTATCTATATATTGCATACATAGACAACAATAATTTCATACATTTAAAGCAGCTGTATCCAAAAGGAATATATTGCTAAATATACAAGGTTAAGAAAAGGGAGACAAATTCATATGTAATATAGAATATGGACACAAAACCAATTTGTATAAAGTGTACAATATACAGCATATAACGCAGTTTCAATGTTATCCAATTAAATAACAAATATAATGAGTAATAACTTGTATAGATAGTACATACATAATTCCATATTTGAAAATATCATATTATCAACATTATATATAATCTATATTAATGTACATGCATAGTTTCGTAGTTCCATACTTTGCAACAAAGATATAGGTTAAAGGGCTATGTACATCAAGATAAGCCTATCTCAGGCACATATAGTTATACAATTATTAGGGACTATGTATATGTATCTAAACATTAAATCAGTATTTATAAAAAAGATTATTCAGAACTAGAGAATTAGTTGAAACCTGATTACCCAAAGAGGGGTAAAAAAATTATTAAATAATACACGCCAACAAGCACAGAGTGGGGGTGTTACCCCCCCCGGGAATCAATAGTAGATACATTTTAGTGGGCGTGTATTAAACAAAGGAAGTAAGAAATCAAGATTTCACACCCCAAATAGCAATTGTTAACTGTGTTGAATATTTTCCACCTTAGGGTGTGCTGGTACCGAAATAAAATTACCTTTCTATAATCATGTGATGTTAATAAATATTTCTTTTTTTTATATCAAGAGAGTTAATAGCATTTCTTAAAAGCCCCTCCCCTTTCGGTACCAGCACACCCTAAGGTGGAAAATATTCAACACAGTTAACCTGAGGTTACACAGGTTGAGAACCACTGCACTAGATAATGCTCCTCTTCCGGATTCAATGACATCAGCCCAATTCCTGTGAACCCCGGGTGTCATAGACACACCTCTTTGGGTTGTTGGCCAGGGCTTACACAGAAAGTGCATTACTTCACCAATAATCACTATATAAAAACGACTGTTCTGTGCAGCAGTGAGGACCTCCTTCCACTAAGGCCCCATTCACACTAAGCGATTCGCAAATCGCGCGTTTGTCGCGCGATATCACGCAAATGCTTGCATTGAGCAAGCTAGAATCGCGGCAAAATCCTCTCCAAAAAGGGCCCTGCTGTAGCGACGCACGACCCGCGACAGCGACGGACAGAGCCCCATTGCCATGCATTGGAGAGCGATATGGCGCGGTAAATAGCCACGATATCGCGGGAATTACCGCGCGATAAATCGCTCAGTGTGAATGGGGCCTGATGCTGGACAAGAAATAGAAGGATCTGTGACATCATGAGACACTTGGAATTAAGGTTCATTTAAAGTATATCTTTTTGTATGGAGCAGTGTGGCACTGGGTAAAACACGGAGTTAGGCTTTATCCTCTCCTGAAAATGCTAGTTTTCTCTTGCAACGCACTGCAGTGTGGTGACATGCATGGGCGATGAGCTGTGCTGCATTTTGTATGCACCGTACCTCAACGCAGCATTATGGTCTGAACATAAATGTGAATCTATTGTTTTCTATGTGCCCTTGTGTTGATCTATGCAGATCAACAATGCTCAGCCGATATTTATGAGAGAGCCGTATATGACCTGGGAGCATATTGGTACATCTTGGTATACAAGTAGTTTTGGTATATGTATTTCTTGGTCATGTTTTCAGCTTTTATTTTTATTATTATTATGCTGCGGAATATGTTATGTTAATATTTTTGCTAGTTTGTGTCCTATCATGGAGTCAGCCACTTAAAATAAGAGCTGCACACAGTGGCTGCCAAGTTGTAAACATTGTATTTGTCATTTGTATTTGTCATTGTACTTCTGGCAAATGATGCATACTTCCTATGTCACGCTGCTATTTTAACTGTTCTGTTATGCACAGTATCCAAAATATGTAGCAGTTTATACAGTGCAACAAATGTTCATTGTTTTTCTGCACTGGCTGCTGAATTCACACATTGTGCAGTACTTGTATTCATCCTCATGATGAAATGTTAAGGGAAGAGAGCTTCACATGCAGCTCTCTGTTCTGTATAGACACGCTCTGTAGGAGTTCCAACAAACAGATTGATCACAAATATGGCTATTCGGAAATGTTCTCTGACCTTTGATAATCCTGATCACTGCTGTTACCCCAACCAATGCCTGCATCTCACCTTTTCTATAATCCATTACTTTATGCTCTCATCCAAATTGTATGAAGGTATAAAGTTCAATACAATTACAATTTCTCTGCTTGTCTTCATACCCTGATGCTCCAATGATACTCTGGCCATCACCATCTTTACCCTGATTTGAACACTGATTTTCATGCTAGTTTCATGGTAGTTATATATGTGTATCAGAGGGTGTGTGTGATGGAAGAGGGAGGTAGTATGTATTTGGCTGCACGTGTTTTGTTTCTGGTGTGTTTACATACATTGGGGGGAATTGATCAAAACTGGAGCAGATTTGCACTGCAACCAATCAGCTTCTCTCTCTCATTTTCAATGATTGGTTGCCATGGGCAACTGCTCCAGTTTTGATAAATCCCCCCATTGTGTTGAGGCAACCCATTCATTAGCTGCCAATGCACCACAATGGATCAAAAAGTTACAAAACAGATTTAGGAAAGCAGCACGCCACATTGCATGGGGTGTCAAGAAAGGAGCATGTATAACAATTAACTGGATAAGGTTTGATAGTGAATCAATACAGTAAACCCCCCAATTATCCGGCATTCATGGCGATTGGTAGATTCCGCATAAGTGTTGTTTCCAGTTCCTTGAGAGTTACTAATAAAAATAGGTCTAACTAATGCCATACCCCATACTATACCATACCATAAACTCTGTATTGACTTCATATTAATATTGAAATGCAGTAATCAAAAGCAAATTAAAACAAAAAGACACACTTAAGACAAATAGACACACAATCATTTCCAGGAAAATACATGCCGCAGATCAGCAAAACAGTGAGTATACAGGGGATTATTTTTTTCTGATTAGATGAGAGTTCTGGTTAGTTGAATACCAGATAACAGAGTTTACTGTAATATAATAATAGCTTTTGGGCAGAGTTGGTTATTGGTAAGTGTGTAGTGGTACGCTTTTCCACTAAAAATAGCAACATCAACTTTTTTCACTTCTCCCAATGCACTGAAAGGGAAAGTAAACAGAAATTTCCAAAATGGAGACACAGACAGCAATGAAAATATGACAGAGGATCTAACACTTCCACATGATCCAAAGCTAAAAAGATGTTTTGTCTAGAGTTGCGATTAAGCGGAGTAGACCTGCAGCAAATTTTGGCTGATTCAGCAGGAATCAGTCAAAATTTGCCAGTTGGTAACCCTATTCCTTCAACAGAAGTCAATCATTAGATCACATTTTGCCAAACCACCTTCAGGTATTCTGACAGCAGCTGGTAGCCATTGTCAGAATACAATAGAAGCAGCGGGGGACTCATCCATCCACACTGGTCAGCGTGGATGAAGTGATCGGACCCATTTTTTTCCATTCAGCCCCCAGGATGGACAGAAAATTGAGTCGTGTATGCTTTAATGTTATAAATATATACAGTGATGAAGAGATATGTACTGTATTGTGCATGAAGTCACTACTGGCAGAGCAACAAGTTTCTAATATTGGGCTATTCATGTAAATTAATGATAGTTTGGCACTTTGTTGCACAACTCTCCTTTCTTTTAAAAATAGCTGCTCAAGTGTCAGCAATCAAGTAACTGGAGTGGTATGTGTCCACTGCCATGTCTGCTTTAACCTTTCAAAGACTAGAACAAATTGTAAACTGAATACAGTGCCTGGAGGACATTCTTTTTTTTCTTTACAATAGGAGAACTCAAACAACGAGGAACACCTTCTACCCAGACTATTAGGTAACAGAACAATCTTATCAAAAACTAACATTCACTACTTAAAAGATGTAAAAGATGGTAGCCAATTTTTAACAGACGTTAAGGAGAATCTTTAATTGCTATTAAAAAAGCACATTACCAGGTTTGCTGAAGCCATCTTCTGTTCTTAAAAGGTGCCCATACACTGTATGATTATTGTACGAGAATTGCGGGAAATCCCACGATCGTACCATAATCGCAAAGTGTATGGGAGGCGTGCGACCGTTTCTACTGTACGGTCGCACGTCTGCCGTCGAACAAGCAGGCTGGAAAACCCTCGGCGAGTTAGTCGCCTGCTTGTTCGACAACTGCCGAACAGGCCGGTGTGCGCACGCGCACACTGCCCGTTTGCAGTCATCGGAAGCCCGGCCCTCATTGCAGGCATCGGAAGCCCGCCCCTCAGGGGGGCGTGCTTGCGATGATCGCAAGTACGATCTGCCTGTCCAAGATGGGCAAATCGTACGTTTTTTTTTAAATTACTTTACAACCCTCGCAAGACAAAAAAAAGCAGCACAGTGGCGCAGTGGTTAGCTCTTTTGCCTTGTAGCACTGGGGGTCCTCGGTTTGAATCCCAGGCAGGCCCCCATCTACAAAGGAGTTTGCATATTCCCCCTGTGCTTGCGTGGGTTTCCCCCAGGTACTCCGGTTTTCTCCCACACGCCAAAGACTCCAAAGGTTAATTGGCTCCTGTCTAAATTGGCCCTTGTATATATGCATATGAGATAGGGACCTCAGATTGTAATGTGTAAAGCGCTGCGTAAATTGTCGGCGCTATATAAAAATAAAATACACGCCACAGAAATTGTTGCCTTTTTAACATATTTAAAGAGACATACATAAGACCGTTCAAACAGTGCATATAGACAAAGATGACATTTTTGAACACAAGACACAAACTTGACATGGTATATTACCTCATAATCTAAAAATGAAGATTTGTAGCCTGAAAAAAAGTGCACCCCACATTTAACGCCACTCTGAAACTAGAAATTTGAATCAGGTGTTTCAGAATAGTTGTCAATAATCAATTAGAAAGCTTATAGCAGACGTTCTCTTTCAACAATTGGTAGATTACTTCATAAGTATGAGCTGCTTGATATTTGGAGGTGTTTTCAGTAGTGAAAAGGATTATACTTTCTTGTCCCATGTGCATAACACGTATTCTAGAATAGATATGTTCCTGACCAACAAACAGCTAAGCTAAGACTCTTATTGCACAAATGTGGCGGGACTCTTCATCCCTGAATCACACGGACGTTGTTCGCAGAGTGAATTTACAATGTTCGTATAAACTAATGTTTGCTTTAAAAAAATAATAGGTTTTTGGCTTTTTACAAAGCCTAGGAAAAAACACCCTCTCTATACATCGTAATTGTAGAAATGGGATACCGGTCCCATCTACTGTAATCGCTGACAGTTTGATTGATTTAATCTACTTATTTATGTTTGGTTCTTCATACCTTATTATATGTGTAAGGTATTCATTTTTATTGGCAACATGAACACGACTTAATATGACACCAATATTGAAGACTTCTTGCTGGGTATTTCACAAGGTTTTATATATCCAAGTTTCTCCTTTCTTCACTCCTTTTCATATTTGATATATTGTAAAGGATACAGTAACAGATCTACGAGGGTTCACCGTGTCCCATCTCATCTACTTAACATGTATGTATCCTTATGTGGTTACTTGATTTGAACAGGAGAAACAGTATGCATTTTCTATATTCTTATCAACTTTTCTATGTCCCTTGCATGTTTCCTGACATATATCAAACTCTTGTCATATTGATATTGTATGAGAAAATGTAAATAAAAATCAAAAGTAAAAAAATTAAAAAAGCTTTGGACCAAACAAGCAGGTCCCCTAAATGAAACGAGTTTGTATCTGTAAGCTCTAGAGCAGGTGTGTCAAACTCAATTTAATTGAGGGCCGCATCAACATTATGGTTGCCCTCAAAGGGCCGGTTGTATCGGTAAGACTATATAAATGTATCTAATCTTTATCATAATTGCCTCTGCATTCAATTATCACTGGTTTTAGTAATAACTTAATACCTAGATCTGAAAGTAGAAGTCTAGGAAATGGCCTGGTGGGTCGGATTCGGCCCCTGGGCCTTGAGTTTGACACATGTGCTCTAGAGGATTCTTCCTCATGCTGGTCCACTTCACAAGATTAATTTGGCTGAAAAGGAGAACACTAACATCTCCCACATTATCCACCTTACACAAAATGTCCCCTACTGCTGCAGGAGCTGTGGACCTTGGCACAGAAAGAACTTGGGGAGGAGGCTTATGATCACCAAGAGAAGACTGAAGGATTAGAAGGTAGACATGAGTGCCTCCTTAACTGAAGAAAGGAGGTTGCTACAGGCACTGGCAGTTTCCACTTTAAGCACATTACTGATACAATACTGGCATAGAGGTTCCGAACTTATAGTCACAAACTGCCCACTTTTTGGGGGTTGGCCCCCTCTTGATTTTTTAGAGGCCTTGGCCTCAACAGAACCAGTAAAAAAGTAAATCAGATATGCCACTGAACTCCCTCAAAAATACAGCAGAGGGACCAATTATACCCTGCCACAATAAGCCCAACACCAGGCGGCCCAAGGAGACAGGATACAGTGTAGGTCCAAAAAAACCTAGAAAAACAAAAAAAAGTTACCAGGTGCAACAACCTCTGTCGAATATGTGCTGTGTGCTGTACTGGTGCCAGTGGTGCCTGCTGGAGCTTGAGCCTGTAGCGAAGGTTCCACACTCCAGCACAGCTCCTCCATGAGTGGTGTCCTTGAAGCCACTTTTGGGAGGGACCACTAAGGACCCACCAGCAGGCTCTTTCCATTCCTCCTGCACCAAGAACAAAGAACTGGAAGCCTCAGAAGCCTGAAAGTGAAGTTACCTCACCTGTAAATGATCCCTGGCATCACCCAGTCAAACATTAGCAACCACAGATTCCACAAGAACCTGGAACATCCAGGCAATACCTCCCCTCCTCCCACCACAGCAATGCAGGCACTGCAGGAAAGCTGACCACCAGGAACCACAGAAGCAGGAGTGCTGCCCTGCATCACCTACTCTATCAAGGGGATGAGTCTCTTCCAGAAATGGCCTTCACCATCACTTAAGAAGTGAGAAGAGAGGGAGCCAGGCCTGCTCCTACCTGTACTGAGGAGGGGTTCTGAAGGGCAAGATAGCAGGAAAGACCACCAAGAGCTCAATTGAGAGTGATGTGGGTAAAGGGATGGTGTTGTGGAAATTTTATTAGGATGTGTTTTTAGTGTATTGTAATGTTTTGTCATTAGTCTCTCAGTGTCTCGGTAAATAGACGCTGGGGGATTAATCCATTGGAGGAGATTTCTTATGCGCAACGGAGCTGTGTGTTCTTGGCGAATGTATGGACGCCGGCTGGGGCCCCCCGTGCAATGCATGGATTTATTGGCTTGCGTGGATACATTTGTCTTGAACGCAGTATATGAAAGGAACGTGCGTTTGTGCTCTCTGGGGTGTCTGATCAACATGCCTGAGATGACATAACGATGTCCCTGTGAATGAGCGCGCATGAGAATCCTAGTAACGTTATGTGGCATTGCTCACTGAGCCACGCGGGATAAAGTCACTCCGGTGGTCATTGATTGTTACTACATGTGAATTGTTAGCTGACTCCTGTTCACTTCCTGTCTGACATCACTTCCTGTCTCGCTGTTTGAGACACCCCTTCCTGTCTGACATCACTTCCTGTTGGGCAGGTATAAACAATAAACATACCTGTGTTCAGGTCTCTTAGCATGGGATTATCGAGCAAGCAACATCTGTCTCCTGACTCTACATGACTCTATAGAAGGGAAATACTTCCAGTCCTCGCATAAAGGAGCGTAGTACAACGGGGGAAATTCTTTGTGTTTGGCGCAGCTTAATGCGACATGGATTTGTGCGTTGAACCAAGTGAATTTCCATAACAATGGGTGGTAGTAAAGGACAAGTAGGAACAGAGGCTCCCCACCTAGGTTCCAGCCAACGCATCTCCAATGGACAGAGGAGACACAAAAACATAGAAGAGCATCCAGAGGACCTTCTTTTAACATTTTACATGGCAGCCTGTTTTCTGTCCTGATAGAAAGAATCTCTCATATGCTGTCCTGGAAAATTACTAGGGAAATGAGACCTTCACCAAATCACTGTGTGTAAAAGCATGTCATATTCTTGTATAAAGTATAATCCTGTAAACACTTCACTGCACAGCAAATAAAAAGAAACGTAATGAATATAAACAAATTCAATGAGGGCTTCAGATTACAAATACACCAAATCCATAGATCCGATCTTAATAACATAATTCCCCAAAACCAGATCTGAAATCATAGCCGCTGATAAACTGTTTTGATACCGTTACAACATAATCCGCAAAGCTATTCAGCAACTGAAGGATTAGCTATCTCTGTTGAATTGCACAAAACAATTGTTGATGCAACAGATTTCACTACTCGGGGAAACAATACTAACATGTCAAAAGTATTTTGCAGCTCTCTCTACAGCCCACAGTTAACATTCTCGGTCGTGTTTTAAAAGTGTGAATTCCCCACTGATGGGCATTTTATAGGCTATGTGCATGAGAGTGAATCGCCCTTTACAACTCAATGAGTGCATTTGTATTATGTTTTAGGCACATTATAGCATCTTCTTTTTATATTGTTGCCATATTTCTTTTAATTTATATAATATGAGTCCTGTGTTTATTAAAGTAGCATTAAACTCTCCAACTTTTCTTCAATAATGAATCCAGGTAAAAAAAAAGATACATTGCCCAGCAAAGTATTTCTTTACATTTTTGCTCAAACACTTACAGGGTTATTCACAAAAGGGTGAAGAGTTTGGAGAAGGCAGGAGAAGTGAACAATCTGGGACAAAATAACCAATTTGGAAAAATTCTCCAATTCAGATCACTTTCCAGTAAGTTATGTCGTCCTACATTGTTCACTTCTTCTGCCTTCTCCAAACTCTTCACCCTTCTGTGAATAACTCTGTTAGAATCATTATGTTTCTGAACAGCTGGCATGAACTATCTCAGCTCGCAAGGGACAGTCCAGTCTCCAGCACCTGCCAATCTACTAGCTTGAAGGAGTAAGGAGAAGGGAACAGGGGAGTGTCTTGCCTTGCTCTGCCTGTGTGTTTGTAGAGTCACACAAAGCTTGCTAGAACACACAAGGGTGGCTCCATAGGACCCTGCAAGGAAAAGGAGCCACCCTAAAACAGGATATTAGGGCCAGTGCTCAGGGGACCAGCTGATTCTGCAGGAAGCTAAAACTTTTAAACATCAACATTTACATCCATTCTAAGTGATTTTACTCGAAATAGCTTGAAAAACCTTTGACTGTAATATAACTTTAAGATGCCGTAGCTGTCATTTTAATCATTAAAAAGTTTGGACTCTTGGAAATTTGTGCACGCCTGCATCGGGCCATTCCCGGAAGGGACAGCTGATGTGTGTGGCAGCCTGTTTTTCCCTATGGGATGACACATCCCTACGCACACCCAACCTGCACATCCGTGCGAGTCCGGGTGTCCATACTCAGACGCAGGCAGGAGGGATCCTGTCCGCGTCTGAGCACAGACACCCGGACCTGCACGGATGCGTAGGTCGGGTGTGTGTTTGACGGCATATGGCCGTGTCCTCCCATAGGGAAGAGGCTGCTGTACACAGTCACACGCAGCACCTTTCCCTCCCGGGAACGGCCCGATAGGGATGTGCATGTCACACAGATGTGTATGGCTCAACTTAACGATGTGTGAATGAGGCCTTACAAGGTATGATACCATACAGTGTTCCAATTATGATGGTTGTGTTACAGTGTTTTAGTCCACCTGGGCTTTGCATATGAAGCAATCTCCTATGTTACCATTTTTTGGTTTAAACATCACATCATTACAGAAAATGCTAGCTACCCGACTTTTAGTCCTCCTGCTTCAATACTTGCTGAAACACTTACCCACTGACCTGAAACAAGTATGCAGCAAGAAAAAAAACAGAACTACTGAGCTCCATACTTCATACTCTGGGTCAGTGATTAAGAAACTATTGAAATTGCAGGATCAGAGATTGTATTTCTCTCATGACAGGATTCCTTTGACATGGCAAAACTGTAGGAATACATGAAGTTTCTTAGGTGAGAATACAATACAATAATATATATTGTTGTTTTTTTTATGAAACCAAAGTAAAAAGAACATCAGGGTGTCATACACACAACCAATAATAGCTAACATGCAAAAAGAACAATAAGGAAAACAATAAAGAAGTATGAGTATAAAAACATAAAAGATAAAAGTAAACAAAAATGGTACACAAACAGACCATCTAATAGTAATGAGGTATATTATTAAATACAGTCAGATAATAGAAGAACATCTGTCAATACCCTGAATAAAAAGTAACATCACATAGGGTCCTCCCGTAACCTGTAAATGTCATCCAGCATTCAAATGGTATGGTCAAGATTGCCGATTTCTGGGTCCCTGGATTATGAAACAGGATGAACTGAATTATATAGGTCGTTTAGCAAACAAAAGGGACCGTTTAAGGCATGGGAAAAATTAAAAAGGCTAGAATGGAAAGGTCATGATAGAAATAATAATGAAAAAAAGGGGAAGGGGGGATGGAGTCCCACTCCGGGAAGACATGGAGGAAGTCTACCGTGTCTGGACATTTGCATAGCCAACAGAGAGAACTCCAAGCAAGGCAGTTCCAATTATGCCAAACCTTCCTGAGATTCTGTAAACTCCCTCCAATAGTACCACATCTTGAAGTACCTTTCATGTTTGTTTTTAAACGCGAAGATCAGATCTTCCGTCTCCCGCATCTTCTCTACCCTGCACAACCACATAGAAAACAAAGGGGAGGGATTCCAGAATACAAGCCTTAGCCGCATCTAAAAGATGGCGGATCACAGAGCATGAGTAATCTTTTTTGGTCATATGCGAGTTATGCAATAAGAATAAAAGGTGGATCATCAGGGAGGTTAGAATCTATAAATGTTTGCGTAATAGAACAGACAGAAGTCCAAAAATGGGCAGTACAAGACAAGTCCAGAAAATGTGAAGTAAGGTACTGACTTCGAAGTTACATCTCTAGCAAATATTAGAAGTCCCGTGGTAATATTTGGCAATACAATAATATTTGATTGGCTACTGTTGGTCAAACCATTACGCTTAAACTGGCCATACACTGTGCAAATTTTGGCTATTTCTTGGTGAACTCGTTCAGTGGGTGGCCCTATCAGCAGCTTTCAGTCCAGTATCTTACATAGTTACATAGTCAGGTTGAAAAAAGACACAAGTCCGTCGAGTGCAACCTATATATCTTTTGATCAGAAAACTGAAGGAGCCAGTCATAAATTTTTTGGGTGAACAAGGATGGCTGCTACCACTGTTTCGGTATTCTGACAGCGACAAACCTGCCACTGTCAGAATACAATAGCCCAGTGTTAGATTTGTCCATCTAGGCTGTTTAGCACGGATGGAGGAATCTGTTATAATTTGTTTGTTCAGTCAGCAGGTTAAATTAAAAAAGTATAATAGTGTATGTCCAGCTTAAAGTGATATTAAAGTCAAAAGCTTTTGATGCCATTTTAAATACAGATTAAATCACTGACAATGAATGTTGCTCCTTGATGTTTAAAAGTTTTAGTTTTCTGCAGAATCAGCTGGTCCCCTGGGCACTGGCCCTGATATCCTGTTTTTAGGCAGCTCCTTTCCCTTGCATGGTCCTATGGAGCCACACTTGAGAGTGCTGGTAAGCTATGTGTGTCTCCAGAAGCACAGCAAGCCTAACCACTCTCCTCCTCTAAGCTAGAAGATTGACAGTTGCTGGAGACTGCACCGCTTGTGATCTTGTACTAGACATGACGTTGTAACAGACTCACCTTTCTGGCATCCCCGGCACGGAGGGTAGCTCCCCCTCCTCTCCGTTGTCGTCACGGCACTCCTCCCTGCTCGTTGCCTTAAGCCGCGAGTGTCAATTGTCTGGTGTTCCTGCAATGAACGCAGACGTCCTACAAAGGAGTTCTACCTGCACTCTCCATCCTGGACGCAGCAGATTACTGGGAGCATTCCCACTCTCCATCCTGGACTTTATTTGTTATTGGGATCCTTCCTGCACTCCATCCAGGACTCAGCTCCTTTGAATATTCCTTCCAAACTCTGCATGCTGTTAACCCCTCCAGCACTTCCACTTGTGGTAGCAGCAGCCAGCCTCTACAGGTTGCAACACTTCGACAAAACTCCTGGGATCTCCTATATTGCAACTATTGCCAAGTTACTTTCATATTTCTGAACTGCAAGTATCTCTTCTAGTTACAAATATTCATTACTTAAAATGAATGACTCCTCGCCTCTCAGAAGTGAATTAACTGAAGGAGGAAAATAGTTTTCTTTAAATTTACAAACGTTCATTACCTAACACTAATGACTTTCTATGACTCTCTGAAGTGAAGTAACTTTTGGAGGAGTTAGAGTTTATGTTGAACTCAATTCGTTAATTAAGTTACAGTTTGCATTACGAGACTAATGACATGCTCAGTACACTAGCTTGTTGCAGTGTCATCCGCAGCTGAGATTAATACACAGCTGATATAGAAGTTCAGGGACGTCGAGCTAAGAGAGTTGGAGTCAACTGTTTTGAAGCATGATGATTGGAAGTGCTTGAACACAAATGTAAAGAAATACTTTGCTGGGCAATGTATAAATGTTTGATCTGGACACATTACTGAAAACAAGTTAGAGAGTTGACTACCTTCAGAGTATATCCAAAGTGAAGTTATCCATAGCTAGCAGCAGATTTTGGTTTGCAGTAACCATGCCACTCAGGCTGCCCAAAGTTTGCAACACCAGCCAAAGCCTTTCTATGTTTGGAATAGAGAAGAGAAGGTTTGGCCCCTGAACCAGATGTTACTTGTAGTCCATGTCCTTCTTGGAGAGATGTCCTGCCACTTCCTGTCCCAGAAATACATCAGGAAGCTAGAAAACAGGTAAAGAGACAGGAACAAAAACCCTGCTACAGTCCCTTTCCCTTATTCACTCCACTCATCTAGCTGATCCTCCTGAGTCAGTCTCTAACCCAGAAGGAGTATGAAGATAAGGGTATCTTACTTTACTCATCTGCTTTCTTGTTCGGGATCAGTGACTCCACGCATTGAAGCTCCAGGGTCAGCATAACAACCAGACAACTAACATTTTCAGAGGGAGGTCAGCAATATTTCCACCATGAAGGTTCACAATGAAGAAGAACTCCAGGAAGTTTAAAAACTTACCCCATGAATATATCTGCGTTATTTGACTCCCCTAGAAAAAACAAGCACTTAACCCTTTCAGTGCAGGGGTAGTCCCACTGAAAGAGTAAGTTGTTAAAACTACTGGAGTTCTTTTTTAAAGTCTCTTTCTAGTCAGAACCTTTTCATATATCATTTCGTATAGGGTATGGAATGGTTAAAAAAACTGTCAATTTCTTTGGTGTCCTATTGAGTAGCTTTCCCCCTACAAAACTGGAAGTGAGAGGAAATCTCTAAAGCTGGCCATACACCTTACAATTATCTGCAGATTTTCTATGGTCAGATGGAAAAGGTGCAACAGATTCCTCCATCTACATGAGTGGTTCTCAACCTTTCTAGGGCCAGGACTCCTTGGTAACTTTTGCCAAGTGGTGGCGACCCCCAACGGTAACATTTAGGGATGAACCAAAACTAGTATCTGTGTGGGCTCTCTGGAGGCTATGCAGGCTCTCAGGTGGTAAGTGGGACTCGCTGGTGGCGCCCATTGTGGGCTCTGTGGTGCCCAGTGCTGCTCAAGCACTCACCTCCCCTCACTCCTGCCCGCTCCCCTCTCTCTGATCCTCTCCGGCCGCTGCTGCTGCTGCTGCAGCACCATCTAGGAAAACTGACACTGCTGCACTAGGAGGAGGCTGAAGAGCCTCTTACCTAGAGCAGCACAAGGCACGTGGGGACCCCCTCAACTGTGGGTTGTGACCCACTTTTGGGTCGCGACCCACAGGTTGAGAACCACTGATCCACACTTAACTGTGTGGATGGAGTAATCTCCACCTGGACAAATCTGTTGCATTTTTCCATCTTACCACAGAAAATCTGCAGATAATTGTAAGGTGTATGGGCACCTTAACGCTCACCACACGCATCACAATCTGATTGTACAATCTCCTTTAGATCTACCAATGTTATGCAAGGGCCTGCGTGACTGGTTACAAATTAATTGGATAGATTAAATAGGTCCTTATAGTACATAGTTTTGGTAGAGCTAGCGTTCATTGCACAGCTTGTAGGGTTAGATTGAAACATGTACGATGACCCTAAAGTCCGTGACACACTGTGTGCAAAGCAGCGTCCAGCGGTGGCACGCCAACCTTCGCGTGCAGTATGTCTTTTAATTTTCACTTTGGTCAGTTGGGAGAGCTCGCATAGCTGAGAGTGCAGAAATAAAACTTTTATTTTCCGCCAATCGGCTCATGCGTCAGGATGCGAAGTCCATTCAGTTGTTGCGCATGAACCAATTTCATTAGGCCGCTCTCGGCTCCCACACTGCGTGCGAACTTCCGTGCCTCACAGCTTTGCTAAGCATTCGCATGCAGTGTGTCATGGGCTTAAGACTGACCATACAAATAGAACTTCATCCGATCCACACCTGGCTAGACAAAAGTCTATTACAGAATCCAATTTTGTTGAAGAAGCCAGACAAAAAAATTTCAGGCAAATGGTGACTGTCACCTTTCATGTATTTGGACAGTGGCAGGCCGCAGCAGGAGATTCCCCCACCCTGCAGGCTGAATGAAAAAAATCTAATGGTGTATGGCCAGCTGTAGACAGTTGTCACAAGAGCAGGTGTCCCCACCCCCCCCCCCCCCCCCCCCCCCCCCTTTTCTCCTTTTTTTCCTCTTCTTTTACTGTCAACTGTAACATTTTAAATTTCCCATCACTTTCTGTCCAGGTGACAGTGGTCACCGGGACAAATAGGGAGAATCTTGTCTGCATGAACACTACAATAATCAAAAATTGGCTAAAGATACACTTTAAATATTTCCAACATAAGCAATAGCATTGTTTATAAACACAGAATGCTACAAAGTGTAACAAATGACGAAACAAAATAAATATAGTGATTGGTGAGTTATGTGAACAATGGACACATATGAAGCTGACAACAAAGTAGGACAATGTGGCAGCACTCAGCTTGATTGTATATCATTGTTTGATGGCATGTGACCCTGTGTCAGTAGGGCAGGTGTGCCCAGACAGCTGACACCACACTCTATACAGGGGTGGCACACTTTGCAGTTATTACAATGCCATCTGGCCATAGCTGAAATGAATGGAGAACATCTGGATGAGCAGATTCCCCATCGCTGCCCTAATGGCCATATAAAAAGCGTATTACTGATAAATATGATAAATACTACTTAGAATAAAGTGATAACCAGCACAGCCATCTAGATATATGAAAGGTGTGCATTGCCCCACCGCATAATGTCTGCACACTGTGCCAGCCTTTGTGCATGCACAATACATGAACGCTTCCATTCAATGACACACACACAATCCAATATCTGCCATGACATCCACCGCC
Source organism: Nanorana parkeri (assembly GCF_000935625.1). Taxonomy (NCBI): domain Eukaryota; kingdom Metazoa; phylum Chordata; class Amphibia; order Anura; family Dicroglossidae; genus Nanorana; species Nanorana parkeri. The sequence continues at coordinate 188,569 of NW_017306361.1, read as the reverse complement.
TGCGCACATCACCATAGTCCCGGGAGAGGATGTCAGCCCCCCTCCGGCCCATATGGCTCAGGCCATTGTACTGCAGGGATCGCTACTCACCACTCCACACCGCAACGAGAAATATCAGGGAGCAGAGCAAGGACGGCATGAGCCGAGCCATAGTGACCGGGAGCCGGGGAGGACAGTCCTGTGCGGGGAGAGGCCGGTCAGCGCTGGGGAGAAAGACTCCAGGACGGCCGCAGGGCAGAGAGTGAGAGCGGCGGTGTGATTCCAACACTGACTGCGAGAAGAGGAGTCCTCAGACCCGCCCTACACCGACATGATCCAGGTTACAGCTATAACTTGCACTGCAATGCCCCCTAACATGAGATCTAGAGAGCTGCACTCTGCTGTGGCCGCCCAGGATATCCTCAGCCTGAAGGGGCTACAATAGGAGACTCTCTGCTCAACTCATTCTAAATCGACATTGTATTTGTAGAGGTGATGTGTGTGTATGTACAAATATATACACCACTGTATATACATTAAATATTTATATATAAAAAATGCAATATTAGCAGAAAATAAGAAATAAAGAAATATATAATTATATAAAGAATCAGATTCAACATCCAATAGAGCAATGCAATTATAATCACATGATGTTGCAGTAAAACCAGCTAGCTTATAAGGGTGGGTCTTTGGTTACAATGGACCATTAATAGGTATGAGCAGAAGAGCTTGAGTCACACAGCTTTATATAGGAAACTCAGTGCTGCTCCAGTTTGAAACATTAAGAAAAAGATTAAAGTGACACTAAACTCAGGCGTTAAATCTTACAAATGCCTTCCAGCGTCTTACCGATAAACAAAAATGTGAATTGGTGCTCACACTGTCCTTCTTTCTGAAGGGTGGCTACTTTTGTTCCCCATGGTCCCTGTGTGTGTTGTAAAGTAGCCACCATTCCAAGCTCACTCCTGTGATGGACAATATCACATTTAGTTTACTAATTTGCATTGAAGTTATAGTTAGACTATCACAGGAGTGAGCTTGGAGCGGTGGCTACTTTACAATACATACAGGGACCATGGGGAACAAAAGTAGCCACCCCCCAGAAGAAAGTACAGTGTCAGCACCAATTCAGAGATGATTGGAGGATCTACAGCGGAGTGATACACAAAAAAGCTGCAGTATTGTTAATGGTTAAGGTACTTAAATGCATTTTTTAGATTTGACTCCTGAGTTTAGTGTCTCTTTAAGACATGCAGCTGAGTCACGCAGCTGTGTATAAAGGTGGCCATACACTTTACAACTTTCGCAAGGGTTGTAAAGTACTTTAAAAAACATACGATCTGCACATCTTTGACAGGCAGATCGTACTTGCGATCATCGCAAGCCCACACCCATGAGGGTTGGGCTTCCGATGACTGCAATGCTGATTGGGCAGTGTGCGCGTGCGCACACCGGCCCATTTGGCTGTTATCTATTGATCATTTTAAAATACAGGCGAAAATCAAACGATTCTTGGCTGGTTTTCCAACATGCTCGAAATACAAAAGTCGTCCGACCGTACATTAGAAACGGTCGCACGCCTTCCATACACTGCACGATTATCGTATGATTGCGGGATTTCCCGCGATTCTTGTATGAAAATCGTGCAGTGTATGGGCACCTTAAGAGACTCTGTGCTGATCCAACTTGGGGCATTAAGGAAAAGTATGTAATCATTCAAGATGTTGAGTGATTTCTTACAGCCGGGACACCCAGACATAGATGTAACGTAGTCCATCGTTAATAAGGCATTGACCTTGACAAAGATGGAATACGATCCATCAAAATGTTGGAAAAAATAAGCTCCCTCTGTTTGGATATTCAGTCTTGCTCAAGACGTATGAGTGCCTCTACTACTTTCTGTTTATCTACTGTACTTTGCACCAGTGCAGATACTCACATATGTGCAGTGTCTTCCTATGGAATTTATATACATATAATCTTTATTTGCATTATGATTGCATTATAGGACATGTGCATGTGATACAATTTTGCCTAAATATAATGGGATCTGCTATAGTTCTGTTCCATGTGCATTATTTTGACCCCACTTACACACCATATATAAATGAATGATGGGCATTCCTGGGAACTCTGTGGAAGTGGCCTAGAGACTCCAGCTGATCAATATGCTGGCCTGTCCAGTGATTGGAGTAGTGACATCAATATTACTGCTCAGCATCACATTTGAGGGCTGTTCACACCTGTGTGTTACGATAAAGCACATGCATTGTATGTGCATTCCGTTAAGGAAGTACATACATTTTGATTGGGCTACAATGCACCAAAGTTGTTGCATGCCACAATTTTTTCAAAGCAACTCACCTCACAGGTCATTCACATGTGTGCACTACAATGCATGTGTGTGTAGTGCGCGACACAAAACACTGTGATACATGCATTCCCATGCCATTGCAGGAACTTGTGTAAGTTGCACAGGTGTGAACGGGCCCTTAGACTAGAGCAGGGGTGCCCACAATTTTTGTGTTAAGATCTACTTTTCAAATGACGAGCTACATGAGATCTACCAACGAAATAAAAAAAACTCCCTCGCTCTCGCTTCTGTCTCTCCTCTCTCTCCTGGCTGTCTTTCCTTGCGCTCTCTTTCTCTCCTGGCTGTCATTCCTCATTTTTTCTCCTGGCTGTCTCTGTGCTCTCTTGGCTGTCTCTCCTTGCTCTTTCCTGGCTGTCTCTCCTCTTTCTCTCTCCTGGCTCACCTTGCTGTATTTTGCAACAGGCTGTTTAGACTAATATTCTTTGATGTAATACATAGCACTTCAACCACCAGTATCCACCAGAAAGGTGTCAGCGAGCTTGGCTCAGCAGATTCAGGCTAATAGGTAATCATGTGTGCACAGCTAAATAAATATACCAAAATGGAATAAAGGGGCCGCCATTCACACCCTTCGTGATCTACCAGCATCAGCTTTGAGAGCTAATGGTAGACCACGATCTACCTAATGGGCACCTCTCGACTAGAGCAACAACTCAACTAAGGAAGCCTTTTAGAGGGTGCAGTTGGATATACGTTGATGATTACTGCAGTTGGAGGCTTGGAAAGGAGGTTGGGAGGCCGACTGGGCTCAAATGGTTGTCCCTGCATTTTACTGCCTAATTATTAACTAGGGTTGCACAGATACCAAGTACAGTACTCGGTACAAGTACGAGTACATGTACCGATACTTTTGAGCTCCAAGATTACACTAGAGAAAAATTCAAAAATTAGGAGGCAGCTGTCATTTGTAAGGATCACACGGAGCTCCTGGGATTTGTACATCTCTGTTTTAATGTACAATTTTGTTTTTATACATATAAATAAATTGATGCACAGATACCAGTTTTGCGAGTACGAGTACTGGTACTTGCCAAGTACTTACAAGTACGAGTACTGATACATTTTGGTTTATTGTCATGTGACAGTTTTTCTAAAACAATACAGACTAATGATTTCAGGACAGTGGTGGAGTGCCAGAGCCAGGTCCCAGCTGCAACCGCTGCAACCCTGGTAGTTCTCATGAAAATGCCAAGTATCTGCACTGGTACTCGAAAAGTATCTGTGCATCCCTATTATTAACCACTGTTGCCTAAAGTGGAATTAAACCCTCAAACCTTTTTTCAATAATGAATCCGGGTGAGACAAATAAAATATACCTCAATCAGCAAAGTATTTCTTTACATTTTTGCCCAAGCACTTACCGTCATCATGTTTCTGAACAGCTGGCTCCAATTCTCTCAGCTCATCTTCCCTGAACTTTCTGTCCAGTAGAAGGTGACAAGGAATAGAACAGTCTTCAGCTGCTCTCCATCTACTAGGCTGGAGAAGGGAGGAAGGAGGAGGGAAGTGGCTTGCCTTGCTGTGTCTGTGGAGACACACACAGCTTACTAGCACACACAAGGGTTGCTCCATAGGACCCTGCAAGGAAAAGGAGACACCCTAAAACAGGATATCAAGACCAGTGCTCAAGAATCAGTGGGGACCAGCTGATTCTGCAGGAAGCTAAAATGTTTAAACATCACGAAGCAGCGTTCATTGTAAGTCATTTAATCAGCATTTGAAATAGCTTAAAAACCTGTTGACTTGAATATTGCCACGATTGCCTAATTGTTATTACCACAATTGCCTGTTTGCTGGCCAGGTAGTGTCAGAATTGCCCATTTTGTGGCCAAGTATTGCCGTAATTATCTGTTGCCCATGTATTGTTAGGATTATACATTTTGTTGCTCACATGTTATCACAAGTGCCTGTTTGTTGCCCGTGTATTGTCACAATTGCCTAATTGTTGCCAATGAACTATCACAGTTGCCTTTTTGTTGCCCTGCACTGTTACAATTGCCTAATTGTTGCTCACATATTGTCACGGATTCCAGTATGTTTCCTACGTTCATTGCCCACCTGCTGTCAGGATTGCAAGTGTGTTACATACATATTGCCTGTTTGTTGCCTGAATATTACCACATTTGCTCAGCCTAGTGCTGTTTGTGTGAAATACCCCACACTCAGATTTTTTTTACTATTTCATTAAACTAATTACTCCAGAATTATGCTCTCCACCTGCAGGATCTTAAGCCCTCACGGTTACTAAGAAAGGTTTGCTTTATAGCAGGCACAATAAACTCTGCCACCAGAGCCTCTTCTGCTGTGAAGGCTGTTTTCTGAGAAAATTGAAGTTTACACAGGGATATGCATGGTCCCCTTATCACATGATGGTGCTCACACCTAGTGATTGGCTGCTCAAGCACCTAAAGCTGGCCATACATCTATAAATAATCTGCAGATTTTCTGTGGTCAGATGGAAAAAGTGCAATAGATTCCTCCATCTACGCTAAACTGTGTGGATGGAGGAATCTCCCGCTGGGCTCGGTATCTTGCTAGTCGGCCCCGCTGGTTGTCTGCAGATAATCTACAGGTGTATGGTCAGCTTTACGCTGCACAGGGGTAGGCAACCTCAGCACGACAAGTCCCATGTGACATTGAAGCTAAATTCCATGGTAATTACACAGTTAGTTGTTTTACCTACAGAATGATATTGAGATTTATACAGCCGTGCCAGACAGCACAGCCAAATTCGTGACCTGACTTTTTTTTTACTGCAAGTAAGTAATACAGATAGGTCACCTCCACGCCCCCAACTTGTGAATGAAGAGCAGCAGCACGCCGGTGACTTTCCTCTCTGCGGTATGTTTCTTGTCAGAACATGTGTGTTTCTTGTCAGAACATGTATAATTCAGCACTCCTGCATATGTGCATTTCTGATCTTTAACCATTTCCTCTCTGCCCTGCCAAACAGCTCTGTGCTGTGTCACAGATACAGTATGTGTAAATCTTAGAACTGGATGGGCAGAAATACAAATCCCACGTAAACAGCTCTTATGTTTGCATAATCTCTGTGGCTGTTTGCCTGGAGTTCACCTTTAAACATGATTTCATAGGAATATACCCCCTTACATATTGATTAATAGGGAAAGATTATCTAACAGCACTAACAGGAAGGACAGCTAAAGGGCTTTTTCATACGGACTTGCACATCTGTGCAGAGATGTGCTCCCAGGAGGGACAGATGTGCAGCTTCAGCATGTAGCTGTGAGCAACCGTCTCCTCCCATAGGGAGGTACAGGCAGCAGCACGCAATTACATGCAGCACCTGTCCCTTCCAGGAGCAGTTCTCTGAACGTGTTTGCACACAGTACCCATGTGAATATGTCCAATATGTGAAGTAACACTGCATATTCCTATTTGCAAATTTGTATTTTTCTATGACGATATACAGTATGTAATCCTGTTAATGCACTCTTATGATTCACCTGCTCCACTGCATAGCCAGGAGGCTCTTCTGTCACCTGCCTGTTCAATGAACATCACCACACTGCTGAGTTTCTGCCTGCGCACTTCTCCTATACACTGCCCCTCCAGCTTCAAGCATGCATATACTGTAAATCTTACATTGTACTAGAGAAGGTCTGGCTTAGGCCCCTTTCACATGCCCGTTCACTTATGTGACATCTTTGTCCATTCAGTTTTTCCCCCCATCAGTTAATGGAGGAAAAAATGGAGCTTAGCAGACCCATGTTTGGTCTATGTGCAGGTGCATGTAAACCCATGTGCATCCGTTTACATACGATCCGTCATGTTTAGATCCGAAATAATAGAACTCTCTTCCATTTCTCTTTTCAGACCTGGATGGACTCGGAGGTAATCAGATGTAAATAGACACATGTCCGTTTACATCCGGCTGTCTATAGGCATTGAACTTCCGATCAGATCTCCCTGAAAAACTGACAGGTGGATCTGACTGGAACAGCCATGTAAAAAAGGACCCTACACACAAACTGTTAGATTCCACTTACAATTTAAAAACCATGTTAGGAAAATGTATGCCTTGTTTACACCCACAAAATATGACTTCCTTTTTAGTAAAGCTGTTCTTTATCGCTCCCACACCATTCAATGTAACCCACATCATTAAATCCTTTTTTTCACACCACTCCAGATCTCTTCACTGTGTATTCCTGCCCAGGACCATGCAGCCTTTGCATGAAAAGAGTTTCTACAGGCCTAGTGCACATTCCTACAGCTTGTTCCATACTCCTGTAGAATCATAGGTCCAGACATAGAAATGATTGAGGCCACATATGTACAATATTTGCACAGCCCAGCCAATACTTTTGTTTTATGTAAAGGCTGCGCGGTTGCAGGCAGGGCCGCAGAGTTAAGTACTCTTGAGCGGCACTGAAAGTACTTACAAATGTGGATTACACTGGGGTGGGAGGGCTATGAAAGACAACATTAATAAAGTAAAATTGTCCATTAACAATCTCCTCTCCTTCATGCAGGTGTGTTCTCTAACTGCTTATCAGTGATGTAATACAGAGGGGTTTGTGGTAGTGGAGGTATGCACAAATCTTGCTAACATTTACTTCAGCAAGCTGAAACAGATGGAAAGCAGAAGCAAACAAGTATGATGGCCTTGACAGCAGAAGAGGATCAATTTTGGACAACATGGCACCCTGTACGTAGATAAAAATAGGGCCATGTATGCTGAAATTCTGCACAGGATAGCAAGGGTTTGTCAACAGAACAAGGGGCCTAAAGCAAGTGAGGATCTCTAAGCAGAAGTATTAGACATGTGCGATTCGTTTAGTTCCGAATCGAAATTCGGACGAATTTTCGGAAATTCGGACATTTGGATGTATCCAAATTACAGATATAACGAATGCAAACGAATCCGAATTTCCGTTTCCGAAATTCGATAGCGGTAGTTCGTTTGAACATTCGTTTAGTTTTCATTTCTTATTCGTTTCGTTCGTTGAAGAAAACATTTTTCCCCTCAAAAGTCACTTTGCTGCAAACGAACGAACGAATAAGAAACGAAAACGAAACGAACGTTCGAACGAACTACCGCTACCGAATTTCGTCCGAATCCGAATTCCGAATCCGAATTGACTTTCACACCCGAATCCCGAAAAACTAAATAACACAAATCCGAATTTAAAATGAAACGAAACTAAACACATTTTTTGGCAGTGCACATGTCTAAGAAGTATGAAGCTAACCATGCACCGACTGCTTTTTCTCATTCATCCCCGTGGGCTGAACCAGAAGCAGAACACCCCCTCAGTGTACAATACTTTTTAAACCTTCAAAAAAAAGTTTTTTTAAACAGACTATGAAGACAAGGTGCAGTTGTAGAGCTATGTTGACTAGTATTGGCATTGGCTAATGATACCAGACACTGCATCCAATAATACTTAGAAATTCAATAAATATAAGACATCGAGGGTGGCATCAATCAATTCAATATATCATCTTAATATAAAAATGTTGATGTATAAAAGTGTGTTACTACTGCAAGTAAGTGTGTAATTACTGCAGCGCATTCTAATACACATTACGTGTATTGCTGTGCTTGCAGTGCCATTTTATGGCACTCCAATTCACCTTTTGAAAATGCATGTGCGCTGCAAGGAACCCAGGTACAACTCATGGTGGCCTGTGCTGCAGGAAAGTGCTGCCTGTCCCATTTTCTAATGTGTTGTGATGTGCTTCAGCCTATTCATTTTAAATGGGCTGCTTAACAAAACGGCGTTCAATACATGCATTGCAGCATTGATGTAAATGGGGCCCTTAGTGGCGTATTAATGATTCCTGAGCTGCATTAATTTGCGTATATTTTATATAGGTCTAGAGTTTACCTTACAATTGTCCCATGTTGCCTAATAAATAGGTCCACACGTGTGTTTTGAAAATAATAACCCGATAATACCCATGGTCACTTGTTAATATATACTTACAATTGGTGGCAATGTTCCAACAGACAACAAAGCTGCAATTGTCACCCTGCGTTACTAATGACACTAATGACAAAGCAGGCATGAAAATTCAAAGGTGGAGCTGGAGTTGTCGTTAGGAATCAAGCTGACACTTGGATTACAATTTTCAATTTGCACTACAAAACAAGGCAGTACAAATCTTATATTCGTTCGCTATTGTCTTATTCAGTTTGTATAAAAGCAAAACTGTGGCATCTGTACAGCATCTTCTATGTATATTTAACTATATTTGCACAGACAAACTGGGTATTAAATTAGAAATGTTTCCAAATGTCTTTGTTAGCAGTTTCATGAAGAGAATAAAAAATAGTAGGGAGAATTTCCTAAAGAAAATGCTGCTCAAGGCTTTCTTTAATGTTGGCCAAACATGTAAGGATCAACCTACTTTGGGTATGTGATTTCTGCTGAAATGGGGATGAGAATATAGAGGTTGGTCTTCCTCTGCAGAAGAGATAATGTGCAAATATATGTACATATTTGATTACAGGTTACACTTTAAAGCTCATGTGATTTTCAATCATTTTTCTATACACCGATCAGCCAAAACATTATGGCCACCTGCCTAACATTGAGCTCCCCCTTTTGCCATAAAAATAGCCCTGACCCATTGAGCCATGGACTCAACTAGACCTTTTATGGTATGCTTTGGTATCTGACACCGAGCCATCTGAGCTACACTAGCTCTTCTATTGGATCAGACTACATGGGCCAGCCTTCGTTCCCCACGTGAATCAATGAGCCTTGGCCGCCCATGACCCTGTTGGCGGTTCACCGGTTTTCCTTCCTTTGACCACATTTGGTAGGTCCCGACCACTGCAGACCGGGAACATCCCACAAGAGCACTGCAGTTTTGCAGTTGCTCAGCCCCTTTTGTCTAGCCAAAACAATTGTGGCTCTTGTCAACGTTGCTCAAATACTTACGCTTACCGAGTTTTTTCTATTTCCAACACATCAGCTTCAGGGACAAAATGTTCACTTGCTGCCTAATATATCCCACCCACATCCAGGTGCCATTGTAACAAGATAATCAATGTTATTCACTTCATCTCTCAGTGGTCATAATGTTATGGCTGATCGGTGTACTTACCTTTTTTCGTAGATGTCCTCAGACCAGTCATGTGATACGCAAGGTCCTCTTTCTCCTTATCTTCTTATGCACTCATGGGTGGTCCCCAATGATTTAGGAAGCGTTGCTGAAATAATGATATCATCACTGTCCTCTGTATCATAGTACTGTAACTTCAGGGCACCAAGATGATGCCCCCCGGGGGTAGGACAATGACACTCTGCACTGACAGGAAGTTGGTAGAATGATTTTGGATGTCATGCAACCCAGTAGAGGACCAGAGACCACATGAGTCTTCAGGGGACAGCCCCAGAGAGGCATTGTGTATTGGTGTCAGCTGCATTTTTTATTTTTTTTTAAAAAGGGGAACGGGTTAAAAAAGTAGCCCTGGATTTATTAATCGGATAGTGTTGGTTTTATTGAAAAGCTAAAGGCTTTGTAACCATTGAGTTTAGTGTATTTTGTTATTGTAATGGATACTCTCTATTTTTTTCTTTTACATATATATTTTTATATAAAATAAGTGTGCACCTGTACACATTATGGTTTTTTTTTTAAAGAAAGATCACAGCAGAATTTGTTTCCTATTAGAATGACATTTCTAATTTAAAGCTGATTTCTGGGATAACAACAACAAACCTTCAAAACACTCTTCTAAATCTCCTCATATTAACTATGATTGTCTTTGCATCATTAAAAGTGAGATTGCTGTATAAAATGAATCTAAAAGTACCTGTGATGTCATCAATTGGACTTTTATTTCTTAATATGGCCAAACTAAGTAAAAGGGTACTACCGCACGTCATTTCCACTCTCTTTCCAGGCGCCACATAGAACTGCTCATCCCATCATGCATTGGAATGGTATTGACAATTGTTGACATTCATTGGGCAGGTCTGGAGTGGATTAGATGATGCAGGGGGGTAGGCAGAGATTAGCAGAGACAGGTAGAAGGTTCCTGATATTTAATTGAATAGTACTGCCCACTGTTCCCGTTCATAGTGATGTGATGAGGTCAGTAAAATAGCTAATCAGACAAGGATTAGATAACACAAGGGGGTGGGTGGAGCTGGGTGGGGTTTCACAGAGATGGACAGGAAGTTCTTGCTCTGTTTGAATAGTAGTGGCCACTGTTCTCGTCCACATTGAAGTAATAAGGTCAGCCAAATGGCCAATCAGGCTATACAGGGATAGCAAGGGAACTAGTTAACCTGATGAAGATTCTTCTTTAAACTGCAATCAGCGGGGAATGTTCCTCCTCCAGTATCATTACACTTACCATCCCATTCGAGTCACATTAAACACACAGAAGAAGCTCATAGGGTATAAAGCTTTATGAAAATGAAAGCTCAAAACAAATGCACTTACAGATGCCAGTTCTTCGTCCAGCAAAGGCTTAGATTCCACACTCCAAAAAGTGGACCTTCTCAACGCGTTTCATCAGCTCAGCATGCTTGATCAAGCAGAGCTGATGAAACGCATTGAGTGGGGCCGATGATGGTACTGCCACTGGAAGAGTTGTTATTAAACAGGAACCTGTTAGAGTTTTTGGCTCATCTATTTTTTGAAGAGCATAATAACAACAGAACATAATAACCAAGTAATGCTTCTACTTTAAATGCATGTGTGCAAAGTAATATGTAAGTGGAATACTTAAGTATTTATTACTTCTTATAGGGATTACAAGGATTACTGCAGCTTCCAGCTGAAACGTCTTTCTTCCGTTCTGAGCAAGCAAAGCTCTTGCACTTTCTGGTATTGGAAGACCATTCCCACCTCATTTATGCTTCACACATATCTTCTGGGCAATAAGGCAGCCCCTCATAGTAGTGGGCTAACAGAATATGGGGTAGAGGGCACGATGATGCGAGTAAGCTCTAATAACTCAAAAGTGTTGGAGATTTGGCTGGTCAGAAAGGTGCAACATTGGGGTATAGCAATAAGGGAGCAATAAAAGCTGCTGCAGGTATATGCAGGCACCTCTAGTTGCCTACACTTTATATCTATCACTACTTCTCTTTTTTTAAGTGACAGTCACTTTAATTACTGTTTTGAAGTGGGCCTGAACTAAAAAAAATCACGATTTGCTGTATTATGCATAAAATGTTAAATGCGTTTAGGCAGTACCCTAACAATATCTACCTTTTCTGTAAAATTCCTCCCGAACCATAGCAGTGCACTTCCTGGTATGTGAGGGTGCCTGAGCACTTCTGTGCCTAGAGCCTAGTAGCTCTATATCTGCAGTGTGATATCTGAGGTGCTGCTACCTCTGACTGCTGGTCTCAGGAGATTTTGAGTAAGATCTGGTGATGCCATCACTGTGCTGCTCTTTTTTTATTCTTGCTGGAAGCTCTGACATGTGGAAGTAAGTCTTCCTCTACCAAGATATCTGCTTCCACACAGAAACACAGTGCAGTACAAAGCATGCTATGTCAGTAATAGGGAAAAGATTGGCTTCAGGGAGACCACGTGCAATACTTGTGTCGAGTCCTTTGCACTCTGTCTGCCTTATTTTGGGACAAAGATTCAGTTCCTCTTTAATTGTAGACGGTACAGTTATTTAGTTAACCTGTTGCTGTACACTTTGAAATATCAGAAGTTTATTCAAGCAATAAATAAAACATTATTAGCATTGCTCTAATTTAAAGAAGAACTCTGGGCATATTAAAACGTAACCCTTGCAGTGGGGCTAGCCCCGCACTGCAGGGGTTAAGTGCTCGTTTTGGTCTAGGGCCTAAAATAAATAAAATATACTAATCTGATCCTTGGTCCTACCTGGCTACTAGACTGGTTCACGCAGCCTCTTCTGCCCCGGGCGGCCTAAGGACCCATGACATCATCACGTCCATTCTTTTGCATTGGACGTGAGGACACAGAGGGACATTCCACAGCCGGAGCGGAGGGGGAACAAAGGTGAGCGGTCACCACAGTGCGAGCATCGTGCGAGTGTATCTTTTTCATTTGAGACCCTTCACCAAAACAAGCATTTAACCAATAGAGTTTGGGGGTAGCCCACTACAAGGGTTGATTTTTAATAGGGATGCACCGAGACCGTTTTTTTCGGTATCAAGTACCGATATTTTGTTTTCAGTACTCGCCAATACCGAGTACTGATACCTATGCTTCCGCTGGCATGGAGCTGGCTTCCCCAGCCAATCAGGAAGCCGGGCGGTGAGTTATGGCGCGCCTCCCGGCTTCCTGATTGGCCGGGAAGCCTGCTCCATGCTCATTGGCTGGGAACCCGGCTTTCCAGCCAATCAGCAAGAAGCTGGCTGTTTGGCTGGCTCGATGCTGATTGGCCGGGAAGCTGGCTTCCCGGCCAGTGAGCATGGAGTCGTCTTCCCGCCCAATCAAGAAGCCGGGAAGTGGACCATTACTCGCCACCCGGCTTCCTGATTGCCCGGGAATCTGGCTCCATGTTCCCCTATGGCACTCCCAGTCAGCGGAAATCTTCCTCTTACCGGAAGTTCCAGTATCGGGGAAGGTGTCTTTAAAAAAGAAAAGAAATTGTTTAATAGACAGAAACCCATATTAACTAAAGAGCAATAATCTTTTGTTGTTCTGACTGCCCTAAACAGATGCAAGGTGTAATGTGATCTGCTTTGCACAGTACCACCATCATTGTACTTTGCGCTGCCTTCTCTGCTAAGCCAGTATATATTTTATTTAATGAGACAACATCCAATGTGCAAAGTGCAGAAATCATCTTTGTCTCTGTGAAGAGCTGAGACCTGCTTGCCATGGGTAGCTGGCTGCACACGTTTATTCTTTGCACTATTTATTGTTTTGGCTCCTATTCAGTAGGAAACTGCATGGGCACATCAAGTCTCCATGTCATAAATGTTGTCAAAGAAGCAGCCGAATCCTAAGCTAATGCTGATCAGTAAATGGGAAAAGAATACATACATTCTCTAAGCTGCCTGTTAACAGGTTTACAGATGATACAAGTCTTTTATTTCCCCCCTCGATAGTAATTTATAAGAGGACATTTCTGTGAAATACGCACATTTTCCAACCAGCGGCATTGAGGAAGAAGATTTCAAAAGAGGAATTTGTAAACATGCATTTCTAAGATTACATCCATAAAGCACAGGCAGACAGGATTGCAATTAGACAACTGGAATATATTGTTTCTGTGCCCCTTGGCTAATTCATTATGGCTGCTGAAGAATGTAAGCAGCATACTAATAGAAAAAAAGGTTGTTTACTGCTGTAACATCAGATATATAAACCGACAATTCTCTTTGTGCTGTGCTTTAATTCTTGCTTCGATACCTTGATGAGTTTTCACAGATTTCTCTCTCATGCCATCAAGCAAGAGAATAGCTTCTATTTCTTGGACCCAGATGCTAGATAATGGCTAAGCTATAGTGTCATCATGCTGCATCGATGGTGCCATTTATTTTGCAGATCCGATCTACTCTACAAAGAGTCCTGTGCAGGAGGGTTGCTGATGACCACATTCATAATGGGATCATGACTGAATAAATGTATGCTCCTGATTATCTGCTGAGGTGTTAAGGGGTCATCCGAGATACCAAGCGACCTTTAAGGCCCAGAAAAGTGGCTGCATTACCTACTTCCACATTATTCATATTGATGATCTGAGCTGAATCCATATTCTTTAACCATGTAATACCAGCCAACTTTTTTTTTTTCAGCATGGGGCATATATCACAGAGAAGGCCATCCCTATAATCAGGCAGCCTGAGGATGTTAGCTCAGGCGGAATCTTTTTGGGTCGTGTGTGGGGCATCAGGCAGAGCAGCATGGCCGTGCTGCTGAACAATGTATGCAGTGTGCCTGCTGCCCCCTTTCCTGCTAGAGTGTCACAGGTTGCTAAAAGCCTTGGTGGGGAGATGTGTAGGGGCCATACACATCTCCCCACCCAGCTCTTAGCAACCTGGGATGCTCTGGCCAACGTTTCGCTTCAGCTCATGGCAACCAGTGACATCTCTATAGCCGCCCGAACGCTTGTATGTATCAAAGGCTTGAATGTTTCAAATGATCATGAGAGCGGGAAAGGATGTTTATAAATGCCCACCTGCCCTTATGCGTTGGGGCTTTATTTACAATTGGCCAGACGACAACCAGTTAAGTAATATGCCAGTACTATAGTCTCTTGAAAAACCCATGGCTGACGCTAATCATTATCCTCAGAGTATCACAACAATATTCTATACACAAAGCAGTGGAGGTCAACATTCGTGATATAGAGGACCTCTAGTCTGTGTGCTAAATCACTAAAGGGCTGCACATAACATTCAGTGAGTGTAATGCTGTCAGACTACAAACACACTACAGGAGATGGTCAGAGACTGCAGACACACTACAGGAGATGGTCAGAGACTGTGGCCATACTACAGGAGATGGTCAGAGACTGTGAACATACTACAGGAGATGGTTAGAAACTGCAGGCATGATACAGGAGATGGTCAGAGACTGTGGCCATACTACAGGAGATGGTCAGAGACTGTGGACATACTACAGGAGATGGTTAAAAACTGCAGGCATGCTACAGGAGATGGTCAGATACTGCAAACCTGCTACAGGAGATGGTTAGACTGCAGACATACTACAGGAGATGGTTAGACTGCAGACATACTACAGGAGATCGTTAGACTGCAGCCATGCTACAGAAATCTGTCAGAGACTGCGGACATACTATAGGATTTGTTGGAGACCAGGGACATGCTACAGCAGACAGTCATAGACTTGTGACTGCTTTTATAAATCAATGCTTCTACTTTTGTGCTTTCTTCAGCCTCCTTAAAAAAAAAAACATTGGACACATCTGATATTTCTGAAAGATCTATAAATGCTAACATGCGTAAGGATCTAGCTAAGGAAACCACAGACAAGGCCAGTGTGCTAGGCTAGTCTAATTTGTGGAAGGAGACTATGATTTTGTTTTGTTTGTTTACTAAATGAGCAAATAATTAAAATCTAGCATAAATAAACAAGGGCAGATCAGAACAGGACAAATTGGATGGTGGGAATGGATTGGGCGGATTGCTTGCATATTTATTCGCTCATCTCTATTGGCTTTTAAAGATGACAATCCATATTTCATAGGCAGGAAGAGCAACAACGCCATCTAGCTGGAAATGCCTCTGTGTAACGTTTTCTGAAGGAGAACCAAACAATTCATTATTAATTTAGTACTATATTATATATACAGGATACTCTGTATGGTAAATTACAGAAACTATATTTTAGTTTAGTAAAGACATCTTTTTAATTTCCATGTGATTTAGAAATGCGAAAGGTAATGGTTACTTTGTCTTGCCAAACTTAAACTCTATTCATGCTAAAATGGTAACAGTGAATTACAACTAACTGAACATTAACAGGTTTATTCACAAAAGGGTGAAGGGCCTAGATTGTTCACTTCTCCTGCCTTCTCCAAACTCTTCACCCTTCAGTAAATAATACTGTAAATGAAATGTAGCCACTATACACATAGATATAAGATGAATAAAATGTGTAAGTTATACAAATGCCATGGAGTACACAGATGCCATATATGCAAATACATAAATTAAGATAGCCAGGCTAGTATCTTTCCTTTAGAATTGTTTTAAGGGGAATAATCACCAATCAGCCATAACATTATGACTAATATTGAGTAGGTCCCGCCAGAAGAGCCCTGACCCATAGAGGCATGGATTTCACTAGACCTCTGAAGGTATGCTGTGGTATCTGGCAACAAGCCATCAGAAGCAGATTCTCTAAGTCCTGTAAGTTGTAAGGTGGGCCTCCATGGATCAGACTTGTTTTTCCAGCACAACCTACAAACGCTTGATTGATTGAGATCTGGAGAGTTTGGAGGCCAAGTCAATACCTCCAACTCATTGTTGTGTTACTCAAACCATTCTTGAACCATTTTTGCAGTGTGACAGAGTGTATTATCCTGCTGAAATGGGCCGCTGCCATCGGGGAATACCTTTTCCATGAAGGCGTGCACTTGGTCAGCAACAATGTTTAGGTAGGTGATACATGTCAAAGCATGAATGACAGTTCCCAAGGTTTCCCAGCAGAACATTGCCCAAAGTATCACACTGCCTCTGCTGGCTTGCCTTTTTCCCATAGTGCATCCTGGTGCCATCTCTTCCCCAAGTATGCGACACATACGCACCAAGCCATCCGTATGATGTAAAAGAAAACATGATTCATCAGACAAGGCCACCTTCCATTGCTCCGTGGTCTAGTTCTGTTGCTCATGTGCCCATTGTAGATGCTTTTCGCAGGGGACAGGGGTTAGCATGGGCACCCTGACTGGTCTGCAGCTATACAGCCCCATATGCAACAAACTGTGATGCACTGTGTGTTCATACACCTTTCTCTCAGAAACAGCACGTTTTTAGGAATTTGAGTTACAGTAGCTTTTCTATTGGATTGGACTACACTGGCCAGCATTTGTTTCCCATTCTTATCAATGAGCCGTCCATGACCTTGTCACTGGTCTTCCATTCTTGAACCACTTTTGGTAGGTTATGACCACTGTAGACCGGGAACATCCCACAAGAGCTGCAGTTTTGGTGTTGCTTTGACCCAGTCATCTAGCCATCACAATTTAGTCCTTGTCATAGTCACTCAAATCCTTATGCTTGCCCATTTGTTTCTGCTTCCAACACATCAACTTCAGGGACAAAATGTTCACTTGCAGCCTAATAAATCCCACCCATTTTCAGGTGCCATTGTAATAAGATAATCAATATTATTCACTTAACTTCTCATTGTCCATAATGTTATGGCTGATTGGTGTATAGTTGATTTCTACATACTTTTTATATTTATTATAGACAGACAATATAGCTTAGACAAACCAACCCTTCAGGCAAATGCCAAGGTTACCAGGAGCCAATCCTAGGCTGTCATCTAGTGCATGGGAAACCTTTGGGTTCCAAAACAAAGCATACTGAAACTTGAGGTCTGTAAACATAAAAGCTAATATAGACTTATAGTACCTTTCCTTGATCATTGTATAGGAAATACATGGTACAAATATGTGCTGAGCTTTTCACATACTGACCATTTAAAATGCCTGCATTGTAGTTAAGGGAACATCTGCATAAAAACTATGCTAGTAGTGTTGCTGCCGCAAGAAGCTACCCCTTGCTGAGAAATACAAAATTAACATTTATATTACAGATATTACCCTGCTTGGTTATGTTCCAGAAGACTTTGCACAAGCCTATTTTTGAGAAAATCACATGTGACCATAGTACAGGGAATTGATGTACAAATAAGCACAGGGCAGTACATATTTTTCAGAAATATGAACCTCAGCTATACAAATAGTAACCATGAGACGGTAAAGTGCATCTTTCAAAAACAAACTTTTGTTCAGCTGTGCATTCAGCAAAAGCCAAGCTATGAGATACAAATACTGTATGCACAAGTAAAGTTACATATGAGTATGTCATTCATACATTCTATAGCAGCCTTTCTAAACCGGGATGCCATCTGGCTTTGTCAGGGGTGTCTTTGAATTCTTGCACAGCATCATGCATTTCCATAGCGCAGGCAGGCCAGTCACCTTTACTATAGAAACGCATGTCTCTAATTAAGGACAGGCTGCATTCAGGACCAGTTTACAGCAAAATGGTCCCAGCATTGTTTGAACAGGTAACACTTAAACTCTAATAAAAACCTTTAAGGTGACCCTGTCAACACAGGGCCACTTTGTATGTCAATGCATAGCTGTAATAGAAGAAGCACAGTACTTACCTTTCCGGAAGCCTGTTTGTTAATATGCTGCTTTTTCACTTCTTTTTGCAAGTATTCAACCGGGCGAATGGGTCGAATGCCTGTTTGTCTGTGACATGCAGTGGTTTCTCCCGCCAACTCATATGTCCTGTAGTGACATATGAGTCTGCGGGAGAAAGGTAAGTTTACTGCCCCTTCTATTACAGGAATGTTTTAACATATAAACTGACGCTGTACTGATCAAGTAACTTTAACAATTAATCAACCCCCGCCCCTTTAAAAAGAGGGAGAAAAGTAAAAATAAAATATAGTTTTCAATGTTAATTAGATACTGTTCTTGCCATAAACTTCAGAAAATCACAAGGAATAGCAAGCACATCTTGCTGAATTATCGTTCGTGCTTTTCTGACCTCTATTCATGGCAGGTTGTGATTGTGCTGCTAATTGGTCTTTGAATAGAGAACAATGGTTGTCTATGCTGTGCTACTCTGCCGTCTGTCTCTTTCCCACCTCTCACCCATTGTAACTAAAACAAGATGCAAACTGATGAGTTTTCAGATGGTTGTGTGTGTGTACGGCTTCGCCTAAATGGTCCCCTTGTTTATATCTAATTCTTCAATGAGCTCAACAGTATTAAATATCTTTCTGATAAAGACCTAATCTATAAAGAGATAAAGGGACATTTTCCCCAGTGGCCATGATCCAGTTCAGTAGGAAAATACCCCAGTGATTTTTCCAGATAATTAAAGGATAAGTGCCCTTTTACTATACAGCCTGTTTTCACACCTGTCCCTACAGATTATAAAGGAAACCTAGAAGTATCTGTTGCATTTACTATTGACAACTCAAGACTACAACGGTTTGAGTCCTGCTGGTTGATTACCTCTCTTTAGGCTGTCTAGAGATTGCTCTTTAGTGACAGAACATTAAGCATAGAACCCCTCTTCCCTTTGTAGACATGCTTCATGTGTCCCTATTGAGAACTCAAGTTTTGTCCTCTTGTAGACATGCTGCATGTAGCCTCATTGGGAACTCAGGTCTTGTCCCATTTGTAGACATGCTGCATGTGGTATCATTAGGAACTAAAATTTTGGGCTCTTAATAGCCACCATTTTTCCGAAGCTGCAGAGATGTGGGATTTGTTCTAATAGTATGGCTCTCTTTAACGTAGAAGAATGCAGGAAATTATTCCAGCATTACCAGAGTGTAAGGATACTGGCCATCAGTTTCCCAGTGATACAATATTCAAAATGAATAGAATGCCTAAAGTAGTCAAATGCTTTCCATGAAAGAAAATAGACTTGTCTTGGGTAAATAACCCCCAAAAAGTTAAACTCCAAGTTGATGATCTGACAAAATCAGGAAAGAGGAATATTGGTGGAAATGTAGGGAAACTGCCTAATTCCTACTGTGATAACAATGTCTGGGTGTCTTGATTCTGTCAGCCTCTCTTCAACCTGAAATGGCTAAGGGCATACATAGACACAATAGGCTGCAGATAGCTAAATTGCAAAAGTAGGTGCAGACATATCTCAGGCTACATGAACATGGCCAAAAGAAACTTGCATCATATTGGCATGTTTTGAGCAACTTTTTTCTGGCTAAAAGGCTTCCGGCATATATGATCAGTAAAATGCTTGCATTTAGACATGTAAACGTGTATGTGTTTAAAAGGGTTACATTCTCGTTCCATTTCTCTTGCTCTGTTTTGCAATGTAATTTCTCTTTTTGCATTGACTCCATGTATGTGTATACACATGCATTTACACGCATACACACATAAAATTTATATACTCAGACGCAGATTTTTTAGAATTTTTTTTGTTATGGGCGCAGCGCATGTGTGACTATCCCTTTTGAAACCAATACTACTGCAATACATTGCACTTTTTTACAAGCATGAGCATTGTGGCTTCAATAGTAGCTGTGCTTGCTTTTTAGTCTCAGGCCTGGTGCCATGTAAAAACACACAAAACACAGATTCACATTCAAGTCAATGGAGGCAGTTCACACCTGTTGTGTTGCGTCTCACGGGTGAAATCGCCTGTCATGCAAAAAGGTACAAGAGCTATTTTTGGGCGGTTGTCACATGGTTTTGGTCCTTTTAGACACCTCTATACACAAGAAACCACGCGATTTCCGCACAGTGATCGCACAAAAAAAACATGCGAAAACAGCTCATAAATGCAATCGCCTAGTTATGAAATAGGCTTTATTGTAGCAAACAAAACAAAAATGCTATTGTCTTCTTATTTGGATAAAATGTTTTTATCAAACATCAAAATATAAACGTTTTACACGAAAGCAGGGGTGAATGTTTTGGCAAATAATGGCAACAAATGAATAAAGTGAATGACTGGGAAATGTAAACCAAACCTAAAATCGGGCTCCTTTGTAAAAAGGTCCTTACATTTTTAAGGTTCTAAGGATACTAAGGATTTTTAGTTCTGTTATTTATATAGTTGTCAGAATGGTGCAAACTTAACTCCAAGCTCAATATATAGGATTCCATGGGAAATCCCCAGATATTGTTTCCAAGGAGCTTAGCTCTAAAATTTGGTTTCTGTGGCCTCATTTAGGCAGTGGCAGTGTAAATTGCACATGGCAGTCATACTTCACAAGCCAATGCTGTAGCAACCCATACTTACAGTAAGTCTACTCTCAGCATGCTGTGCAGAGACCCTCTGAAATACAACAGTTGTGGATCTTGTACTTTACTGTCCAGGAACACCCTTCAGCAGTGGACATGAATGGGTCAGTACCCTGGCCTTGGTCAAGTCAGCATACTGAGGAGCGGTTCTTGTATTTGTCTGTTGGTGCTTAACAGGCCTATAGCGCAAACGAGTCTAATAGCTCACTGACCACCATTAGCACCATTACAGCACTAAAGCAGACCCAGTAATGTAGCCAAGCAGAACACAGTATTCTAGACACACCATTTCAGACATGTCCTCCTATGCTTATGGGCAATGCATGAACAATTTTAAAGGAGATTGACTGTCTTTTTAAATGTTTAGTCTACCACAGTTTGGTTCACACTGTGTATTGTTGATGCTCAGGCACTGGCTTTATATATTTGCTGTTTGTATTACCTATTCATTGACTGGGAGTGGAAAGTCTATTTTGTCTGTCAGCAATCTGCAGATGAATGCACTACAGCCCCCCATTGTCCAGCCACCTCGCTCCTTCTTTCACACCTTGATCATCGGGCTGAATATGTAAGTTGGTTCTCAAAGCAAGTAACAATAAAGCAGCTTTTCTCCCTGAAATGTGTTGCCCTTCAACAAGAGAGGACATAATGGGGATGTCGACAGCGAATAGCAAATTGGAAAGACTTCCCAATCACTGCAATGCTTGGCAGCGTTTCCCATTCAAAGGTCAAAATCAAATTAAGGCAAAATAAGTTAAACAGAATTTTCAAAAAATGACACTGTATACAACAAATGGCAGGTTGAACAAACAAAGGTCTGCTTGTGTACAACTATATAGCTAGAGGAATAGTTTGCTGCCTTGGTGAAAAACATCTATCACGTTTAAACCTATAAATTAATCACATAGATATATTGCAGAATATGTGTTACCAGTCTCAAATACTGTGCCAATTGTGCTACATGCTTTTGTCCTGTATTGAAATGATCATATAGCCCTCTGTGGGTCTACTGAACATCTGCAGCCCCAGAGGGTGGCCCATAAAAGTCTATAGAGATGGGCTGTGCAGGCATTGTAACAAGCATTGTGAGCATGAGATTTAGGTAAGTATGCTTTGGAGGTGGGGGTTGGGGGGTAACTTGTAGGCAAAAATAATATTTGTAGGTGTAATATGCGAAAATACACTTATCCTTTAACACAACACTGAGCACTGTGCTGGCTTCCTAAGTAGGCTGCTCTCAGCCACCTGATCAGCCCAGGCTGGTCATTGGCAACACCTGGCCCCAGGACTGGAGATTTCCTCCCACCCAGAGCTCTAAGAAATCTCCAGAGCTCCAGATCCCAGCTACTATTCTAAAAAACTGGAGGAATCTGAAAAGCCAGGTTCTTCCTTATAAAATGGTTTACTCTCTGGACCCTCTCAGCCCCTCTGGCTGAGAGTCCTGGGTGCCATAGTTGCCAAACTACAACGCGGCATTGGCTTACACTGCCACAGTCTATACAAGGCAGCATCATTGAAAAACAAAATGGCATGCACAACAAAAAGTTTCTAGAAATCTTATGGAGTGAATTGTTGTGTCCCGGGTCAGATTCATGTTTGACCCATTCACTCATCTCTGCTGACAAATCATTTTTTTAAACAGCATTAATGTCAGTTTTGATAAGACACGCTCTGTAGATGAAAAGACGTCTTAAGCGTACTCTTTGCCAGCACTTTCTATTGCGCTACAGCATCTGTTGTCTAACCAGGTCTGACTTGTTCTTAACAGGTGAGCTGATAAGTAATGTCACCAAGCTTGTTCTCTGCCTCCTTGTGTTATAAGAGGCTACATCTCTTCCTTCTTTCTTGTAAGGTGCCACCTCTCTGCACCGCAGCGCACAAGAAGATCTAAATCAAGCCTGTACACTTGTCTGAAATAAATTTAGGAATTGCAATATAGTGCTGAGCCAGCAGCCTGTCTGTGCAGGAGATATATTTTATCATATATGTCTCTGCCATGGGGAAAAATACTGAGCTGTACAGAGAACACTTTTTAGTTTAGAGTATACTTGAAAAAGAAGCAATTAATCCGGCAGATACACCTTGTGAGTGCAGAACAATAAATAATTTTCCACTTTATCTGCGCTCTACATCTACACTTGAGAGGTGTACTTGAAGACTGCATCTGAGACAAGTCCACAAGATGAAAATCAGTTTCTTGTTGACCCAACGAACACTCAAAGCTTTGTGTGTTACAGATTATTATTGCAGTGTTCAACACTCTGCTCTACACTGATCTAAGGATCCCTAATCCCACTTTGCTCTACTGTTGTGTGTGTATATACAAGATACGTCAACTAAGGTGAAAAATCAGCAATATACCACTCCCCAAGGTCACGTAAAGGAAATAACATTGAACAAAAGCTCCCGATAAAGACAGCTATCATGAAATCTCATGAATCCAATGTTATTTACCATATTTCAGAACAGTTCTGGCAATGTGAGCTTTTTACAGGTGCTAACACATATTTGCCCTGTCCTGCTATGGCTTCTCCTTAAGGCACCGATGCATCCCTACCCTTTCCAATCTCCAGCTTGAGCTATCACCCAAGGAGATATAACTGATTTATAGGGCAATGATCGTTGCCTTTCTTAGTGCTGGTCGAGTGGACTTATGTGACAAGACACTTGTACCTAACAGTACTCTGCTAAATGTTCACCTCCTTACCCTATACCCAGTGATATGTGCATGTACAGTACAATTGTGGCCCTCCCCTTCCTTCCCCTTTCCGTAACATTGGACCAAGTCTGTTTAGTGCTAGTCTCTTTGGTTATCTATTGTTTGTAAATTAGAAAAATCTTTTCTTCTTTCAATAAAATTTATATATATATATATACTTTAAGGTTAGAGATAGTTTAGGGTTAGAGAATCATAGCAGACACTAACACTAGCTAATCTCCCTTAAAATACTTAACCCTAAATCTACCCCCTAAACTGAACCTCCAGGGTGCAATCACACCTTTTTTAATGTGTTTGCAGTGTGCACTGTTACTCATGCCAATGTGCACTGATGTGGATTTTAATGCACATCAATGCAGTCACATGTTTTATCCAGTACTTCCATTGGTTTCAGTGAGTCTGTACATTAACAAGTAAAAAACATACATATATCTTTTTCCCCCCACTATAAGTGTTGATGCATTGTACAATTATGAACACACTGTTAGGCTTTGACCCATAATATGTAAGGATGCATTACAATGCAAAGGTGTGTATGGGTTAACACAACCTAATTCTTAGTAGCCCCCACCACCTTGTGTGAAATGGCTGCTAGAAATGCAATCATTGCCAGAGCTGTAGTCAGCAGGGCTGAAATATAGTTGGCATTTATTTGGTTAATTCCAGGTGTTCTAGCATTCATTGTACCTACATGGGTGGAGTGTGACTCTGCTGCAGTGTGGGACAACCAATGGGGGACACTTTGAGTTTGTGTGCAATCCATCAGCCAATCACTGAGGCTCTCATGGCCAGTGGTGCATGCTTGGACAGGGCATATATACTCAAGGGAAATGCCATGTGCTCAAACTGGTTTCAGCCATGTGTTAGTACTGGTTGGAGTTCTGCATAGGCCTGGGGGTGGGAATACTCAAGGGCGGGAAATGTTTTGCTAGGCCTCAGGTCTTGAGGAGGCCTTTGCTACTGATTGAGGAGGTGAACCAGGAAAGCTGATGGCTGCTGGAGGTGCCTGGAATGGAATGGACCTCAGGAGGAAATCTGGTGTCTTTCCTATTGAAGATCTCATGCCTATCCCTCTTCAGCTGTTGCTCAAATACCCAGTTTCAGCCTGTCTCCTACTAATCCTGCACTGTGGAATACTGAAAGGGACTGGAGAGTCTGGAGTTCTGTTCTATCTATTTTCCTCATGGATGTCCTAAGCTGTAAACGCTCTCTCCCAATTCATGTGTTCTAAAAAACGTTCTTCAGCTTCATACCTCTGGTTTGGATTTCAGCTCTCTCAGTAACAAGTATGGGGATGTTAATGCTATTGGGGTAGTCAGAACCTGGATCCCCTACACATGGCTATAATGGATGACGTACCTTTTCTCTGCGGCTCCTTAGGAGGTGCACTAATACTTATATCTCACCCTAATTGTATGACTTATCCACCCAAATAAGCCATTAACACTAAACTGGACCCTCAATAGCTAACCTTTCACTTAGCCCCCTAAACTTTAACATTAAAGCATACCTTCCAATAACTTAATACGTTTGCATGAATATCAAGTACGAGTACCGTTTTTTTTTGCACTACTTGCCGATACCGAATACTGATACTCAAAATGTCCCATTAAGGAAGCTGGGCGGCGTGTAATGACTGGGCGCCCAGCTTCCCGATTATCTGGGAAGCTGTCTCCATGCTCCCTCATCACCAGGTGACTTTGCCCTTGGCTTCCTGATCGGCCAGCTTCCCGACCAATCAGAAAGCCGTATGGTGAGTCATTACGTGGCGCCCGGCTTCCTGATTGGCCAGAAAGCCATCTCCATGCTACCTCGTCACCAAGTGACGAGGGAGCATAGGGCCAGCTTCCTGGCCAATCAGGAAGTCGGGGGGCAAGTCATTTTTATATGCCCGAGTATACTAAAACAATATTCCGGCATACATAAATTAGTTTGCAGAACGAGCTGCACATGCGTGCCACCATCTTTGAGTATATCTTGGTATACACCAAGATGGCGGTGCCCGAACATACGTTCTGGCCAGCGACATGGCCACCGCTCGCTCTGCATTTTCAGTGTGACGTCTATGAATTATTGTAACGATTGCCCATTTGTTGCCCACATATTGTAATGATTGCTCAATTTTTTCTGTGCGTATTTATTGTGTTCATTTCTTGCTCACAGATTGTCATGATTGCCCATTTGTTTTACATATTCAAGCAACTGCCTGTTTGTTGCCTGCCCATTGTCACAATTGTACAATTGTTTCCTGCGCATTATAGCGATTACCCATTTTGTTGCCAAGGTACTGTAACAAATATCTGTTCACTGCTGCTATATTGTCACGATTTCCCATTTGTTGCTTGTGTATTGTCATTGTCGGTTTGTAGCTCACATATTGTAATGATTGCCCATTTTGTTACCTATATATTGGCAGAATCACCATTTTTGTCTCCTATTTTCTAGACAACTCTTATTTAGAGGACCACATTACTATCGTTAAAACCCCTACAGGTCTGCCACTAACAAATGTACCCACTGATAGCAGTGTCACACTATGCATGCTGCTATTAGACCTTTTAGTTCACTGTGGCAAGCAATACACTGATTGGTTGCTAGAGATGGCTTTGTAGACCTCAGAGCACTGGAGGAACTACCAGGGTCACAGCGGTCTCAATTGCAACTGGGCCCTGGCGTTCCGCCTGTTGGTGGGGGCCCAGAAATGAAAAAGAGGGCCCCCCCAGATAGTGCTGCTCCTTCCCCACCGCACTGCCACCCACAGCATGTACGGGCGGCTGTGCGGGGCTGGAGAGGTTATCACTTGTTCAGCAGAATGTGCTGCAGGCACCGCCAGGCAGCACATTCTGCTGTGTGGGAGAGGACCCTTTTCAATTAGACCCGTCCCCTGGCCGCCAAGACGCGGAAGAAGGTGCTGCATGAGAGTCCGGTAAGTCTGGACCGGGAAGGGAGGGGGGGGGAGGGC